>NC_092209.1:80436775-80453391 GCF_043381705.1 Parasteatoda tepidariorum | reverse complement strand
AGTAATAATAATATAGTAAAAGTATTAGGCCAACAAATAAATAGGTGGATAAAACGGGATATAAAAAAACTCTATCCCGTTTTATCCAACTCATAAGTATCCCGTTTTGTCAGACTCAGACACTTTTCAAAACAAACATGGCTTCTGCCTAAACATGAAAGAAAAATTAGATTGACTAGACATGAGAATACTCGTTAATAAATGCTTCATCAAATGTAATACTCACCGGAATTGTAATCCTATATATATAGGCAGTACAATGTGAAAAACAACGCACGTAACTGTGGAAAGTGGCAAAAAAATGGAGTAAAAAAGTTCTGAGACCTACAACTTTCTATCAACTAGTGATCTCGAGACGGTACGCACTGAAAATGATATAATCACAGTCAAATAACAAGTTTCTGTCGTCGTCCGCTAGATAGCTGCAATAGTCTGGTCCCTAGGCGACGCATCCCGTTTTATCCAACTCTCCCCTACTCACTTCGGTATCGTTAAGTTTAGCTTGTGAAATCATAACAATATTCGCTTTAAACCGTGTGTATTAACAAATAAACTTTATGTTATGAATCGGTGTAGATATGTAATCCTAAGCTAATGATTTTTACTTTATATTGTATCATAAAAATAACTTTATTGACTCTTTATGTGTATCATATCTAAATTGTAGTGACAAAAATGGTGGCGGCTACTTTACACCAAATTGAAGTTGGTATGGTGCTACACCAAGAACTGTCTAGGTGAAGAGGAACATCAATTTGGTGTAAAGCAGGCTCCGCCATTTCTTGTGTTAAGATACACAAAAATTTGCTTACAATGTGGTATAGAAAACATGCTTAGCGTTTTGCTACAACAAACAAGGAATTATTTATGGTATTTTACTACACTGCGTTTGGTGTAAATTAGTTTCCCCCATTCTTGATGTAAGATACCCTAAATTTTTTTGCAGTGCGTTCAACACCCTTTTCCGGGTGAGTGAGATAAAAAGTGAATTACTTATTTTTGACAAAAAAACATTCGATTAATGGTACTTTGTTTTTCACCGTGCACTGTTTAATATGCATTTGCTATAGAAACAATACATAGAGCAAATGTAACGTGCACACTATCGAAAATTCAACACCGAAAATGGGAAGAACTACTTTACTTCAAAGTGGTAGATTGAGAGTCGTAGATTGAGACCCAAAGTCGTATCGTCAGACAGCCAATAATGTTCTTATTCACGACTTTTTGATATAAAGTAGCTGTCACCAATTTCGGTATTAAGATACAGTTACGTTTTTTTGCACAGTGTGTTTAATCCTTTTCTGGGTTGGTAAGATAAAAAGCGACAAAAGTGGCCGTGGTGGCTCAGGGGATAGAGCGTTCACCTCCCAATGATGAGAACCGGGTTCAAATCCCATCCATGGCTGCAGATAGGAATTCCGAACCTGGCTCGTACCGACCACAGTGCTGACGTAAAAATATCCTCGGAGGTAGACAGATCATGGATTAGAGTTTCTTTGCCGTCAGGCTAACCGTGGGAGGTTTTCGTGATTTTCTTTTCCATGTAATGCAAATGCGTGTTAGATTCACCAAAAAGTTCTCCACGAAGGAAAATTTCCCCTAATAATTTATCTAGAAGCTCCATTGTCTTTTGAATTTGGCTCAAAATTTCAAGGTTGCGGGGTTGAAAATTGGTAGCCGTTTACTCAAAATTGGGCCGGCTGTTCAACGAAGGTTACAAAAAAAGAATAAAATAAATATGAACCATTGTGCTTCAGGAGATAGAGCATTCGCCTTCCAAAGAGGTGAACCCTGTTCGAATCTCAGCGATGGCTGGTCAATACGAATTCTACACTCGACTCGCATCAACCACATGGCTGACGTAAAATATCCTCAGTGGTAGACGGAACATGGGCTAGAGTCCCCTTGCCGTCAGGTTAATCAAAGGGAGGTTTTCGTGGTTTTACGCTCCATGTAATGCAAATGCGGATTTGTTCCGTCAAAAAAGCCTCCATCACGAGGGCAATCCAAACAGTGGATATCCAGGAGCTCCCTTGTCTTCTGGATTGGGTTTAAAATTATTAGTTTACGGAGTTGAACATTAGTAGTAGTAAATCCAAAATTGGGACGGCTGTTATAAATATAAATTATGAATAAACAATATATATATATATATATATATTTGAATTCGCAACCTTCAAGATATAGGGGGTCGATGCAATCTGGCAAATATGGTCCCATTAGTCTGATCGAGGAGAGGGATCAAAAGTTCGAACCCGTTAATGTTTATTTCACCTTTTGCGTTTTTAGTCTCATTTTTGAAGCTAATTAAGCAATTAAAAAAGAATTGCACCAACTCTTAATTAAAATCCATTCACCCAAAGACAATTTCATTCATTTTTTTTTTTTTTTNGTCCGAAATATTTGTTATATCCAATTTTATATTAATTTATTCGTTAATATTATTATATTTATTTGATATATTTATATTTATTCTATATTTTAATACTTACTGACGATAGATTAGAAGAAACATCAGTGTTTGGAGTATCGGGCAAATATATAACGGGCAATGGCACTTGACCTTAAAAAAATATCAGTGTAGGGTATACCGGGCAAATATATAACGGGCAATGGCACTTAACCTTAAAAAAGCATCAGTGAAGGGTATACCGGGCAATTGTATATCGGGCAGCGGCACTTAACCTTAAAAAAAAACATTAGTGTAGGGTATACCGGGCTGTGGCACTTAACATTAAAAAAAACATCAGTGTAGGGTTAAAATATCGAATAAATTCATATAAAATCGAATGTAATAAATATTTCGGACATTCACCAAAGCATATCTGTGATTGTCGACATACACCGGTGAGGGTAGGAATGTACAAGAATGTAATGAAATATTCGATCTTTCACCGACGTATTTGGTGTTTGTCGACATTCACCGGTGAAAGTCAACAACCACCGATTTCGGTCTTTCGCCGTGACATATATATATATCCAAAAAACAAACAAACAAGCAAGCATATCAATTGAAAAACTGTAGGTATTTAAGTTTTTCTATGAATTTAAGTTGAAAATCCCTCCGCGAACGATAAAGTTTAACAAAGGATAATTCACCCTCCTTGAAAAGGTCTTAAAAAATTCGAAAAACGAGATGGAATTTAGTTGATTTCGAGAAAATATTATTATTACCAGACATAGCATTTGCTTGATCAGGTCATCAGGATCATTAAGATTAAAAGATCTTAGAGATTTTACACTTTTGTAGATCCCTGATAATAGAATTATTTATAAATGCGGAGGGAAAAAAATCAAATAAAATGAACAAAGATAAATCCCTCTTGTATCGTTTTCAGTTGACCCATGCTGTGAACTGATATTATTTTTTAGGGGGTTTAATATTGAGGGAAGAGATTTCTGTTTGCGGTTCTCTCGGTTCATTATATGTAAATATCGGTTTTCAATCGTCTCTGATCCCCTCCCCCTCCTTCTCAGGAAGAGCCGCCCTTTCACTGTTTCGGTCAGCCCCATCACGTTCCGATGCGAAAATCCTCCTCCACCCTCCTACAGTGTTCGATCCTGCTGTTCAATATAGAATCGTGATTAGAATCATATCCCTCAATCTGTGGCAGTGAACTTATTAAATTCCACAAACCATCCTCACATTCTAGAAACAAAACGCAACTCACACGCGCATGTAACACATAAATGCTCGACTTCATGCTTTGCATGGATGCAAAAAAAAACGTTTATTTTTGAGGAATTAGAAGGAAAAAAATTCGTAATGCATTTTTGTTTTTGTTTTGCATTTAGTTATATGCAATCCCTGGTCAATTTATTAGACTCACTGTAAGATTCCATGTAAAATGTTTATTATCTGGAGGATTTTTTAAATTTCCAATGAGCTGCACAATCGGTCTTGCCGAAGAGCAGACCTAGTGCGTTCTCCAGAGGTGGTATCCACTCTTTCAGAACCACCACAATGGGTGAGATACCGTTGGTCATGTTAATTTGGACGTCTAGTTTCTGCCACACTAGATGGCAGCACCGAGACTCTATTTGGATGCTAAAGTGCACTAGGAATTTAATTTTGCCGGAAATGCCAAGAGCCAATAAGGCACTCCAGGGATCTTTTACATGCCGCATAATCATGCGACATGGCCGCTGAGGATTTTCTGCATCCCGAAAATCCGGTGTCTGGGCCGGGGATCGAACCCGTAGACTTGGGCTCAGAAGGTCAACCGCAAACCAACTGCGCCACCCAGCCACTAGTGATACTACACAGCTTTTATTGTTGTTAAGTGACTCAAAACCGGTTTGCACTTGTTTACCTTCGTGTATCAATGGATTCAATTAGACGATATGTAATATAAATTCGACGATTGGATAAATTCGACGACATATTATATAAATATAGAATATTTAGTACATCAGGTATTATATCAGTATATCATAATAATTAGACCAAATTATTAGACTCACTATAGTATATAAGACAACGAGTGTCTAGCACAGTTCTTAGATCGGTTATTGCTGCTACAATGCCAGGTTATACAGATTTAAGTGAGTTTGAACGTGGTGTTATAGTCGGCGCACGGGAGATGGGACATAGCATCTCCGAGATAGCAATGAAATTTGGATTTTCACGTACGATCATTTCACGAGTATACCGTGAGTATCGGAAATCCGGTAAAACATCAAATCTACGACATCGCTGGAATATTTGGGATGACTTGCAACGTGATGTTCAGAAGATATCCCCACCCCCACTGGTTTATGGACAGCCCTGTAGGATTCATGGTGTCAATTATCTCCAGCACTACTTCACACATTGATCGAATCCATGCCACGTCGTGTTGCGGCACTTCTGCGTGCTCGCGGGGCCCCTACACGATATTAGGCAACTACACCAGTTTTTTTGGCTCCTCAGTGTAATAATTGCAGGATTTGCACGAGTTTATAGGCATTACTTTTATATTTAAACATACATGTAATGGGTTTTATTCAGGATATTTTTTATACATTTCCTATTTGCATTTATTTTTAACGTATCGCATTGCAGTGTTAATCAATTTCTACACGAACGTATGCAAATGCAAACCGTTTTCAGTCGCATAAAAACAATAAAGCTGTATAAGTGCATCTCCTGATAATAAAGATCTTACATAGAGTCCTATGTAAGATTTCATTTGCCATTGTAAGAAGCCATTTTTTAAAAAAATAGTTTAATGAGGTCATAGACGTGCCGTCAAATAATTTTGACTTTGTGATTATTGGGAAAATAATAATACTAAATACTATCAACTCAAAACTCTTCATTTAATATGAAAAAAAAATACATTTTGCAATGTCTCAGTTATACACGTAATTCAATTTATAGTAACATCAGTGTGACTTCTGTTGTTGCAGATTAGATGACAGATATTTTATATTAGGATGTAGTTAAGATGTTAGTTTAAGCAGGACTGTTAAATTTTTTTGCTAGTTATTTATTGTTAGTTTGTTTCTTATGGTTATTAATTGTTTTTATGGAATTAATTGAAAATTGTTTTGTTAATAATGTTTTTTTTTTCTGTTTGCTTTTTGTGAATTTCAATTTAATTGTTAATATGCTTTATAGTGAACTTTGTGATCGGTGGCGTGCTCAGAATATTGTGTCACGCGCCATAAATGGCACGCGTGCCATTGGTTCGCCATCCCTGGTATATAAGATGGTCGATGAATTTACATAGTAAAAAAAAAATGGCGTTCGCGAGTGAAAGTTAAAGTAAGGTAGATAATTTTTCGGATTATGTTTTGTTTTAGTTTAGTTTTGTTTTAGCTCCTTGTATTTATTAATGAAATAAAATAATATGTTGATTTTTTGCATTTTTTTTTTCTTCAAAAAAATATTGTTCAGAGAAGCGCTTCAGAGAACCACGCAGGAATTTGTGTGGTCTCTCAATAGTCTCCGACCATCTATTTTCCATTTTGTCTCCTACGTTCGAAGGACTGTGCCATTCAGTACTTTGGGTGACCGTGTGATTATTATCCCGGTTCATTCGGTTCCTTCATGGCTTTTTTATTCAAGCCTTTTTCATTAAAGAAAGCAAAATAAAATAGGAACCTACTCGTTGCACTTTAAAGTAAAACATCATGATTATATTAATTAAAAGTATAAAATAATTATCTTTCATATTGTTTTTTGTTTTAAGTATGAAATACTTGCAGGGGTCTGTTTAGAAGAAATTTGGGTCCGTTAACGGACCCTTCACAAAATATCTTTTCATAAAAACGGACTTGATGACCTAAAAAATCTCANTAAAAACGGACCCTTCACAAAATAATTCATCTTTTAATCGGACCCTTCACAAATTTGTTTATCTTCATTATTGTTTTGTTAATCGAATAAACCCTTCCCAGGAAGGGGGGGGGGAAGGAAGACAGATGTAAACGAACTAAATTTTGTCCTCGGCAGACGCATCTTCCTTTATTCGTCCGAAGTGAATATTCTGCGTTCAGCAGTATAGGCTAAATAGCAAATATTTGTATGTTGTATCGCTTAATTTAGTAGCTGCAATTGCTGCTTATTTTTTAAAATTTAATTTTTTTAATTATAATTTTACAGTGTTGAGCGTAACCTTGTAAGTCTTTACAATTTAAAAACTCCTTGAAAAAGTTTTTTTACAATAACGGACCCTATTTGCGCAAATTCACAAAAGCGGACCCTGGTTGAAAGAATGTGACTTAACGTTTATTTTATAGTCACAACTTACGAGGAATTTTTTCACAATTTTACAAAAACGGACCTTTCACAAAATGTCTGGACAGACCCCTGACTTGATAATTGCCTATTTGGCCCCCAGTTTTGCGGCTTGAAGGACTTATTTCTCTTTAAAGGCACTGTCCAAAAGTGACCTAAAAAGCACCGTCCAAATTTTATATTTACGTCCACTGTAAATAAATGCTTAGCTTTTGAACTCTAAAAAGCAAGAGAGGAAAGGAAAAAAACTCTCAAATATTGCGTAAGGTTCCTACCAGCCAGGTGCAACATCTCATCAACTTGTGTGAGAGGTCATGCTGGAAGATCAGAGGTCATGTCAGAACACGTAGGAAGGAATATGCTGAATAATCCTCATATCTAAGGATTTAGGTGTGCACTATTTTAGTTTATTTTATAACCGTCGTTGAACAGCCGACCCAATTTTATGGGTTTACGATTACTAATGTTCAACTCCGTAGCCTTGAACCAATTATGAACCAATCCAGAAGACAAGGAAACTCCTGGATCAGTATCCCCAGAAGTATTGATTTGTTATGGGAATTTGGAGGACTTCGCGACACAACAGATTTAACGTGCATCAGCTGCCATTTAATACACGGGGAGTTTTCGGCCGACGGGGATCGAATCCACGAGCTCTTGGACATAGCCCAAGTGCCTTACCAACCAGTCTATTCCGGTCCTATGTGTGCACTATGAAGATATGACTGAGTCGTATCTGGATTTATCAGGGTTTCCATATCACGCCAACAGCACATGCCCATACCATAAATAGAACCGCCACCAGATTGAACACGACTTGTTAATACATTAGGTGGTCACTCTAGTTTGTCTGTGGTAAAAACTCCCGCCACGAAGTTTGAGGCCGTCTTTCGCTATGGAAACAAGAATAGCGCATTTCAGGGAGGGTGGCTTCTCTTCACTCTAGTTTTAACACAGTAGACCGAAGAAAAATATTTCCTTTCAAAATCTGTCCTAAACAATGACCCCACACCCCTACTTGAAATAGTTATATCTCGTTACCATGGTCACTGTCACGGATCCAGACGAATGACTAGGGGAGTTCTTACTTTAGACAAACTATAAATGTGCATCTTCATACGCCAGACACAATTGCAAACAAGACTCATCTGCCCACGCATTTTTGAGGTGGCCCAGGCGAGGCGTACAGCGTTGTGCCATTCCCTCAGCATCGGTATAGTGGTGGACTCCAAAGGTTCTAAATCAGTGATAAGGTTTTAAATCAGTGATCCATTGAATAGTTCGCAACTGGCACATGTTGGTACTTAAGTGTTAAAATCCTTGGCAAATTGAGGTACGGCCTTTCCCGTTTAAGGATTCTCATAAGTCATCGTAGGGTCCGACAGCAGCGAGGAAGTTCTAGGGTGGGAAAAAGTCCTGTGATTTTCATTTTTTATGCTAAATTTAATGACACATAATCACAGTCAATGTGACTAATACTTTAAAAGTTATCGGAATTTTCATACATCAAATGCACATTGTTGTACTTATACAATTACAGTCATATTATTAGTCATATTATTGGTCATATTATTAGATGCACTATAAGATTCTATGTAAAATCATAATTATCAGGTGATACTATACATCTTTTTTTGTTTTTACTCGTCTGAAAACGGTTTGCATTTGAATGCGTTCGCGTATCAATTGGTAAGCATTATAATGTAATACGTTAAAAATAAATAAAAATAGGAAGGATATAAAAAAATCTAAATGAAAACCCATTACGTGCATGTTTAAATCTGAAAGTATTGCACATAAACTCGTGCAAAGCATGCAATTTTTAAAAAACTACAGCGTGTTTAATAATTTGTTCTAATTATTACACTAATATAATACCTGATATAATAAATAATCTATATTTATATAATATATCGTCAAATTTACTGAATCGTCGAATTTATATTATATGTCATCTAATTTAACTAATTTATACACGAACGTAAACAAGTGCAAACCGGTTTCAGCCGTGTAAAAACAATAAAGCTGTATAGTATCACCTGATAATTAGGATTTTACATAGAATCTTATAGTGCGTTACATAGAATCTTATAGTGCGTAATTTGGACAGGAACTGAACAAGTCTGAAGTTGATGTTGAGACAAATGGATATATTGTTTTCTATGTATTTTTTTTCCCTCGCGCTAAATCGAAGGACAAAATATCAAAGTTGATGGGGGCTGATAGCTTAAAAGATTTCTATCTATCAAAACACAATTTTGTACTGATACCTATTTACACATCACTATGATAAATACCAAACTTATACCAAATTGTACCTATACACACATGCCTATTTACCTCCTTTTTTTATTATATGGAGAAGTGAGGCATTGTTCCTAGCAATATTTTTATGATAGATCTAAAAATAAACAAATAAATAAATAGAAATATATGTACAAAATTAAATCACTCTATGAAACTTATAATTTCTAAACTGTAATGGTTCTTATTTATGCTTCTTTTAAACTGTTAGTTCTTTCTACTTAAGTATGATTTAATGGGACTTGGCATAAAAAGGGCGTTAAGAAAAAATACCTCACAAGTCTGGATAATAATTTGACACACTTCAAAATGTGTAAACCAGTATAAATTAGTACAAAAATGTACGCTTTCTTAAGGAGGTAACGAATATTCGGTCACTATTCGGTATTAGGTACTATTCGGCCCTCATACCGAATATTCGGTTGGCCGAATGTTTGGGCCAATATTCAGTCGATTATTCAAATAAATATGTGGCAAAGCTAAGATAAAGCCCTTTTTTTTTTGGAATTTGAATATTTTTAATTAAGATTAATCATCGAAAACCGTAATTTGACCTATACATTATTAGAAATAGTTTTAACACCTATTTGTTAAGTTCTGAAACTTGCAAATTATGTTCTGCAAGACAAGTTCTAAAGCTTGCAAGTTAAGTTCTAAAACTTGCAAATTTATGTTCTGCAAGACGAGTTCTAAAGCTCGTAGGTTCAGTTCTAAAACTTGTAAATTTATGTTCGGCAAGACAAGTTCTAAAGCTTGCAAGTTAAGTTCTAAAACTTGTAAATTTATGTTCTGCAAGACGAGTTCTCCAGCTCGTAGGTTCAGTTCTAAAACTTGTAAATTTATGTTCTGCAAGACAAGTTTTAAAGCTTGCAAGTTAAGTTCTAAAACTTGTAATTTTATGTTCTGCAAAACAAGTTCTAAAGCTCGTAGGTTCAGTTCTAAAACTTGTAAATTTATGTTCTGCAAGACAAGTTTTAGAGCTTGCAAGTTAAGTTCTAAAACTTGTAAATTTATGTTCTGAAAGACGAGTTCTAAAGCTCGTAGGTTCAGTTCTAAAACTTGTAAATTTATGTTCTGCAAGACAAGTTTTAAAGCTTGCAAGTTAAGTTCTAAAACTTATAAATTTATGTTCTGCAAGACGAGTTCTCAAGCTCGTAGGTTCAGTTCTAAAACTTGTAAATTTATGTTCTGCAAGACAAATTTGGATGCGAAATTTGAAGAATTGAACTAAATTATTTGACGCTGAACCACGAATTTTGTACTGTTGATTTCTTTAAAATTACTTTCAAAAAAGTTAATTTCGTTATTTTTTCAAAATTTTTTGTTTTACGAATCAAAAACGTTTTTTGTTTTTGTTTGTTTGTTTTGTTTTCGCAGTTTTTCTGTTTTTATTACAGCGCAGAATTTAAACAGTGCGTTTCTAACAAACTTTAATACGGTAAGCGCATAATCGGTAGCATAGATAACCGGTAACATCTAAGATAAGTGTGATTTTCAACATTAAATTCATATTGCAAAAACTATTAAAAAATTCTTCTTTTTGTTCCTCTTTTGCTTTTAAATCGAGATTTTGAGCGTTAGTTTAAAAATTAAGAACGATTATTGTTTTGATTTTAGTTCAGCTTTTCGTTTTTTAAAAAACTGTTTTTTTTTATTTTTTTATCGACGATTATTTTATGACGTGGCAACTAAGAGTGTTTGTATTAGACTTTATTCTTTTTCTTGAAAACGCTGTAATTGAAATACGAAGATGATCAGCTTTAAAATTTTCTCTCAAAAATTAAGAGTGATTTTTATTTTTTCTGTTCCGCTTTTGTTGAGATTATCTTTTTCGATTAACGTTTTTGTGATTAGAGCGGCATTTTTAAAAGCGTTTCTGATAGACTACGTCTTTTTTTTAACGTTTTATGGATACTTTTTCTAAAGGAAAATATAATTTTTAAAGTTAAAGTTTTGCTTTAAGAAAAGAATTTTTCCTATTTCCTTTTTTTTTCTTCTTCAACTTGACAACTTTAGTTTTTTTTTCATAGTTATTATTAAAGCCCGGATTTTGATGACATTTGCATTTTTTTGCATTTTTGGACATTCTTTGTCCTTTAGAGCATTTTTTGAGATTTATAGGGCATTTTCTTTAAAATTTTGGGGTGTATTTTGCATTTTAAAGCATTTTTTAAATTTTTTGTTAAATTTTTCTAATTTTTATTATTTTTTATAATTTTTTATTATTACACTGGCTTCCAAACAATGAAGAAAATTCCTATGATATTAACAGGTGAAGCAACATCTTTTCAAATTGAAGAAGAATTGTCAGTAAGTGTGACCGTCCTTTTCAAGTACGCACCAATAACATCAGTAGACGTTGAAAGAAGCTTCTCCTGGTATAAAAATTTGCTTTCAGACAAGAGACGCTCGTTTACATTTCAAAATATTAAAAAAAAATTTAATAATCCACTGTAATTCTGATATTTAGTAATATTATGAGATGGAAGTTGTTATATTCATTTAAGTTTCTATACAAAATGAAAATGTTTTGGAGTCAATATATTTTCCTTTTTTTTGTTATTTTTGGATATAAAACATATTTGTCAAACTTTAATGAACGTAGAACAAGTATTGCATTGCTTTATATTTTTTGAAACGACTCATAATAATTTTAAAGAGTAAAACATTGTTTTAGTTCAATATTTTTACTTCTATTTAAGGCATGTCATAAGGCATTTTTAGTGCACTTTTCGCATTTTAAGGGCATTTTTTGCACTTTTAAGGGCATTTTTTGCAGTTCATAAGGGCATTTTTTGCATTTTTTAAGGGCATTAATTGAGATTTTTTAGGTCATCAAAATCCGGGCTCTAGTTATTATTCAGTTTTTTTATTTATCTTAAATATTTCTAATGTTGTTATTGTCATAGGCCATTAAGGCAAGGGGTGAGATTGTTCTTGTTTTCCAGTGGTGCCATCTATGGCCAAATATTCGACTTCTGACAAATCCGTTTATAGAGCTGACCTATTCATACATCTATTCATTCATCCCCAAATCGTAATTTTGATCTGAACCAGAGAACGATCCATCTCCAATTCAGTACCCCAAGATATATTGATTTGTAATGGGAACATGGGGGACTTTATGACCCGACAGATTTAACGTGCACCAGTCTGAGGCCGTATGGATTCGAGCTCCTGTTCTCACAATCGTGAGTCCAGCGCCTGCCAATCCTGGCCCCCAAACAATTATAGATTTATCCTTTTACCAATAGTATAAATAAATTTATATATTTTTCAATAATGACTAAATGTAGAAAATAATATCATTAATGAAAAATGTTAATATTTGGCAGACTTTTTATTCGGCCAAATCACTATCGTTACTCTTTATACATAAAACACTGTATACTAAACAACTTGAGATTCAGCTTTACAAAATACGTCTAATCACTTAAAATTTTTGTTCTTAGCATCACGCAGACTTTCGTTAAAATAATTTGTGCCAACAAAAATCAGAATTTTATGGTGCGTGCATTCCAAAATCATCGGTCGCTTTTTTGGCTGCATTACTTTTAAAAGTAATTTATACAGCGGATCATTCAATCTGATTAAAACGGAAATCAGATAAATAATTTCTGAAGTATCACTAGGAATATCTATTTAAAGCATTTTTTTTAAACAACATGAATTATTCTAGAGCAAGATTTTGCAATTGAACAGTTACCTGTAAATTCGAAATCTTTCTTTTTCATGCTCGCAGTTGACTTCCCGTCAGAAATTTTTTTAAATTTATTTAATTTTTTTTATAGAATTTTACGGGACTTCTCATTTTACAGAAATTCAAGAAGATTTCTTTTAAAAATTGGATGAAACAGGGGGTATTATTCTTTATGAGTGCATTTCATTAATTAAAACACTAAAATGAGGGACTCATTTCTTAATAACAGTTTATTCATATATGAAATTGAATAATTTAATTTGAGTTTCTAATTTTCATTCTGAACTACTAAATGAGCTCTTAGCTCAGGAAGTTATTTTAGCATTTTAAGTTTAATTTTGAGGACATAAACTACTTAAACATTGTGTGTTAATTGATTAAATTTAGTTCTGTATACATAATATTTTAGAGAATTAAACCAAGCAAAACTATACGAATAATATATCATTCCTTAATTGCTAAATTTTTGCATAAGTGAGGGACACTGCCATAATACTTGGCGAAAATCGACATGGTAAAGAAAAAAAAATCTCCTTTTTGAAAAGGGAAAATTAAGCACATTTTAAAAACACCCAATGAGAAAAACACCCTTAAGGGCTTTTAAAAAACGAAAATTGAAAATAAGCATCTTTACACACTTTTTAAAAACGCTACGCACCCTGGATATTTATTTTCTTATTTTTTAGACATGTTCTCATATGTTTGAGCATTCAACATTTAAACATCTAACATTGTTTGAATGTTGAATTAGTTTTGGAGTAATTAAATAGTGTGTATTGATGGTTCTTCCAATTTTTCAACGCATAGACATTTTTTAAGATTTTTCGATGTTATAATATCGATAAAAAAAAAGCATAGACGATGGGGGGGGGCATTACGGAGAAATAAGGCGAAAAGAGTGAACAAAACAATCTAAATTGAACTACGTAAACTATTTCTGGCGATGAACGAGCGATGGCTAGTTAAAATAAAAAACATTATACGTAATTCTAAAGAGAGAGAAAACACACATAAACAATATATAAAAAATCTAAAAATTCGTTTGGGGAAATTAGAAATGTCTGTTTGTTTGTTATGGGGAATATTTTTAGATAATTGCTAAATAATGTGAAGAACATAGAATATCTTAGTTTTAAAAGGTTTAGTCGAAATGAGTTGCCTTTTAAATGTTAATAATTTCAATAAATGTTAATGAATTCTACGAAAATCATTACTTTAAAATGCTGTATTTTAAATTTAACATTTTATTAATTTTAAACTTTGAATTATATAGCATAATATATCAATTATTACCTTGCGCGAATCCAGTTATCGGGTCAATCCAAGGTCATAGGCAATTCAAATGCGGTTCTTAAACTCATGCGAGAAAAAATAATTCAATTCTTAAATCTAAAGGGAACGTTATTTAAAAATATATCACACTACTTCTATTAGTGCTTCAATTTCATATTTTTTAATCTAACAACTTCGTAACAAAAATATTTTGAAATCATTTTAGTAAAATATATATTAAAAAATAAAAAATAAAAATACAAGATACAGACATACATTTTTTTTAAAAAATATACAAGCTATTCTCCTTTTATATGGTCCTTTTTGTGTTTATATTTGTATTTTTCTTGAATTTGTTTGATATTTAACATGATAGAATGTTGTTAACGAATCAATTTGACCATTTTCTTTTTCTTTAGTGCTCCTTCCAATATTGTATTTATATATTTTGCTTTGGCTACACCAATAAATTATTAGAAAACGATATTTTAATCGGAAAATGAATTCAATTTACAAAAGCAAATAATAGACGAAGAAGAAAAAATTAAAACATTAAATCAAAATGGAAAAGCGCCTAATGCAGCTAAAACCAAATTTGCTTAATTTAGAAATTTACATAAATCTGTAAAAATTAAAATATATGTGTCGTCTGCAAGGAAGCACTTCTTCAGGGGACACACTGTCTACAAACACACAGGAGCCTTTCTGTTGTCAGTGGAAAAACCAAACCTGGGCACTGGTAGTTTTGGTTTTTCCACTGACAACAGAAAGGCTCCTGTGTGTCTGTAGACAGTGTGTACCCTGAAGAAGTGCTGTCTTACAAGCACACATATATTTTAATTTTTACAGATTTATGTTCATTTGAATATCTAAAATAGAAAGCACTATTTTGATACATATAATCGGCTGGTGACGAGATTTCCTCATTTCGTTGTTATCTTTTCCAATTTTAATTAGTTTCAGATTTTTTTTAAAATTTTTTTTTTAATTTTTATTTTTTTTTTCAATTACTTTTAAATGGATTTCTTTTTTTATTTATTTCCTCTTATTGTGTGCGCGTGTACTTTTATACAAAAGAGAGAAAAATAATATTAAGAGAGAATGTAACTAATCCAAATTGAAAAATAAATAACTAATAGTATGAAAGATCGACATTTTCCATCGATATATCGTGGTATGAAACTCAAAATGACAGAAGATATCGTTTAGGTGGAAGTATGGTGTATAAAAGCGTGAAAGAATATCAACTCACATACAATCAAATAGAAAAGAAGAAGTGTTCCAAAATAAACAAAACATACATTTAGTAAAAAAAAAATGTTTCACAAGAAAGAAAGAATTGTAACTAATTTAAACTGCAAAATAAATAACGAATAATATGAAAGATCGATATTTCCCATCGATATATCGTGATATGAAACTCAAAATGACAGAAGATATCGTTTAAGTGGAAGTATGGTGTATAAAAGCGTGAAAGAATATCAACTCACATGCAATCAAATAGAAAAGAAGAAGTGTTCCAAAATAAACAAAACATACATTTAAAAAAAAAAAAATGTTTCTCAAGAAAGAAAGAATTGTAACTAATTTAAACTGCAAAATAAATAACGAATAGTATAAAAGATCGATATTTCCCATCGATACATCGTGATATGAAACTCAAAATGACAGAAGATATCGCTAAAGTGGAAGTACGGTGTATAAAAGCGTGACTTTTTCCGAGGAATTCTCACTTCATTCGAGTGCGTAAATAAATGAATAAAAAAAAAAGAAAAAGTGTTGTCTACCCACATTCTATTTTGCTTTGGAGTCGGGGGAGATTATTTATCTTCATTCGATACAAAAACTCGATCCACAAGTGGGGGGAGGGAGGGGATGGCAGCTTTTAGGAAGACACCCTCTCACTTAGATATTTCGTCCCAGGGGTGCGTCTTTCCTCCGCCGCCCCACTCGTTAGATGGGACGTGAAAAGTAAAGAGAGTCGCTTGCAAAGAACGGAAAGAGCTGCAGGGGGGGAACATAGCGTTTTGCTTCCAAACCCCCGGCAAAGAACAAAAAATAAATATTAGCTCCACGAAAAAAAAGAAAAGCTTTGCACTTTCTTGTTTGAAATTTCGTTGTTAGATTCCCCTAAAATAACTTTGTTTAGAAGAACTTTTAGTTGCATGCACGGTAAAAAACCAGAAATGGAGGCAACTATTTTGCACCAATCTCCAAGAACCAAGGATAGTTTTTGGTGGAATGAATTAAGCTATTTTACACCAAAATTAATACAATGAAACACCACATATGTGTTTCATTACTCCAAAGAACCAAGGATAGTTCTTGGTAGAATGAATTAGGCTATTTTACAGCAAAATTAATGCAATGAAACACCACATATGTGTTTCATTACTCCAAAGAACCAATGATAGTTCTTGGTGCAGTGAAATACCAAAAATGTTCTTATTTGGTACGAAGTTGCTGACAAACTGTTCAGTAACTCTGAAATTTATAGTTATAGTAAGATTATAATACACATAAGAGTTATTTTCAAGATACGATATGAAATAAGAATTCAGGATGCATATCTTACTACACTGGCGGACAAAATTAAGAAATGGAAAGCATTTT
>NC_092209.1:80395295-80436275 GCF_043381705.1 Parasteatoda tepidariorum | reverse complement strand
TTAGATAAATTTAGTAGGAATAACACATCCTGTGACGTAGGCTATAGTATACCCAATTATTGCTAAGCAATCATCGGGACTGGTGGGCATCAACGAACAGGGAACTTAACCCCCCAGTAAACATTATAAAATAACATAATGTTATATAAACAAAACATAATGTTAATCAAGCAGCACTGAGAGAA
The DNA here is from genome assembly GCF_043381705.1 of Parasteatoda tepidariorum. NCBI lineage: Eukaryota > Metazoa > Arthropoda > Arachnida > Araneae > Theridiidae > Parasteatoda > Parasteatoda tepidariorum. Next base: position 80,436,090 of record NC_092209.1, on the reverse strand, counting down.
TATTAAGATGAATCCGAACCAAGCTTAACAGAACAGTAGAAAAATTAAATTATATACTATAAAACCATTTAATACAATTAATTAAATCTTCTTAAGAGAACATAATTGTCTTTTTTAAAACAGTCAACTTTTTAACAGCCTTTTGTAACAGCCAACTTCAGTTTCTGTGGAATGTTCGGCAGCGAGTGAGACGACAAATTTTCAATTTCTCGTGCTCAGTTGTAAACAATCTATCGTTGTTATCAATTTCCAGATGTACGCCAACATTGATTTCAATTTAATTACATCCTTTAAAGAGTTTATGGATGCTCGATTCGGTATTAACATGAAATAGATTATTTATGCACACAATTTTTTGGTGTTTTTTGGATTTTGAGCACCCAAATTTGGAGAGTTATTTAACCATTTTAGATGTTGTGAATTCGTAGCAGTTTCTGGTGACAATCGGGTGATTTTTTTTTTTTTTTGAAATTTCAATTTCTTGGAAAGTTATTCCAATTTTAAGCATTTTTTGTCTTAAATTCCCACCCCTTCTTTGTGCTTTCATGATCTGTTCTCAAAAAATTTACCTTTTTCTAGTGCTCAATGTAAAAAATAAATAAATAAGTAAATAAATAAACTCATTATATCTCAACTTTTATTTATTCTATTCACGAAAGTGTATTTTGATAGAAAAGAAATTTAGGCATCGTTTTTTCTTCCTGCTTCAACTCTAACCTTTGGGACCGTGTCAGTCAGTTAGGGACCCTCTTTATTTGTGATATTCATCTGAATTAGTATTGAAAACGATCCACTGTGAACTCTAGATTAGAATTTCTGATTCTTAATTGAAACAACAAAAACAAAAATGTCGTTCAAATGATGAAATTCTCTTTTATTCACAACTCAAGAAGCATTTATGGGATTTCTCTGGTTCCATATCTCAAAAATAAACTCACCCACTTAATGCATAACAAAATTAAAAAAGTGAAGAAAAAAAAATTCGAAAAAATTATCAAACAGCAGCGGTTTCCATAACAACCCATGTAATGACGACGCTTGCACACTGTTCACTATTACTCTTGAACACAGTTGAAAAATGTGATAACGTCCAAATAAGGTGCGCGCACGCCATCAAACCTAAAACAACACCCACTTTGTCAATGGGTAAAGAAAAAAAAATTAGGACATAATTATACAAAAAAGAAATTAATACATTATCGAAATAAAACTGACCGAGTTATTGTAACTATTAATGTTTATTAGGAATTTAAATAAAAAATAATATTAATATTAAAGACTTTGTAAACTTTAAATGCAGCAGAATTGAACAAAGGAGAAGGCAACTAAAAAAATTTCTAATAATACTTGTAAATAATCATCCTGTGACATTAGTAGTGAAAAGTGGATGCTCCATCTCTACAAAATTTCAATACCAGCACCAGACATTCACACAGGCATTCACACAAGCATTCACACATTCCTTATTTCAAACAGAGGTAACATCAGAGTGCACAAGGTTAAATAAAAATGTTCTTTGACTTTTTGGATTTGCACCTTTTTCTGTCCTTAGAATCGTCGATTGAACTAATTTTATTTTTATGGAAGATTTCTTTTTTTATGCGGATATCAAGTTTCCTTGTCTGAGTAGACTCTTACGTTGATCTGCATAGGGTAATTGTAATTAATTTATAAAAGCCTTCCTTACAAATATGTAACGGATTATTTTTTTCATTTATTTACTTATTTTTAATGCAGAGAAATAACTGATGCTCACATTTATTGCGTTATGGCTCTAACTGATGAAAAACAATGTGAGTGGAAGTTGGCAATGTTTTAAAATTTGAAATCGTCTGCTACGTTGACTTCACAGCAGACGATCTCACATTTTCGTACTAAGACTGGTTTCCTTAAAATAAAATGTTCTTTTTCCAGATAGTGATTGGAAGTTCGACCGCACAAAATGCCTGCTATGAGCGCAACAGTCCCGAAACGCACCTCTATCCCAGGATTCCCTCCTACGCCGCTCCTTCTTATCAACCGGATTCGAACTTAGATCCTGCCACCGCTGCTTCTTTTTATACTCCCACATTAGTAAGCTCTTTTTTTTCTTCTTTTTTTTACATTTATTTGATGCATTCAGCATGATATTTAATGATTCGATAAAAAAGGGGCAACTTTTTTAATTCAACTTTTAGTTACATTCAAGGTTTTAAATATACGCAGAATTAAAAAAAAAATTGTATTTTGTATTTCTTTGAAGATAAGACCTTTTAAAGCATAATCAGCATATCCAATTGTTTTTTCCCCATTATTTACGCCTTTTTATAGTAATACACAACCTTCCCTCTCTTTTACAACTTCGTTTTCCCTCTTTTATATTTTTTGATCCACTCAAGAAATTTTTTTAGACTGTACTCAAAAATCCAACCAACTTGAATGCTAAAAACCAAAAATCTTACGTTAGGTAAGGTAAATCAAAGCCTAAAATATTTGAACCAATTCTAAGTAATATATATAACAATAAAAATCTAAGTGTTTTTTTAAATTCTTGAAAATTTTTTTAAATTTTCGTTCGTATTTATGTCAATTTTTTTTTTTTTTTTTTTTTATTTTTNTTTTTTTTTTTTTTGTTGTTGCTCGTTTGTACTTTTGTTTGTTATTATATTTTAAAATGGTTGTTCGCGCGTACGCTCAGACAACCCAATATATTTTCCCTGGTGACTACATACGTCCAAAATAAGCTTTTTTATCCCGTTCATATCAAGCAAAATGGAAAAAGAAAGTCATAGCATTGTCTTGTATTTTAAAGTTTAAAATCGAAACAACCTCTTAATTTTTATAATTCTGGTTCTTGGTTATTTTTGTTGGAAGCGTAGTGTCACAATTAACAAAAAATCCGACGTGAGCTCTAAATATTTATTTCAAAACTTAATACACAAATTCTTGTAGGAAAAAATTCAAATTAACTATCACTTAAAGAAAAGAAAAAACATCATGGATAGTGCTTAACTTAATCAAGATTAACTATAGCTGGAAATATTTTTTCAGAAAATCTCCTCTGAGCTCTGTTTTGTTAAAATATGCTCGTTACGATAGAGGCTAATTCTTCCCCCCCCCCCTTTTTTTAAAAAAAACTAGAAGCAATTTGCGAAAAAGAACTTTGAAACATTTTTAATAAACAAGCGTAAAATTTTAATTGTTAAAAATCTAAGTAGACCTCATTATACTTTTTTCATAATATTAAGGAAAAGAGCCGTGATGGTTAAAGGCGTTCGCCTTCCAATGAGGTGAACTGGGCTCGAATCCCAGCAACGACTGGTCGATACGAATTCCGCATACGGCTTGCACCAACCACAGTGATGACGTAAAATATTCGTAAAATATATATGACGTAGACTGATCATAGGTTAAAGTCCCCTTTCCGTCAGGCTAACCGTGGGTGGTTTTCTTCTCCAATTAACTCAAAAGCTGTTTAGTTTCCTCAAAAAGTCCTCCACGAAGGAAAATTCTTTCCGATATTTGATCCAGGAGTTCCCTTGTCTTCTGAATTGGGTTCAAAATTACAAGGGTTAGAAGTTGAGCATTAGTAATCGTAAACCCAAAATTGGGTCGGCTGTTCAACGGCGGTTACATAAAAATATATATTTATGAAAAGTTTTTTTTTTTAGAGTGAAAAAATAAACTTAAGAATCTATACCTATAAATATTGATGTGTTTCAAAAAGTCTACTCGAAGTATTAGTCATTTTTTATACGTCTGACTGATCCAAAAGAACTTTCTGTAGTTTTTGGATCTAAATTAACTGGTAGGACTTCTTTAGTTACATTTGAACTGATTACCGCTTGCCTGACATGGATCTCTAACTTTCTTTTTGACTATTATTACTCGTCTAATAGTATTCCTGTCGTCGACAGAGAAATTTCATGGTACTTTTCCGTCAGCCAAGTCGCCAAGCGAAGCAAATGACAAAACAGTCAACGGAATAAAAATCGGAAACGTTCAACTATAAACTAATATTTATTAATAATAAACAAAAGAAGTTCAACTATAAGCAAATATTGTTGGCTAACTCCCAAATTTTCATCATTCTTAGAACAAAAATCAAGATGGAAGAAAGAAAGGAAAACTTGCTTGGGCCGGGATAGCCTGATCGGTAGAGCGCTGGGCCCATGTCCGAAAGTTCGTGAGTTCGAACCCCACCGACCGAAGACTCCCCGTGTAGTGATTGATGCATGTTAAATCTGTTGAGTCGCAAAAGTCCTCCATGTTCCCATAACAAATCAAAACCTCTGGGGATACTGGATTGGAGATCGATAGTTCTCTGATTCAGGTCAAAATTACGATCTGTGGACGAATGAATGGATGTTCGCCCTATAAACGGGTGCGACGTATGGTGTGGCAGAAGTCGAATTCTTGGCCATAGATAGCGCAACTGAAAAACAAGAAACGTACATTCTGCCTTAAATTTGCTCGGTTTCACCAAGCAGGCTTGCCCGTGTGGCAAGTGACATTAGAAACAACAACAACAAGGAAAACTTGCTTTGTTTTGAATGAATTCAGAGAATAGAGCACGTCGCCCCAAACTTGCATTCCCCTTATGGTTGTAAGAAATTTGGAGGAGTTCTACATTATTTGGCGATCTTTCGCTTGCCCCCGGCTAACGGAAAAGTACCGAAATTTCTACTTAGGAATTATGGCGGCGATCTCCAAAACTTTTAACATTTGTTTCTGAGTTGACTACCCTTTACAAGGGCCTTTTTCGAAACGTTTTAACCTCTTTTAAGTGGTTTAATTATTGTCCATTAACATACTGGAACCTTTTATGTTTTCTTTTGCTCCAACAATTACAAATGCAACGTGATGTGCTGGGTTTCTTAAAACTTTTTTTTATCCGTTCTAATGCATACACCAGATTCTCTCATCATATCTTTTACAGTTGTTTCAATTTTTTGCATTAATTCTTCCTACAAGCCGGCGAAGAACGTGCACTGATTCTTCAGTAAACTTAAGCAAAGTACTCGCTTTTTCGACTGCACTTTTGATCCTTCCATGTACTTTAAAAAACTACACTTTTTAACATTTGCAGCTAAAATTCCTTCTATACATTTCGCTTTTAGAATATTTCCACCATGAAGGCCAATAGCTAAACTCATGAAGTTTTTTCTAACTAGAACTTCATCAATATGTTCAGCAATCGTTTCTCAGTTGGAGCCTTTTTTCTAGATTTTTCAGCTGTGTAGGTTTTGACGAATTTTCATCTTTTCTTTTACAAAAACATCCAGCAATGTTTTTAATTAATTTCCATTTTTTTTCAACTTCCGAAAAGTTTTCTTTTCAACTGGATTTGCTAAGTTTTCTTTTCTATTCGAATTGGTTCTTCGCAAAAATTTTGGCAATTGACACATTTTAACAGTACTGCCACTGTTTTGTTTTCCAATAAATAATATCTTTGATGTGGAGAATTTTCTAATACGGTTGCCCACTTTCCCAAAAATTACAGTTTAATTCAACTTCAGCTAAGGGAAAACAAAGTGATTCATTCTGTATAGGAGTTTTTATCTAAACGAATTCTCCTGTGTACATTTCTTGTTTCACCCATTTCCTAGAAACTAAATCCAAGGTGGCACTGGTGTCTCGTAATATCGGTATCCCAATCCCTTCGCCGTCAGGCTAACCGTGGGAGTTTCTCGAATATAGAACCATAGCATCTCTAAGTAAAGGTTCCGAAACGCGTAAAGATAAAACAATTTCTGAATTTTTCTTTAAATAGGAACATAGAAACCGGAAGTGATTATCAGATCCGCATTCGTAGAAATTCTTTCAAATTCCTTCTCGTGATCTCTTTAAATACAATATCTTTCTGCCCTACTGACTTTTGTTCAGCTTTAGCAACAGTTCGCCAAAAATCATTTTGACTGTTTGGATTTCTATGCAACAAAGACTTCTCTTAAAATTGTTTTTTAAACTTAATCTAATTTCTCGGCTATTATACAAAATAAGCATTTAATTCCATCCATTCCTCGAGAAAAAGGTCTCTTATATCATTTAGTACATGACGCCCAACTTGCTCAGTTAACATCGAATTCTTAAGATCCTCAAAATTAGTAATTTTTGGATCAGAAATTCATTCATTAAAACAACAATTTAATCCTTGAGCAAAATTTTGCCAAGACTTATTAGGGGACTTTAAATGCCGGTAAAAAAATTTTAAGTTTTTCGGCATTAAGGTCATATCGTTTCAGATTCAGTTCTTTTACGAAATCGTGATTATTGGCATCTTTAGGTGATTCTCTCGCCAACATATTTGAAATATCTGGTGGTACTAGGCTTGATAGATAAGCCACCTAATCTTCCTTTGGAATTTGTGTTATCTGCTCAAAACTGATAAGATATGATGTCATTTCATCTTTATTTTCTTGAAATTCGGTTACAGTTGGACCCCGATTTAACGAATTGATTGAGGGAATCAAATCCGCCCGTTAAATCGAAGCAATTCGCTCCGTTAAATCGAAGCAAAAGCCAAAAAATTAGGTCGGCTGCTCAACGACGGCTATAAAATAAAATATTTGAACATAAAATATGATAAATGAAAAATAAATCTATACCTTTTAAAAAATTACATTTCTGGTTTCTATTTGGCCTTCACTTTCCACCGATTATAAATTAAAACGAAATACGTCATGTATAATGTAAATCAAATATTTCCCCCTCGATTATTTCTGTTAGAATAAAATAGGTAAGGAGAGTCGGGTAGTAATCGATATTCCTCGATGAATCGTTTTATTCTCATTGCTTGTTAAGACAACAACATCAGCAATTACCAGAGGTGGGTAATGTATGAAGTAGGGTTGGTTCTCTTTATATAATTGTTAGCTGGGCGGAAGGGAGTGTTTCACTCATGAAAATGTAGATGTCAAATACACAATCTTATTTAAATCATCTTCAACAATCTCATTTCTAACCGCGGGCACAAAATGTGCTTCTTTCCACGTGGAGCAGCTCATTGCTTGTTCATAGATTTCATAATTTTTCTTTCTTTTTTTTTTTACTGCCCTGTAAGACTCATAAAATAACAGGATAATATAAGCAATGATAAAAATACAGCACAACTAGATCGATTACACAAGCAGACGATATTTTTGGAACAATTTTGGAGTTGAATGATTTAGATCGAGTTTGTGCAGATCAATAGTTTGTGGTGAGAAGCTATTACGGGATATCGTAAAATATAGTTTTTGCTAAGAAAAGTGGACAAACCATTACGGGATAAGAAAGCAAAAAAGTTTAAAATAATATCACAGACCTCCTATAAACATTGAACTAAAATAAGCAATAATAAAAAGCAGCACAACTAGATCGATTACACAAGCAGACGATATTTTTGGAACAGTTTTGGAGTTGAATGATTTAGATCGAGTTTGCGCAGACCAATAGTTCGTAGTAAGAAGCCATTATGTGATATCGTAAAATATAGTTTTCGCTAAGAAAAGTGGACTAACCATTACGGAATAAGAAAGCAAAAAAGTTTAAAATAATATCACAGACCTCCTATAACGTTTGACTAAATTAAGCAATAATAAAAATTAGCACAACTAGATCGATTTCACAAGCAGACGATATTTTTGGAACAGTTTTGGAGTTGAATGACTTAGACCGAGTTTGTGCAGATCAACAGTTTGTAGTAAGCCATTACGGGATATCGTAAAATATAGTTAAAATACAGTGGACTACCCATTACGGGATAAGAAAGCAAAAAAGTTTAGAATAATATCACAGACCTCCTATAACGTTGAACTAAAATAAGCAATAATAAAAAACAGCACAACTAGATCGTTTACACGAGCAGACGATATTTTTTGAATAGTTTTGAAGTTGAATGATTTAGACAGAGTTTGTGTAGACCAATAGTTTGTAGTAAACCATTACGGGAAATCGTAAAATACAGTTTTCTCCTGGAAAAGTTGATTTACCATTGCGGGATAAGAAAGCAAAAAAGTTCAGAATGATGTCACAGACTAATTTTATTTCCTGTATTATTTCTGATCTCCTTACATGAAAAACCACCTGAATGGATGGAGATGTTAGAATCGATGTTTAGTTAGAAATGGTGAAAACTTCGCTGATAGTTTAATAAAATGTCGTTTTCATTCAAATTAGATCTTCAATTTTAACTTCGAAGCACACTTCGAATACAAACACTGTAGAATTTTTTTTTTAATTAAAAATTTGATTTCTCCGTTATTTACTTTTGGCTTTCAAAAATAAAGAGAGAGCGAAAAAATGGCTAGATAAAAAATTTGTTTTCGGGTGTTAAAACACATCTTCTATATTAAACAACATTTCATTCTATGTAAAAAAGGAATTTAACATTTCTAATGACATAAAAGAATCTAAGATAAGAAAACGCGAGACAAAAAAAAAAAGGAGGGGTGATTCAACTATTATATGGAACAAAATGTGTTATGAAAAATTGATATACTAATTGATTTTAAGAATTTTTATCTACTGCAGTATTTCCTACACGCAAAGATTATTGGGAGTTCCTTAACTAGGCGTTCAAAATAACATTTTTTAATGAACTACAGTCTAACCCCGCTATAATGAACCTTCAAGGAATCGAAATTTTGGCTCACTATAACGGGAACTTCACTACATCCGTTCCACAAGCAATTTTAACTAATGATTCCACCCCCCTTTTATTACACATTATTTAAATAAATGACCAATAAAATGAAATACAAAAATGACAGGAAGAAAATACATAGTAATGCGTTAACTTTTATTTTTTATTATTCTTAGTCTTACGTACAAAAAAAAAAAAAAAAAAATAGTAATCTTTAGCTGATGAGTAATCCTCAACATCAGTTATCGAAATACTTCCCGAATCTCCGATAATTTTTCCTGAATTAATGCTATTCCACTTTTTAAACCTGTCTAACCAGCCATTCGAGCACATAAAAGTAATCTCACCAAATCGCTAAGCAAATTCCTCGGTTTTGACTTAAAGCATTTATCCAGATACTGGAAGATGGCGGCTTCTTTGAATGCTGAACCAATTCAATAATGATACAAACAAGAAAATTACGTATTGCTACATTCCATGCTATAGATGGTTTTAAAAATCGGTATATGTACTTATTTTGAAGCAGAAATTTCAAAAATATTATTAAAAAATGAAGAAAATAAATCAGTCAAAAAAGTTCTTAATATCCAACTTCCTCTCTTTTTTTTTGGTTCACTATGTCCACAAAAAATACATTATGCGTGTGTAGCAAGAGACGGAAGCGAACATTTCGTTCACTATATCCGGGAGTTCCCTATAGCGGGGTTTGACTGTATTTAGAAAAGTTTGCTATGAAAACCTATTTTATTTTCCTTGTATTTCATTTTATTAATGAAGAGGATTGTAGGGGCATTCATACAACAGTGTATAAAACACATGTATTGAATGTTTGTTTGCAGAACTCTACTTATGGAATGAAGGAAGGTTCTGATCCATGGAGGAGTATATCACAGTCCTACTACTACGATCCCACCTTGGCGGCTTACGGGTGAGCTTTCTCTCTTTTTCACTCTTTTTCTTTCTTTCTTTTTTTTTGTTATTGTGATGAGTTCTTAATACCTTGTGTTGCAGGTATGGAGGTTTAGACTTCAACGGAGCGAGAAGGAAGAACGTAACGCGGGATTCCACGAGTACCCTCAAAGCCTGGCTAAACGAACACAGGAAGAACCCTTACCCAACCAAGGGAGAGAAGATTATGCTGGCCATCATCACCAAGATGACACTCACACAGGTCTGAACGCCGCTTGTATTTAAATGCTGACACATCCTTACTTTGAATGGAAACCTCTCAATCTAACAACGATCCTCTTCAAGCCAATATAGTTATACAAGTTATAGTTCTTAAATTTCCTTTTCCACTGTTTTCATATTTAAGTAATCGATGATTTCATGTAGTTCCTAATTGGTGCTGGAGGAATTTCAAAAAAATTCTCTTGAAGTCCTGCTCCAAATGACTTATACACTCTCTGGCCAAATGTATCCGGACATCCGGGTTGATATGGTGGTGGAACCATAATGGTGTGGGGGTGCTTCTCGTGGTTTGACCTGTGTCCGTTAGTTCCTGTACTTGGAAACATGAACTCTGAGATGTATGTGGACAATGCTGCACTCCCAACTCTATGGCAATATTTCGGGGAATCCCCATTTCTCTTCCAGCAGGATAACTGTTCCATTCACACATCGAAGCTTGCACAGACGTGGTTTGATGAAATGAGTGTTTAAAAAATGGACTGGCCTTCTCAGAGCCCTGATGTAAATCGCATAAAACGAATTAGAGCACAGATTACTTAGCCAACCAAATCGACCCACCTCACTGCAAGCACTCACTTCAGCAGTGATGGAAGTCAATTCCTATCAAAAGCTGGTGGAAAATGTTCCTAGACATATGCAGGCTGAAAACCGATGTAAAAGGGAGATCAACATCATACCCAGATAAGCAAAATAAGGTTTATTTCCACTCAGCAAATACCTTTTAATGTAAACCTAAAAAGGTTTGTAATACGGTTTATGTGTGTAAACCTTCTAACCTTAAAACGAGATCTGTGATCTTCTGCTCTATTCTACTCACATTACCCTAATTCAAAACCCTGGAAAACAACCTTTTATATAAAAAACTTAAATCGAAGTTTACTTAGGGTTTTCGAGCGTCAAAAAATCTTTTAATAAAGCTAGTCTCAAGATGAAAATAATCTTAAATCTAGGTAATTAAAACGTTTCTTTTCGCAACGTCTTGTATGATCAGCTGGAATCCACCTTGTCATGAAATTTCAATGTACAATGCAGTTTGATCCTATCGCTGGTGTGACGTCATCTAAAACTTCATTAAAGACCTTAAGCAACAATACTTTTTTTAAAAAAAGCTTTAAAAAATACTTTTTAATCCTTTTAGGATGAAAGGTTTGAAACTGCAATATTTTTGTTTTATTGAAAAAAGGTTTTTTGTGCAAACATTTTCGTGATAATACAAGGTTGCCGTAAGGTTGCATGCTCTCTGGGTATTAATATGTGCCTCAAGACGTTCTAAGTTCACACCACTGGGTGACCGGATTCTTTTGGCCAGATAGTGTATCTTTAGAAAAATATTTGTGGAAGTTGGAACAGTTTGATAAAATTTACTACACTAGGATACATGATTTTTTACAAGCTGTAGGAGAATTTATATTATTTCTAAAAAGACATTAAAACAACTTTAAATAATTAAACAACTGTATTGTCTTTTCTTTTTTTTTACTGAAGGTGTCAACATGGTTTGCCAATGCGCGGCGTCGCTTAAAGAAAGAGAACAAAATGACGTGGGAACCGAGGAACAAAGCGGAATCCGAGGATCCTAAGAAGGAGCAAAAAGATGAGGATGATGAAGACGAAAAACCTCCCCGCATCGGCAACAACACAGGTTAGTCTGAGCTAAGAAAAAATAATTACCATTTGAAATAGTTAACTTATCACTTTTGTCTTATATTATGTCCGATATCAAGTATTAGACTGTAGATTTAACGCAGATACAGTGAATTAAGACATAAATGACAGTAATGCGCATTAGCGGATGGTGAATTTGTGGGGCCCAGGGCTGAAACTACTTAGGGGCCCTAATAGCCATTTTATCAAAAAACTATTTTCTATAATGATGTAGATAAGTATATAGAAAAAAATANAAATGGAAGGAATAAAATTGCTCATTAAGCGAGAAAAAACGTTTTTAAGCTTTTGACCCATTGGCAGCAACACAGGTTAGAGTTAGTCCGCACTAATCAAAAATAATTACTATTTGAAATATTTTTGTTATCACTTTTGTCTTATATTATGTCCGATACAAATTATTTGACTGTAGATTTAAAGCAGATGCAATGAGTTAAGACATAAATGACAGTAATGCGGAAGATTTAATTAGAATACGAAAACAATGTGAATATATATTGCCTGAAATGAAAGGAAGAAAATTGCTCATTAAGCGAGAAAAAACGTTTTTAAGCTTTTGACCCATTGGCAGCATTAGAGTTAGTCCGCACTAATAAAAAATAATTACTATTTGAAATATTTAACTTTTTGTTATAGCTTTTGTCTTATATTATGCCCTATAAGCAATTATTTGACTGTAGATTTAAAGCAGATGCAATGAATTAAGACATAAATGTCAATAATGCGGAAGATTTAATTAAAATACAAAAACAATGTGAATATTTATCGCCTGAAATGAAAGGATTAAAATTGCAAATTAAGTGAATAAAAAAGGTTTTTAAGCTATTGACGGCACACAGCTAAGGCAAGCAACACAGGTTAGAGTTAGTCCGCACTAATAAAAAATAATTAGTATTTGAAAAAGTCACTTTTTGTTATCACTTTTGCCCGATTATGTCCGATGCAAATTATTTGACTGTAGATTTAAAGCAGATGCAATGAATTAAAACATAAATGACAGTAATGTGGAAAATATAATTAAAATGCAAAAACAATGTTAATATTTATCGCCTCAAATGACAGGAATAAAATTGCAAATAAAGTAACAAAAAAAAACTTTTTTAAACTTTGATTAGTGATAATGACCGTTTCAATTTCTGATGGAGAAAGGGCAAAGGAAGGATTAAAATAATCTAAAACCATTTAATTAGACGAACGCCGAAAAACGCTTCCTAACGTTACGAGAACAGTTCTACTAGAATAATAAAATTGATTTTTGATGATTTTTAATCTTTATTTTCCCTATTACAGTAGCGCTAATTAATATTCAAAAATCTGGCATTTCTTGCATATTGAGCAACGTATTAGTAGTAAGAAATGATAGTCTTTCGTAATGAAGGCAAAGCTATGCATCTTCATTAAAAAAAAGACAATGTTGCATGTTAGTTAAAAATCACGTCATGAATAACACTATATCCTAAAATTAAATGCAAGAACGTCATTTTTTAATCATTGAAGAAATTAAGTTTGATAATAAATAAATGGATTAACAAAAGGAATTATTATTTATATGATTTTGAAAGTTGAAAATATGTCTGCAATGCTTTCGTTTAATCCTCTTTAGAAAAAATAATCCTAGAATAATTGAGTCCCAACAATTAAATAGCTTTTCTGTTTCATTTGTTCGTAGTTCCATTTGTTTCCTACGCGGAAATTCGAGACGAAAATCTTCCTTTTCTCAATCGAACTTTTTAAAGTATGTTTCGCTATCATTTTTTTTAATGAACTTCGAATGATTCCAATTTTTTGTTTCTGCATATAAAGCTATTTAAAAACTTGAATTCTTCGTCATAATTTTTTTTAAAATTTTATTTTTAACTAAATTGTTATTACTAAATTTTATTTTTAACTAAATTGTTATTTCTAAATTTTATTCTTAACTAAATTGTTATTACTAAATTTTATTTTTAACTAAGCTGTTTGCCACAAATGAAATAGTTTTTCTTTTTTTAAATTTAAATGCGCAAGTTTAAAAAGTTTTTAATATTGTATTCTATTTTCATTTATAAGACTATAGATATTTTTCAATTTCAGGCAATCATTAGTAATCTAGTTCGAGTACTTAAACTGCTTTACTTCACTAAATAACTAGTAAGGGACTCTACCCTGGTAGTTTATCTATTTGATTAGAAACTTATGAGCTTCGCATAGCACATTTTGATAGTAGAAAATATAGTGGTCTTACTATGTCGTAAGAAACGAAAAAGTTGTGCTCGTTTCATAACGTTAAAAATATTTCTTGCGTAATTTAAATTTATTTGCAAATTTTAACGTAAGCAGACGTAATGTAATGCAATGCAGACGTAATTTAAGTTTATTTGTCAATTTTAACGTAACGTAATGCAGACGTAATTTTAGTTTATTTGCAAATTTTAACTTAAGCAGACGTAACGTTAAGTAATGCAGACGTAATTTAAGTTTATATGCACGATGAGGAATCCTTCAAATAATTTTTTTCAGAATTGTAGCGGTTGCTCTGTCGGAATAAAGTTCTTCTTGTGTTTTGAGATTCTTGATGTCAAGTTAAGCCTATCTTTAACCATAGCACTCCATGCTAATTCTGAAAATGATGCAAAATGTATACAGTTTTTTAAAAATGGTTTTGTGATTTAATTTGTTTATATTTAACCCTTTCGACCCGAATGGGACATATATGTCCAAAGATTAAACTTTATTCCCTAATGGATAAGCAGATCCCAATTTTGCAGAAACAAATAATTCGATGCATTTATACTATTTGTATTATTTACTCCCATGCAATATATATGTATGTATTTTTACAATATTCAAGGCGATCGGGAAATATTGTCCCAGGTGATTTTTTGGGAAAACGAGAAAAGTGGATAACTTTAAACTCATAGTATACTTATTTTAATATATCACCATTAACACAAACTGCTTTTCATATTTAAATTTTAATGCTGCAAAAGTTGAATCGAAATAGTTAAAAAGCGATCTGAGCTACGTAAAAATATAGAATTATTCAGTGACTTTGATTATTTCCATCTAGGTGAAAAAATCTCATCAAATTGTCTGTCACAAAGTTTAATAACTTTTAAAATATGTTTTTGTTCTAAAGCCTAAATAATATTTTATATCACGAAGGTTAAGATAGTTTAAAATCATAGCTTTGCCTGAAGTGTTAAGGCGCTTAAACTGGTCTTGATGCTTCAAAAAACGCAATTAAAATCACTGAACATTTGGATAGTGTCAACCATATGGCATAAAAAGACCTTTCTGATGGTTGCTTTTAAATAGGTACTTTTGTTTGGCTACATTGGATCCGCATCGCAAAGTGATTTGTTGTGTTGCGTTTTGTTAAGACTAGCAGATTTATTTATTCAAGAAGCATGTATCTACTCCGTTAAAAGTGCGGGAGAAAGTTCTTGAAAGGCTACTTTTTCCCAACACTTGATCCAGGATTTCGATCTTTTCTTTTCGATTGGGCTCAAAACGATAAGGCCATGGAGTAATAGTCGCAAACCCTAAATTCAACAACGTTTATAAAATAAAAACATTTTATCTGTCGAGCCAATGGAATCAGTCAAATGGGGAATTGAACTGTACTGAAAAAGAAAATCTAACAGTGTTGACTTCAGAAACTTTAGAATACCTTAAAAAGAAAAGAAAAAAATTCTGAAGCCATCGATTGGTGGATAATCCGTGTGCGTTCGAAGACTATTTTAATGGCATTCGTGACTTGAAAAAGAGGATGTTGAAATTTCATTGGACAAGAGAAGTGGTCCGTTTTATATAAAAAGGGACCAACAAATATCCTCTGTGTCGTGAGAGGACAAATAAAAAGAGGTTCGCGTGCAAAATATGATAATGTCATTCATTTTTACAATGTAATAGCTCAACCGGCATTAACATTTTTCTTTCCTTTCCAGTCCTTAATAGACATCCGCATCTCGCGTGACCGGTCCCGGTCATGCATGACCGATGTCCACCAATGGGAGTTGTGCCTTGCTGTCACACTCCACTAATAATGGCCATAATGGACAATAATAATGATGGCCAAAGAGGGCTCCTCTTCCAAACAGAATAATTATCTTTATGTTTGCCGATGCGGAGAGGCCAATTACAGAATTTCCGTCACAATCACGCGAGTTCGGACGAATAAGGTTTGAGCACACAATTGGATTCGTCATTTAGTATGCAAACGAGAACATGGCCTCTCTCTCTCCCTCTCCACCCCCACTCCCACCCCCCTAAAAAAAGAACCGACATAATACAATTCGAATTAAATATCCACATTGTTAAAATTTATCTGAGAGTCTGCAATGGGTTTGGTTTCCCGAAAGGCTTTCTGGTGGGATTTTTATGAATAAAAGATCCCAGGGTCGGGTTTTTGGAATGACGCGTCAAAAACCTGTCGAAAAATATCATAAATTGTCAAAATCTGATAAAAACCTGGGGAATTTTTTTTTGTCATTGGAGATATTTTATTAGATGTTAAATCATGCACAATATAGGCTGCATTAATGAATGCAATAATTATATATAAAGATGTAGCCGAAATTATTGAAACTATTAATTAGTTTTTTTAAAAACATGTTACTCTTAATACTTTAAGATCAATATGATTTGCTGTGTAATAACTATTAAGTTTATATTATAAGTAGTAACTATGAATTGCAAATTATTGCCAATCTAAATATTGATTTTAATTTTTTTTTATGCCACAATGCAGATATTTTTTAGATTAAGTAAACCGTCAGAATCCCTGAAAGTGCTTATTTTTTTCGAAATGTCAAAAACCCTTAAAATGGTTAACGGAAGAATTATTGGTGTCCCTGAAATTATTGCGGAAGAATTATTGGTATCAGAGAAAATTTTCGGTTTAAAAAAATTTCCAACAAAATTTTTTTAATGCTCAAAAATGTGTTGCTTTGTAATATTTTTTCCCGCTAAATTTTTTTTATGACAATTTGTTTATTGATTAATTTGAATTCTCTAAGTTTAAGTAGGACCTTAAATTTAAAAGAAAAAAAAAGCGCTACAATTTTTGTGAAATTTTGATCTAAAACAAATTTGTCTTGACGGAATATTAGGACCTAAGAATTTTCATATGTACTTGAATATTTTCAATAAATTATGACTATTTAAATGCCCTGATAAGTAAGCTAACTATAATTTACAACAAATATAAATGCTTATTTAAATGAGTCAATCAATCCATTCAAGAGTTTAATTAAGTTACTACTAATATTTAGTACATTTTTATAAAATAAATTTCCTAATTACATGTCATTTTATTGTACTGTTAATACGTCTATATAGTTATTTATTTTATATAATAGTTTTTATACGTTTTCATTCTAGTCCATGCAGCTCAGCATCAAATGAAAGAATATTCGAATTTCGGTCATATTCATACAAAACTGAAAAATGAACTTGGAGTAGAGAAGGTTTCAAAACTATTTTATTTTTTATAATCGCTTGCTTCGGAAAAAGAAGGTGCTAAAATGAAAGTAAATGAAAATTAATTTTACACATTATGAATAAGATGATTAATTAGTATTTTTTCAATAATTAAATAAATTAACGGATTAGATAAATTGCATTTCCAAAACAGAAAAAGAGTTTAATGTCAAAATAATAATTAATTACTATTATAATTAATAAAAACAATTGATTGATTCTTTGTAATTTTATATGAATGTTTATTCATAAATACTTCATATTTACAGCTGCTGATAATTATCCTTACACCAAAATTTCTTTGACAATTCTCAAAAACTATGTCAAAAAATATTTTTGACATGATGGTTAAAACTAGATAAAGCTAGTAAAAAATCTGCTAATCCTCCTGGTGACTTTAAAAGATTTTAATAAAATCCATTGTCAAAATGTCTAACATTTATCCAAATATGCCTCATTTAAAAATAAATATTGGGTAGCTACTTGGCATGCTTCCCCCACCCTCTAAATCGATCTCTGGGACATGCTTAATTTTTGATCAGATGAATTTCAGTAGAAATGGCTGGGAGGGTTGTATTTATGAATGAAATATCGGATCTTATTGCTTATTTTGCAGAAATAGGAGGACCCGATGAAACGTACCGATCTTCGATCAGCGACCGTCACCACTACGAAGATGCTTCTGTTGATGCGCTACATGCCACACTGGAGGCTTCGTCCAGTGGCTTCACTCCGTCCTCTCAGAGCTCCTCACCGGACATTGGTCCCATGGAGACATACATGGCCTCTCACCACAGGTCATCCAAGGATTCCACAACAGTCTCTTCATGCTTCTCAGGTAATACCAACCTTCCGCAAATCGTCTATAGTTTGTCTACGGCAACAACTCCCCCCGCCACAAAGCCTGAGGTTGTCTGCTGCTATAGAAACAGCGCATTTCAGAGAGGATAGCTTCTCTTCACTCTAGGGCTAAGACTTAAATCTAGGGCTAAGATATGCAATGTACCACATTTGTATAATGAAGTCTGTTCCATCTACAATATTTCCAATAAGTTCCGAGATCTAGAATATCCCTTAAGCAATTTCCCTCAGGCTAACCGTGGGAGGTTTTCATGGTATCGTGGCTCTCTCCATGTAACGCAAACGCGGGTTACTTCCACCAAAAAGTCTTCCACGGAGGCTAGTTTGTCCCAATACTAGATCCAGGAGTTTTCTTGTCTTCCGGATTGGGTTCAAAATTACAAGGCTAAGGAGTTGAACATTAGTAGTCGTAAACCCAAAAAATTGGATCGGCTGTTCAACGACGGTTTATAAAATTAGATTAAATGAAATTGTTAAATAGTTAAAGCGTATTTTAAAATTGGTATTCCCCAAATTGAAGTACTTGTTATGCGAGCATAAGGTCTGTGGGTGTATTGCGATATTTCGATTCGATATTAGTCAATCGTGCTTGCGATATTTCGATTCGATATTAATTGAAAAAGTAGTGCACAATGTTAGTATTCCAGCACGAAGCTCTGCAGAGGATCAAAATTGTGATGACATGTCTTCGGATCATCCTCAGGGATGTTTCCCAGACCATCGCCAATAGCCCACTGAGCAGCTCTAGTGAATTACCTGCCTACCTGCCGTTCTATTATGGTGCATGGGACTCCATTAATCCGTCTCGTTTTCTCTTAGGCGATCATCTCTACAAACCGAAGATCTGGTCTCTGGCAGACACAGCTACAAACAAAGTTCTAGAGATGCCTTACGCGAATGATCTCTCATCTAACGGATGGTCGCCAACAAAAACTCCATACCAAAGTTGTGCCGCCATTCCTTTCCAGAGGTTCGGTAGCTGCAATCTCCATGGATTCAATCCTATCACTCTCCAGACAGACACTCCGCCACAAACCCCGCCCAACATGAAAATGGTGTCCGGACACCAGGCAGTGCCTTCATCAGCCTCATACATTGAACCACACGGCGGTGGTGCCTACCTAAACCTCTGTCCCTCCCAAGACACCATCACGGATGGACAAATTAGAGGTATCGTCTGAGTTTATTACTCTTTGCGTAAATAAGTAGTAATATATATTCATAAGTGTAAGTACTTTCATGATTCAGTTAATAAAATGCAAATAATCATAACATCTGTTATAAAGTTGCTTACTATTAAGCAACCGTCTTAAACACTAAACATACCAACACTTAATCTATATCTATTTCTACCATAGCCGGTCAAATACCCGGACTTGATGTTTCTTCATTGAATGTATGAAACATGGATGTTAGGAAGGAAATAAACTAAAAACACGTCATTATAATTAAACAAAATTGTATATTGCCGATTTTTATGAATTATAAACACAAAGAATAAGAATTTTTAATTCATTGCTCAACGTGTTTTCTACATTTACAGAGTGTTTCCATTGTACATTTTCCGCAAACTTATTTCTTTTAATTATTATTATTTCTATTATTCTCATAATTATTTTTATAATTAATATTATTTCCTCTAAAAACTTGTGCTGC
The DNA here is from genome assembly GCF_043381705.1 of Parasteatoda tepidariorum. Classification (NCBI taxonomy): domain Eukaryota; kingdom Metazoa; phylum Arthropoda; class Arachnida; order Araneae; family Theridiidae; genus Parasteatoda; species Parasteatoda tepidariorum. The sequence goes on along the minus strand of NC_092209.1, from coordinate 80,416,649 downwards.
CTCGATTGTTTCGACATTTTTCTGGTAAAAAACTAACAGTTAGTTAGAAATGAAGTAAAGCTGTCAAAATAAAATATAAACTCTTTACCGAAACATTTACTTTTTGTCACTTTGTCTTATAAAAAAAATGCAAATCTAAAATTTTAGGTACTTTCTTGAAATTTGAATTCGCAGTTATTCTGATTGAAGCTAAGCAAGAAAAGAACTAAGCAACAGTCTCTGCAGAAATGTGCAACTCATCGAATGCAATACGTTGAACACGCATTGCATCGTCATTTCTGATCCGATAACCATATAAAGCAATAAATTGTTCTCCCGGTCAAATGACCGGTTGTGGTAGAAATAGGTATACGACAAGTATTATTCGAAACGAACAAAATACGAAAAAATAATAATCGAATATTAACTGTATATAATTGTTAGAAAAAGTCATGAAGTCAAATGCACAAAAAACGGTAAGATGATAAGCGCATTTTCAATGCAAAAGTTCTTAAACGGTCATTTGATCGGTTATGGTATGTTCAGTGTTAATAGTTCAATAACGGTATTCAGTTAAAAAAATAAACCAATCAATAAAAATAAAAAAAACACGAATAAACGAATCTTAGTTTAGCACCTTGAAAACAAATGGTATGCCTAATATTTTGAACAAAATCCCTCTCAGTTTGCCAATTTGTTCAGGATGATGACTTATACTACGTCTCTTCATAGCACAATTTTAAGTACTATCAATCTGATTAAAAACAACACGTCCATTAACAATGGTATACATTGGAATTTTTTCCTCATTTGTTGTGAACTTCCTTCCTGGTTTAGAGACTACAAGGCAAAAAAGAGAAGGAAATATATTCGAAATTGTTTAGAAGAGGTTTTATGATATCTTTGGAATAAGTTTAGTTCTCGTGGTGTCGTTACTAAGTTTAATTTCTGTCACTAATTGTTAATGTTTGAAATTTATACAGCGCCGTTTTGGAATGATATTTTGAAAACCTAGTTTGAAAAACAGGAGAGGAAACGAATAGAATGCATTTTTTTTTCGTGTCATCAATGACTATTATGAAGAGTGGGCGATTTTTGCAAAAACATTTGACCGATAAACATGAAGATAGCTTTGGAATAAGTTTAGTTCTCGGGGTGTCGTTACTAAGTTTAATTTCAGTCACTAATTGTTAATGTTCAAAATTTATACAGCGCCGATTTGGAATTTTATTTTGAAAACCTAGTTTGAATAGCAGGAGAGGAAATGAATAGAATACGTTTTTTTGTGTCATCAATGACTATTATGATGAGTGAGCGATTTTTGTCAAAAAAATGTAACTGATATCACGATGTCATGAGATTAGAACGGAATTTATAGCGATAGGAAATTTCTCAGAAACAGAAACTTTTGTTATATTTATGTAATACCGTTTCAAAATTTTGCTTCAAGCGATAAAAAATGAAACAAATGCTCTCGATTTACGAAAAGAAAAAATGGTTTTAATGCTTAAAAAGATTTGATTGTAAAAAACGTTAAAAAAATAAATAAATAGAAATTAGAAAGTTATATTTAACTAGTTTACCAAAAGTTTTGTTCAATTTGTTTGTCTATATGTTTTGTTTCATATATACCTTGTGGCAGGATTTTATATATATATATATATATAAATACTANAGAGAGAGAGAGAAAAATAGAAATAAATTAGGCTAGAGCAAAAATTCGAAAGAAATTAAATGCTTTTCTTAACAAAAGAAATAAATGAAGGAAAAAAATTGTTTTCCCGTATTTTGTGAGAATATCTTGCTCAGCAGACTGTATTGAGTGCAGATGAAAAGGTTGAGTGAAATCAATAATTGTGTCTTGAACATATTTCTTTTTTGTAGATGAAAAAATGGAGACTTTTGCTGGTAATCACCCATCCGTACTATCTGGCAGCACATCGTCCAATCAGAATCCTCCATCAGACTGCATACCTGAAGACTACGAGGAACCACCCCGATATGCCGTTCGATAGAAAACGTTCGAAAACCCAGCCGGAAGAACTATTTATTATCCGCCTGCACCACCGGTGATTATATACACTTCTAAAGCCATCAAAGTACTTTTTATGGCCAACGAAGATCGATACATTGGATACTTGCAATACTCGTCAAAAGAACTATATAATATAGCAATCAATACTGTTTTAAAATATGGATCGAACTGCATCGAAGACGATAAATCACTTTTCGAGTGTGTGGCACCCCCATGAAGCATTTTATAACCACAAATGCTTTTGCAGACACATTGCACAACTTTTACTTCATCTGACTTCGACGAACTGTCTGCACTTTTACTAGAGTCCTTATGAGTTATGTCTGTAATCTGGAAGTCTTTTTATATTTCTATTTAATTTTTAATCTTCGGGTATTACCGTAATTTACCCTGGTAAATTCTGGTTACCCAGGAAATCATGGTAAATAAAATTTTTTTAAAGGATTTCACGATTGAATAGACGGGGAAATCACGGCAACTCTGTTGTTACTTTATTTTTTAAAAAATTTTTTTCTTCTTCTAATGGGGATTTTTTTTTTTTTTTTGAGTTTTATTGTTGCAGAAGCATAAAATATCCGTTCTTGTTTTGTTTATGTTTTTTCCCCTATTTGTCCTATGTAAAAGCGTAACAAGTTCATTAAAAAAAAATTCTGAAGAATAACAAAAATGCCTCATATACATATAGGTTCGTATAACTCCATATAGTCAATCGAAATATCGAAGCTAAACTTTGTAATTCATTTTGCCTATTTTTGTTTTTAAACTTTGCAAGGCTTTATTTAGGCTGAGCTTACAGGGACTCACACCAGACTGTGGTAACTTCATCAAGAACATAGTATCTTCTGCGACATTTTTTTTAATAAATTTCTTAAATTTGCTTTTTAATTTTTTTTTTTTTTTTTTTTTTTTTTTTTTTTTTTTTTTTTTGCAACATGAAGTGCATATTGCATATTAAGAAAGCATGCAATATGCGTTTAAGTAAAGTATACATTTGTTGCAAGACGGATCAATTCATACTTTTGATAAATTCTTTATTTCTTGTGCACATCTTGAATATGCAGACACAATTAATTACTCTCCTCATAATGAGCGAAATCTATAAAATCTAATCTATAGGAGAATCTATAGACTCTAAGCGGCGGTCAACAAATATCACCCCCTGTGTTTTGTATCTTCTGTCTTATTCTCTAGCATACAAGAGAACATGACAAGCTACAAAAGAAAACAATTATACATATTTGCATATATTTTCCGTATTTTGCATTTATTAATAATTCTTCTTAACAAATCAATCTTTTTCTTCGCACAACTAGCATCAATCATTTTCATTTATTAAATAAACATTCTTATAAAATAAACTAATTTCTTTTATAAGTTTTAATTTCACTTCTTCTTTTATAAGTTTTAATTTGGACACATGTCGAATTTTTGTAGGCTTAATTTAAATGTTTTATTAGATTTTTAAAATCGAATTCCAGATATTTTAAGTTTTAAATGTAGAAAAACAAAACAATCAAATTCCATTTCGTTTTCTCAAGCATACTTGATTTAAAGCTTTAATTTCAATTTTTGAGATTAAGAACGACAAACATTATAATTCACTTTAAAAAATTAAATTCATTCAAATTAGTAATAGGATTGTTTTCTTACTTCATCTATCATGTTTCAAACAAACCAAAGTTTATAATAAGTAAGCCCAATAGTTTTCAACAATTCAGTTGTTGTTCGTAATTTCTCTAAAAAAAAAAAAAAAAATTATTTTATCGAAATTTCTGTTTATTTTAATCGAATTCCTTTAATTAAATTATTTTATTTAATTAAAAATTAAATAAATTAATTAATCGAATTAAATTAATTTATTTAATTTAATTCGAGAGAATACTTATTAATCTTTTATTTTGATTGTCATTGAATGAAAAATATTGCCTCATTCTGAATGATCAGAAACGCGATTTGAAGATGTGCACACGGTTTTATGTATACTTGTTTTTGTATTAAGGAACAGGAATTTCCAAATTGTTGAAATGTAAACACAGAATGGAGTCAAGTCATGAATTTTAACAACAGTAGGATTTGGGTTACAATAGCAAGGAAGACAAAAACTAGTGAACTTATAAAAGCTAAACTGACTTTTGTGCAAGTGCAAAGTCAGTTTTCCAAAACAAGCGTTTTCTGTTAAAAGTAAATTTACCCTATTGGGATAAGTTTTTTCTGTGTAAGTAAATATGTATGCGTACCAGACATGGCTAGAGGGTATAAAATTTATTTATTATATATTAGACAGAGAACGGTTATCAAAATGAACACGAAATCGTTGTGCTCCTCAATAAAAGCTAGGGAAAATCTTGCAAAGTAAATCCGAAAAATGTTTCATTTTAGGGAATAAGGGAAATCTTAATAATTGTAATTGGTTTGTTAAATAGGTCGCACGATTCCCACAAAGAGCAAAGGAAAAAATTTCTTACTTTTAATTTACGCATACTTAAACCAAAAATAGATTTAAGGACAGGATGTGAATTTAAGAGAGTGAGAAAGTGTTTCGTTTTGAATAATAAATTAAGAAAAGGATCTANGTTTTATGTATACTTGTTTTTGTATTAAGGAACAGGAATTTCCAAATTGTTGAAATTTAAACACAGAATGGAGTCAAGTCATGAATTTTAACAACAGTAGGATTTGGGCTACAATAGCAAGGAAGAAGAAAACTAGTGAACTTATAAAAGATTTATAAATGCTAAACTAACTTTTGTGCAAGTGCAAAGTCAGTTTTCCAAAACAAGCGTTTTCTGTAAAAGTAAATTTACTCTATTGGGATAAGTTTTTTCTGTGTAAGTAAATATGTATGCGTACCAGACATGACTAGAGGGTCGTATGACATTTATTTATTAAATATTAGACAGAGAATGGTTATCAAAATGAACACGAAATCGTTGCGCTCCTCAATAAAAGCTAGGGAAAATCTTGCAAAGTAAATCCGAAAAATGTTTCATTTTAGGGAATAAGGGAAATCTTAATAATTGTATTTGGTTTGTTAAATAGGTCGCACGATTCCCACAAAGAGCAAAGGAAAAAATTTCTTACTTTTAATTTACGCATACTTGAAGCAAAAATAGATTAAAGGACAGGATGTGAATTTAAGAGAGTGAGAAAGTGTTTCGTTTTGAATAATAAATTAAGAAAAGTATCTACAGAAAAGGAATAACGTATAAAGATAGTTAAAGCTTTTTATGATACATATATATTTATATATATAAATAATTAAAAAAAACACTTATCGTGCTAAAGTTCATTATCATACTGCTATAATTGACATTGTTTCTTTTTTTTTTTTAACATTTGGTCATGGAAAACCAAACACTATGGCTGAATAATATCCAAAACTGACAAAATATCGTTTGACAGAATATCATTCGCCCAAAATATGGAATATAATCTCACTGGGGAATTTCATTCGGAAGAATTATTCAAAAAAATAGTTTGTTCAAAATAATAATAATTTTTAATTTGTGCGCTCAAGATTGCTTGCTTATTGTGGTTAGTAATTCGTTTACTGCATTTAGCCCCAAACTACTGTTTTTAAACTTCAAACTTGTTTTGATTTTCATCGTACTACGATTTTCAACTACTCTTGTCTTTGCCACGAATGCTATTTTTAAAAATGTGACATATTTTTTCCTTCTTCTTTTCTTTTCTTTTCTTTTTTTTTTTTTGCTATCTATATGTTTTGTAAATGATATATTGATAAACTATGTAGAATCAAATGTATAGACTTTCATTGAAATTTATTTCTTTAATATTTTTTTTAAAGAGAAAGCTGCTGAACTTACTGTTTCAATGAAATAAAAATGTGCGGAAAATGTCCTTTCCTTTATTAATCCTATTGAGAAGTTTCCCGCAGATATGCAATGTCGTTCGAGAACGCAAAAGCACCATTACTCTATGTTATTCATTTCTTCAATAATTAATTCTTTAATGGAACAATCCGTTTCTTCAGTTTTAGAAACACTAAAGAGTCTGTAAATGTGCTTATCTTGTCTGATCCAAGCTGTTTAATGATACCCAATCAAAATTTTTGATGGTTTTTTCATTGATGGATCAACTTGATGGTAGCCATCAATAATTCCATTACGAACCATTATATTTTTGACGGTAACCAACATAAGTAAGAATCACCTCGATATAGGAATTCGGATTGATTTATGATGGCTAACATAGAAATAGCGAACATGTTTTGTTCAGAAATTTCCATCATAGTTTCCTAGAAATCAAATGTTGGAAAGATCAGGAACAACCATCATCACAATTTAGGAATTCGGGCTGATTTTTGATAGGCAGCATAAAAAAAATTTTCGACAATAAATTTCCGCTAAATCAACAATAATTATTATTAGATTGTTTTCTTACTTCATCTATCATGTTTCAAACAAACCAAAGTTTATAATAAGTAAGCCCAATAGTTTTCAACAATTCAGTTGTTGTTCGTAATTTCTCTNTTATTTTGATGGCATATTCCTGAAAACCGACAAGAATTCCCATTAAACCATCATGGAAATGTATATTTGGAACCATCATGGACCATCTCATGGCTTGTTGATCCATGAGAATCAAACTTCCACTGATGGTTAACCATCATAGTGTTAAAGTAGCATTTTTCATCAGGAAATGATGGAAGTTTTCTGGCATATCAAAAATCATGAACGCATAATGGAATATGTTGGATGATGGTGACCATCAAATGATGTTGGGCCATCATGAATAGCACTAAAAACTGACATAAGCCATCAAAATGATTTTATGGGAGCATCAAGAATTTTTACTTGGGTAACCGATCCTTGTAAAGTCCCTGTTTCACAAAACGTACTGTAAAAAGTAATCTTAACGTACACATTCGATGTTAAGAAGCTAGAAGCGTTGCATATCTGTCGGTCTGACTTCTCATTTAATAATAATAAACTGTGATATTGTGTAATCAGATATTTTTCAAGTGCCGTTAATTGTTTTATGGGATTTATTAGAGTGTTTATAGCGATGTTTTGTTACACTCCCAAATAAAGTACATTTTATCACTCTATTCATTCATTTTTTTTTACTTTATTATCCTTTTCTTCCTTATTACAGCAAAAAAGAAACACCATATAGTTTGTCTACGGTAAGAACTACCCACGTCACAAAGTCTGAGGCCGTCCGTTGCTATGGAAACAAGAATAACGCAATAGACTGAAGAAAAAGATTCCCTTTCTCTCGTCGAAACCTGTCCAAAACAGTGATCCCACATCCCTACTTGAAATAGTTATACCTCGTTACCATAGTCACCGCCACGGGTCCAGGCGAATGGCTAGGGGAGTTCTCACGTTAGACAAACCGTACATAACCCCGTGTTTTACTACACCAAGAATGCTCTTCTACACTACGTGGTGCAAAGTAGACGCCACCATTTTTGATTTAAGTAACACTAAATTTTGAAATTACAAGAAGATATGATACACATAATAATCAGTAAAATTATTTTATGATACAATATAATACAAGAATCATTCATTTACGATGCACAAATACACTATTTCTTAAAAGTAAAGATAATTTAACCGAAGTTCACCACCAAACTACACCAAAACCTAGGGTAGTTCTTGATGAAGAATGTTCTTTTATGCTAGTTAGGATTAAGTTCAGCCGCTACATTTGTTATTCATTAATATTAAAATTTATAATTGCAGTGAGATATGAACACACATAAAAATCAGTAAAGTTACTTTTAAGATAAAATCTAAACCGAGAATCTTAAGTTCAGGATGCATAAATGCAGTATTTCGTAAAATAAAATTAGTTTGTTAACCAAAATACACATGGCACAGACAGAACATTAGTACGAATTTGAACAAAACCGAAGTGAGTAGAATTCAAGTATTATAGAACTATTTTATACAATTGACAGATTTATATGAATCTTTAGAGAACACAAATATCTTTATTATTCAACAAAAAATATAACTGCATTTTATTACAGTTTGTATGAGTTGTTTGTCAAAACATGAAGTTCGAAATTTCTTGGCGAATAATCGAACGAAATCAGTCGGACTTCTATTTAACGAACTTCCAATTTGCAAATTTCTCCATTTTGCGATTTTTTTTCGAGGAATCAAGAACATTTTGGAAATTTCTTCGTAAAGCAACTTCCAAATAGCGAAGTAAATTTTTTATTTAACGAACTTTTCTTTAAGATCCACTATCCATGCTTCCCAAAATATTTCAGGACATTTCAAACTAGTTAACACATTTTATGCTGGAAATGACCTTGAATTGATATTCGAACCCACTTAACTATTTGAGAAAGTAGTAAAATCCCTTTTTGTTTGCATTTCAAACGAAAAACCTCAGACAAAATTAACGGATTTTATCAGCAGCAATTAAACTTAAGAACGCCTGTGGTAATGTATGTTTAAAATTACTTTTATAATAAATGCAGCTATTACTTTATACATGAATTTAGCTTTTTTTTTAGTTGAAAACATATATAGCATGAAAGAGTAACTTTTGATTATGTTTTGCTCTATTCTTGCTTTCCATGCAGATTTCTTTTATGATTAAGATTTATCAAATAAATATAGTAGATACTATATTAGAAGATAAAACTATTCTAGTATTACAAGATAAAGCTACATCAATTGCTATTTTAATTATGTCTAGTGTTTATGAATTTAAAACCTGTTTTGTGTTGTTTAATTATTTCAAAAGGTGATTTTCTACTTAATGAATTTTTCTTATAACGAACTAATTATCGGGATTTAGCGACTTCGTTAAATAGAGTTCCGACTGTATTTTTTACAAGTTTAAAACTTACTTTGTATTAAATAGGCTCACATCAATATATAAACTGTATCAAATTCATATTAATTTTCTCTCGGTGCATTATGTACATTGGATTCGCAAGCAAATTTTATTCGAAGAAACCCTATATACATTGAAAAATCCTTGATTATCGTAAAAGTAACTTTATATGTGTACCATATTTTACTATAATTATAAATTTTAGTGTTTCTGAATAATGAAAATAATGGCTGCTATTTATCACCAAGTAGCGTTAAACAGAGGTTCCCAACTTTTTTCGGCCATGGAACCCTAAATGATTAACATTCTTCCGATGGAACCCAACTTTATTACTAAAATAAATAAGGACAATTGAGAACGTGTTAAAGATTGCTTGATTTTGAAAGTATTCAATAAGAAGAATGTCACTTTTTCATGTTTTTATACCATATCTTACCATTTTTGTACCATATGTTACCATATTTATAAATTTTAGTGTTTCTAAATAATAAAAGTAGTGGCTGCTATTTAACACCAAGTAGCATAAAACAGAGGTTCCCAACTTTTTTCGGTCATGGAATCCTAAGTGATTAACATTCTTCCGATGGAACCCAACCTTATCACTAAAATATATAAAGACAATTGGGAAAGTGTTAAAGATTGCTTCATTTTTGAAAATATTCAATTAGAAGAATGTAACTTTTTCATTTTTTTATACCATATCTTACCATTTTCGTACCACATCTTACCATATTAATAAATTTTAACGTTTCTGAATAATAAAAATAGTAGCTGCTAATTAATACCAAGTAGCGCAAAACCGAAGTTCCCAACTTTTTTCGACTAGAGAGCCCTAAATTACTTACATTCTTTCGATGGAACCCAACTTTATCATTAAAATATATAAAGACAATTGTGAACGTGTTAAAGATTGCTTGATTTTGAAAGTATTCAATAAGAAGAATGTAACTTTTTCATTTTTTTATACCAATCTTACCATTTTCGTACCATATCTTACCATATTAATAAATTTTAGTGTTTCTGAATAATAAAAATAGTGGCTGCTATTTAACAACCAAGTAGAGTAAAACAGAGGTTCCCAACTTTTTTCGACTAGAGAACCATAAATTATTTGCATTTTTTCGATGGAACCCAACTTTATCTCTAAAATATATAAAGACAATTGTGAATGTGTTAAAGATTGCTTAATTTTGAAAATATTCAATTAGAAGAATATCATTTTTTCATTTTTATACCATATCTTACCATTTTTGTACCATATCTTACCATATTTATAAATTTTAGTGTTTCTGAATAATAAAAATAGTCTCTGCTATTTAATACCAAGTAGCGCGCTTGATTTTGAAAATATTAGATAAGAAGAATGTCATTTTTTCTCCTTTATAATCTAAAATTGAATTCACAGTCTTGGAGCTGAATCAAGTCATGCTATGAATTTCTTTCCTTTTTTATTCTTTTTTTTTGGTGTATGAATATAAGATGAAAATGGTTTTCATTGAAATAAAAACTAAAAATACTGTTGAAAATGATTAAAAGGAAAACATAATTTTTTATTTAGTTTTTTTTTTAAATTTTAAAAANGTCACCGCCACGGGTCCAGGCGAATGGCTAGGGGAGTTCTCACGTTAGACAAACCGTACATAACCCCGTGTTTTACTACACCAAGAATGCTCTTCTACACTACGTGGTGCAAAGTAGACGCCACCATTTTTGATTTAAGTAACACTAAATTTTGAAATTACAGAAAGATATGATACACATAATAATCAGTAAAATTATTTTTTACGATACAATATAAAACAAGAATCATTCATTTACGATGCACACATACACTATTTCTTGAAAGTAAAATTAATTTAACCAAAGTTCATCACCAAACTACACCGAAACCTAGGGTAGTTCTTGGTGTAGAATGTTCTTTTATACTAGTTAGGGTTAAGTAGCCGCCACCACATTTATTATTCAGTAATATTAAAATTTATAATTGCAGTGAGATATGAACACACGTAAAAATCAATAAAGTTACTTTTGCGATAAAATCTAAAGTAAGAATCTTAAATTTAGGATTCCAAGATACAATGTTTCTTAAAATAAAATTAGTTTGTTAACCAAAATACACATGGCACAGACAGAACATTAATACGAATCTGAACAAAACCGAAATGAGTAGAATTCAAATATTATAAAATTATTTTAAACAATTGACAGATTTATGTAAATTTGATGCAATAAAATTTAAGATATAATTGATAATTGCTCTATTCTTGCTTTCCATGCAGATTTCTTTTATGATTAAGATTTATCAAATAAATATAGTAGATACTATATTAGAAGATAAAGCTATTCTAGTGTTACAAGATAAAGCTATATCAATTGCTATTTTAATTATGTCTAGTGTTTATGAATTTAAAACCTGTTTTATGTCGTTTAATTATTTCAAAAGGTGATTTTCTACTTAATGTATTTTCCATATAACGAACTTATTATCGGGATTTAGCGACTTCGTTAAATAGAGGTCCGACTGTATTTTTTTACAAGTTTAAAACTTACTTTCTATTAAATAGGCTCTCGTCAATAAATAAATTATATCAAATCCACATTAATTTTCTCTTGGTGCATTACGTATATAGGATTAGCAAGCAAATTTTATTTCAAGAAACCCTATATACATTGAAAAATGCTTGATTTATCTTGCATCATAAAAGTAACTTCCATATGTACCATATTTTACTATGTGAACCATATTTTACTATAATTATAAATTTTAGTGTTTAGGAATAGTAAAAATAGTGGCTTCTATTTAACACCAAGTAGCATAAACAGAGGTTCCCAACTTTTTTCAGCCATGAAACCCTAAATGATTAACATTCTTTCAATGGTACCCAACTTTATCACTAAAATATATAAAGACAATTGGGAACGTGTTAAAGATTGCTTAATTTTAAAAATATTCAATTAGAAGAATATCATTTTTTCATCTTTTTATACCATATCTTACCATTTTTGTACCATATCTTACCATATTTATAAATTTTAGTGTTTCTGAATAATAAAAATAGTCTCTGCTATTTAATACCAAGTAGCGCGCTTGATTTTGAAAATATTTGATAAGGAGAATGTCATTTTTTCTCCTTTATAATCTAAAATTGAATTCACAGTCTTGGAGCTGAATCAAGTCATGCTATGAATTTCTTTCCTTTTTTATTCTTTTTTTTTGGTGTATGAATATAAGATGAAAATGGTTTTCATTGAAATAAAAACTAAAAATACTGTTGAAAATGGTTAAAAGGAAAACATAATTTTTTATTTAGTTTTTTTTTTAAATTTTAAAAGCGTGATGGGAAGTACTAAGGCAATATTTTATAAGTTTATGATCTTTTCATAGTTTCACCGGCTGCGGTCAGTAAGCGGGTAAGTGACCACTTAGATCAGCCTGCGTTGGGACCGAGGATGTGAGGTATCAGAATCCTCGTTAAACTGTTCTTTCGTAAAGTGCTCGACTTCGCGTGCAGGTCGTTGGGCTACCAATGCGGGAAAGCCAACCCCTCTGTAGAGGATCAAAATTGCGACGGCATGTCTTCGGATCATCCTCAGGGATGTTTCCCAGATCGTCGCGTTTAGCCCATTGCGCAGCTCTAGTGCAACGTAAATGAAGTACCTACCAACATTTTCATCGTTTATTCAAAACAAATACTGGATAAGTGATTGGATCTAAATATAATTACAGGTTTTAAAAAAAAATTTAAAAAAACTGTATAAAAAAGTTCTATTTCTTTTAACCCGTTTAACTCTTCAACAAATCATTAGTTCTTCTCCTGCGGAATACCATTTGGGAACCGGTGGTGTTAAAGAACGTTCTTGGACCAAGAAGTATGTTTGGTGTTTCACTACACCACTTTGACTAACTGCCACCATTTTTGGTTTAATCTGTCGGGGTCACAATGTTCTCCAAGTTCCCATAACAATTCAATACCTCTGGAGATACTGATCCATTAGTTCCCTCGTCTTCTGGATTGGGTTCACAATTGCAAGGCTACGGAGCTGAACATTGGTAGACGTAAGCTCAAAATTGGGTCTGCTGTTCAATGACGATTATAAAATGAAATAAAATGTAAAGAATGAAATTTTTGCACGATTTTATCCATATTTATCTTAAAATAAGATTTTCTGACTAACGGGGAATTCGCTGATCTTGAATCAGTTTTTGGTGTATGCATTAGTTGGAGTTTTGATGGAAATGAAAATCGAAAGGAACTATTAAAAATGTTAAGAGGGGTTATCAGAGTAATTTTAAGCTTTTTTAGTGATATAAATCGGATATTTAACACTTTGCCAACATTTTTACGTCATGCATTCAGTTAACATTTCTGCGTGTCTTCCCTTACTCTCTCTCTTTTTTTCTCTCTTTCCTTTATTTATTTATTTATTTTTTTTGAATAAAAGACATTTTTTGAAAATCCTCCTTATTGTTGGGCACACACAAAAGATTCCCCTCCAGAAAAAAAGAAAGGAAAAAAAAAACTACAATAAACAATGATTGTTTGAATAAGTATGTCCACCCACAAAAAGCGTTGGAAAGGAAATATTGGAGAATTACAACAAAAGTCACAATTGGGAACATGCATTTCGAAAATTTGAAAGATGACCTTCGAACAATGGCTAAACAGAGAGAATGGACATTAAAATAGAGCGCAATGTCATTTAGAAAGGAAAAAAAAAACATGTTTTAAATTCTAATGAAAATGACAATTATCTTCACTCTGTTACGTAAAAACTGTTTGTGACAAATAAGTAATTTTTACTGCGTATGTTGCACCTGTTTCTTATTCCATACGAGAAAATTATTTGAACATTTTAAAATGTAATCGCACCAAATGACAAATGACTTTGAAAGTGTGAAACTTTGAGAGAAAAATACTATAATAATTTTGCTATAAAATAAAATAATTAAAGACATGTATAGATATTTTATTTTAGGCGCAAAAAAACCATTTACTTAAACCAAAGCCAGTTAAAATAAAACCATGAAATTCCGAGTAATAACTTTTAAGGTATTTTCGAACGCATCTCAGGTTAATGAACTAACATCAACTTTTAAATTTAAACTATAAAAACAGTTGTTTCAAAAAACAAGAAATCAGTGTTTTTCTTTCCTTTTTTTTTTAAATCAGTCCTTGGCTTTAACTTAAACAAGGTTTTAATAAATTTCTTGACAATGAAAAGGAAAAAAAATAGCCTAAACTGAGTAGTTTGAATGTTATTTTTTTTTTAAATTCAATTTATACTTTTTGAGTTTTAAAATTTTTTCTTTGATGAACTAACGTCAAATCTTAAATTTAAACTATAAAAACAGCTTTTTTAAAAAACAAAAAATCAGTGCTTTAAAAAAAAATCTGTCCTTATAGCTTTATCTTAAACAAGGTTTTAATACATTTCTTGACAATGAAAAGGAAAAAATAGCCAAAATTGTTACGCCTAAATTAAATAGTTTGAAGACAGTTTTTTTTTTAAAATTCAATTTATACTTTTTTGAGATTTAAACATTTTTTTTTTCTTTAACTACAAGCACTGAACTTATTGCCTAGAAAGATGCCGAAGGTATTGCTCATTTAGCGTTACCTGATGCGCACCTGTGAACAAAGTCATGGAGGTGAGCCCCGTTTTAGAACTTTTTCGGGCCTTCGGCGGCATACCTCTCTCTAATACTAATATCTTTCTGCAGGATACTTAAAAATAACAAATATACAAGTTTTTAATTTAAAGTAACAGAAGCGCTAACTTCAAAAAAAATAATAAATAAATAAATGTGATCAAATAAAATATTTTTTTTTAATTGAATATGTAATTTTTTTTTTAATTCTAATATTATGGGCGATATTCTTGCATTTTGAAGGAAGATAACAAACTAATTATTTCCTTTTTTGCCTTTTGTAATTCATCATCACATTAAAAAAAAACTAAAAAATCGCGAAATCTTTTGCAGTAACTATCTGGAAAAAACATCGACGACGAAATCAGGCGAATCGAACTCTTCAAAAAGAGGTTACTAAATGCGTGTTTTCATTCCTAGATTCAGTTGTTGTAATAAATAATATCGTATTAAAAATATCGGATTTTAAGAGCTATGTGGAAATCTGTACCAATAACTTTATGAAAAAATAGAACGAAAATTTTTCAGAAAGGTAAACCAATTTTTACTTCGTTATTCTACATTTTTCGTTATTCTCAAACGAGAATAGAAAAATCACCAGCATTTTTTTCTCACTCCGATGCGTGAGAAAGGCATCTTTTGAATGCAATTCTAAACAAACCTAATAATCATGACTCGTGACTGGGTGGCGCAGTTGGTTTGTCGTCGGCCTTCTGAGTCCAAGTCTGCGGGTTCGATCCCCGGCCCAGACACCGGATTTTCGGGATGCAGAAAATCCTCAGCGGCCATGTCGTATGATTATGCGGCATGTAAAAGATCCCTGGAGTGCCTTATTGGCTCTTGGCATTTCCGGCAAAATTAAATTCCTAGTGCACTTTAGCATCCAAATAGAGTCTCGGTGCTGCCATCTAGTGTGGCAGAAACTAGACGTCCAAATTAACATGACCAACGGTATCTCACCCATTGTGGTGGTCCTGAAAGAGTGGATACCACCTCTGGAGAACGCACTATGTCTGCTCATCGGCAAGACCGATTGTGCAGCTCATTGGAAATAATAATCATGACTGCATGCTCTCTTAGACACTAGTAAAAACAATAAGAGAATAAATAATTTTTTTTGTTATAAAAACAAAGCAAATAAAGCCAAACCTGGTTTTATTTGGTTTGCTTCTGTTTGCCTTAACTATTTTGAAACAAAAAGGTGTTTTTTTTTTTTTTTGAACATTTTAAAATGTCAAAGTGGATATACAATCACAGTAACAGTGTCTCTTTGAATTCAGCGACTTCTGACAGAAAAAAAACAAAATAAATAAAATAAACGACAACATTTTCTTACCATAAAAGGTGAGAAAAATGGAGTTTTTTAAAACTATATTTTTTTATGATTTAATGGTTTCACTTATTTTTGTTTACGAACGATAATTATGTGTGGAGGATAACTAAATGGACGATGATATATAACTATAATGTGTTTTCATGTATCATTCTGAAAGTTTTATTTAATCTGTTAAGGTTTAAAACTTTTTGCTGAAATATACTTTGAGAAAAATCGTAGTAGTTTCTCTTTGACTTCAGAAACTTCAGAAAGAAGAAAACAAAAAGACGACAAATTTTTTTTACAATAAAAGGAGAGAAAAATTTATATTTTTGCACCCGAATCTTCAAATAAAACTCCATTTTTTACGCTGTAAGGGTTTTATTTATTTATTATTTCCGTTTACGAACGATAATTATGTGTGGACGATAACTATATAAACGATGATATATAACTATAATGAGTTTCCATGCATCCTTTTGAAAGCATTATTTAATCTGTTTAGGTTTAAAACTCTTTGCTGAAATATATTTTGAGTTTTGTCTATACACAGATATTTTCTGAATCTCGAATCCCATTCATTTTAAAAAAGTTTTTTCCAGATTAAAAAGAAATTCAGTGATTAAGGATAGACTTGTATAATTAAAAAAGAAAAGCTGTTGTTGTTTTCTGGAATGAAATTTCTACTTCAGGGGCAGATGAGTAGCGCTAATTGAATCAGCTACCGTTAGGGGTGTCCAGAGATTCTCAGACGAGATAAAAGGGGGATCAGCTGTTGGGGCATCATCTGTCTGGCCAGCTGCCCCCCCTTTTATTAATCGTGGTGTATGTCCCATTCATCAAGAAAATTCCACCTGTTTGTGTGTGGGATGGCTGTAAACACGAGTAGGGCGTGAACACCGCCGCCTCTACTGTTGAAGAAAATTCTATCTTCCTGGAAAAAAAATATAACTGTTGTTGTTTTGATGGATGACCCCAACTCACACTTCCCAACAGTCCCTTTCAGAAGACTGCCTTTATTTTCAAGGCATTATTATTCGATAATAATTAACAATGGTGGCGAAATATAGTTTGTTGAAATGAAAGTTTCATGGACACACTCTGGTCAGTAAAAAAGTCAGTTTTACTCCCCCCTTTATTTTTGGATAAAGAAACGTAATTTTTCTAAAGATTTTCAAGGTCAAAATTTGCCACATTTTTCTGCTTCTTTTAAATGTACCGTAAACCGGGGCGAGTCTACCCCTCCAGGGGCGAGTCTACCCATTTTAGTTTTATTTAATTTTCACTATTTTAAATTGCAAATAAAAAAAATTTTACCTACGGAGGACTTAGTTCAGACTCTAAGGAAGATGGCGCTGTAGTAGTTTGATCCGTTTTTATTTATTTGGTGTCTTTTTAACCGAGCTGTTCAAACGTCTTTTGAGGGATTTGTATTGAAAATCAGCAAACTTATAGTTGGTGCTCCGTAAGTATATTATTATTATTACTATTTTCACTTTGGTTAAGTGATAAACTTATCTAAGACTAAGATTACATTAATTTTATATGAAAAAAAAACAAAAAGAATGTAAGTTTTGCTGTTGTAAACAAAAAGCCAGAATTCGCGGGGCGAGTCTACCCATTCGTATTTAGTTTTAATAAAGCATAATAATATAATTTAGAACTTTGTTTATATTAAAATTAAGTCATTTTAAATGAATTTGAGTATATTATTTTAATTCTGCATTGATAAATTTATCATTAATAAGAAAATTTATAGGTTAAATATAAATGTAAATATAAAATATGTTTATTTTACCTATTTTTTCAATTTTTATATTACAAAATTAACTTTTTTTATTTAATGCAAGTTAAATAAATTATTATTTATAAATTATTATTACCTCCCAAAAGAATGGGAAAAGGATTTTTCATGATTCCCAATGTTTGAATTTCGATTTTGTTAATAATCTTTAATTATTATTATTTATTAATTATTTAATTGTAAATTTATATTAATTTTAATTTATTTTTATCAACAATAATCAGAAAAAAATGTTATTTTATAATGTTAATGATTATAAAAACAAAACTGTGATCAAAATGTGATAATCGATCAAATACTCAATTTGTGTTATTTTATGAATAAAAAAATGGAATATATAATAAAGTTATGAATTTTACTTCATAAATATCCTATATAGTAACTAAAATAACAATTTAATAGTAAAATTTGATTATTTACAATGTTAACATTCATTTTAGTAGAATGGGTAGACTCGCCCCATACGAGAGATTTGTCAGCAGTTCTATAAAAATATACAGTAACAGCGTAACTGTTAATATTTTCTAAAATCGATTTCACAGCTTTAAAGAGGGATAAATAGCGATTCCGAAACACTTATTAAAAACCTTTTTTCTTTAATATTTACAAAAGTTTGACCACTTGAAAGTTGACAAACTGAAAAAATGGGCAGACTCGCCCCGGTTTACGGTAGTTTTTTATTTCTTTAAAATACATTTCTGTTCAGAGGGAACCCTACTTTAAAATTGATTTAACTGTAAATTGAATCATTAGCGTAAAGAATGTCGACTATTTATACAATTAAGAAAATTTTATTATTGATATTCTGGGCAATTGAAATCTTCTTCATCTAATACCAGCCGAAGACTCCCCATGCAGTAAACGGTAACTGATGCACATGTTATATCTGTCAAGTCACAAAGTCCTCCTGTTCCAATAACAAATCATACCTCTGGTGGTACTAATCCAGGAGTTCCCTTGTCTTCTGGATTGGGTTCAAAATTACAAGGCTACGGAGTTGAACCTTAGTAGTCGTAAACCCACAATAGGGTATCCCCTCCATGAATGATAGACAGGAATTCCACATTCGGCTTGCACCGACCACAGTGCTGTCGTAAAATATCCTCAGTGGTAAACGGATCATGGGTTAGAGTCCCATTGCCATCGGGATAACCGTGGGAGGTTTTCGTAGTTTTTCTCTCCATGTAACGCAAATGCGGGTTAGTTCTATCAAAAAGTCCTCCATGAAGGAATATTTCTCCCATCTAGGAGTTCCCTTGTCTTCTGCATTGGGTTCAAAATTACAAGGTTGTGAATTTAAACGTTGGTAGTCGTAAACCCAAAAAATTGAGTCGGCTGTTCAACGACGGTTATAAAATAAAATTTAGGAAAATATATCTTTCTGTTGCTTGTGATTTTATGAAAAAGATTTTTGTTGCTTGTGATTTTAATGAGAAAGATCTTAATGGGAACAATTTTATTTATTTTTCGCAATATCGTTTCCTTCTTATAATCCTTATTACTATTATACTTCATTTTCCCAACAAAAAAAAAAAAAAAAGCATGTTGCGATTTGAATGTTTTTTGTTCAAAGGTTCTTTTCGTTGTGTGTGTCTTTCACGAAGTAAAGAACTTAGTCAATAATCGGAAAGCAAAGACAGTTTACCCTAGATATGCATTTTACATCAAAATACAGTCCAACCCCGCTGTAATGAGCCCCGCTATAGTGAACACCCAGTTGTAGTGAACGATTTTAGTGGTGAATCAACATAGTGGACTTAAATTTCTTATTTTCCAGTCATTGAAATAAATGATAAAAATTTTTTAGTCGATCTGGTTAATTCAAAAGTATATAATCATGGCTTTTAAATAAAAATGAAGTAAAACATATTATAATGGAGTGCTTAAGATGAGTTATTTCGATTCAATGAAAAATGCTAGGGCAGGGGCGGCGAACCTTTATACGACAACGTGCCATTTTTTTCTAAAAAAATTGTTTAATGAGATCATAGACGTGCCGTCAAATAATTTTGACTTCGTGATTATTGGGAAAATAATAATACTAAATACTATCAACTCAAAACTCTTTATTACATTGAAAAAAAAATACATTATGCAATGTCTCAGTTATAACGCGTAATTCAACCAAACGTAACATCAGTGTGACTTCTGTTGTTGCGGATTCGATGACAAATAACTTATATTAGGTTATAAGATCTTAGTTTAAGCAGGACTTTTGCTAGTTTTTTATCGTTATTAATTGTTTTTCAGCAGTAATTGTTAATTTTTTTGTTAATAATTGTTTATTATTTCGTTTGTTTTCTGTGAATTTCAATTTAATTGTTAGATATGCTTCATAGTGTAAGAACATTTGTGTAATAATAATTTATAGTGCAATAATAATTGTGACCGTGCCGTGCCCAAAATATTGTGTCGAGTGCCATAAATGGCACGCGTGCCATTGGTTCGCAATCCCTGAGCTAGGGGTTCCAAAAACAGACAAACGGATGAATGAATTAATTGTCCAACGATTGGAATTATAACTTATGGAAAACATATAGAATATAAACATCTGAAAAACTTCAAAAAATGACGAAAATTGAAAAGATAAACATCAAGAATTTTTTAGGAGCCTAGAATTTTCTGGCAAATTTTTGTAATAGGGTGACAACCACTTCATTATATACGGGGAACAATTTGAAAGTCATTAAGCATTCTGATTAAAACTTTCTTCAAGAATTTCAAAAAGAATTTCTTCTTTGAAAAGAAACTCAAGATATTTAGTCAGTTGATAATTTATTAAGCAAAAATTATGTACTATTTTTATCACTATTTCGAAAAATAGAACAAGACGTTTTTTTTTTTTTCTCAAAGAATTTGGATATAGTGAAGTATTGTTTACAGTGAACTTATTGTTGGGACGGAGATAGTTCACTGTAACGCGGTCCGACTGGTTTCAAAACTGTAAATATCTTGCATTTTTTTCTTCTGTATTTCTTTCCCTTGCAATTTTAACATTAAATACATGTAAAATGGCTCCATTGTTAACGACAGTAGTTCCTCACTACCTCTTCATAGCGCATGGAAATACATTTTACCCTGATTCGCTCCTCTCGGCCACAATGGCTTTTCTTCTGTTTTTCAGCGTAGTTTTTTTTTTCTTTTTGCATGCGGCTAATGCGTTTTTCTTTCTTTCTTTTTTCTTTTGGTTTTTAATTTTATTTTCCACTTTTCGTTGGTAGCTTTACGTTTTATGTTTCAAATCACTTTTGTTTCATATCATTCAGGTCTGGCAAGTCTTGAGAATAGGCGTCCATTTTCGAGAGCTGGAAACATGTTTACTTTTATTTCCATCTGCATATTTTTGAAGCTTATGAAGTCTTTTTTTTTTTAACCCCTTTACGATCGGTTAATTTCAAGAGAACGGTCATAAAAGTGCCTATTTTTTTACTTTTGTATTTGTATAACGAACTTGATTAGTGCTGATATCTAGTTTAAAAGAACCTAACTACCTTAAAAATATCCTGGTACAGCCACAT
The DNA here is from genome assembly GCF_043381705.1 of Parasteatoda tepidariorum. NCBI lineage: Eukaryota > Metazoa > Arthropoda > Arachnida > Araneae > Theridiidae > Parasteatoda > Parasteatoda tepidariorum. The sequence goes on along the minus strand of NC_092209.1, from coordinate 80,395,523 downwards.
GGTGTGTAAAATGAGAAATAAAATGTTTTCTGGGCAAAAGAAAAGAATTAGTTTTATTCTTATTGGCTCGTTACTACTGAACACTCCAGCCCGTCAATATCACGGGAGCGAGAAAGAAAGAGTTAAGCACTGCAAGTGATATTAAATATGTGTATTTGTTTATAACGACAATAACATCTACTTTTTTGAGTTATCATTATAACGGACTTATAACAAATGTATATATAT
>NC_092209.1:80345130-80395208 GCF_043381705.1 Parasteatoda tepidariorum | reverse complement strand
GCGTGAAATCGGAGAAAATAGCTAAAATAAGTAAAAATGCGGAAGGGTTAGCAGCTAGGGCGTAGATTGAATTTTCTGTTTATCTTTGAAAATCGTAAATAAATATAATTATTTTACTTCAATGACTGAATTTAAAAAAAACGGGATATTTATTTAAAAAAACGAAACTTTTAGAGAATCGGAGTTTTTGATAAAAAGGCTGAAATTCGAGAGACAAAAAAAATCTCATCCCTGTATAAAGGTCAACCAGTTTTATCCCAAGGAAATGATTTTTAGAGAAACTTCAGAAGGAGGAAAAGGGACTTCAATAATTTCCCTCCGTGGAAAATTAAATTCCTCATAAAACATTTTAACTTGTGCAAAAAAAAAATTTCAGCGGAAATTAGCGGAAAAAATGGAAAAATCTGAAGAAAAAAAGCGGAAATCCGCGAATCCGCGGAAGAATCTCATCCCTGTAATGTAAAAGTGCGAAATCTCCCTATTATGGAAGTTGCACCTCAACTCAATAGCTACTGGGCACATTACCCCATTTAACTTTTCAGACATCTCTTTCGCCTTTAGATCACTAATTCGATAAATTGATTGTAAAAAAATATAAATTCGAGTGACGTCTATTGAATACCGCTGTTAAAAATTCATAGGTCACGGTACAGCCTTGTAAAAAGAACTGTTGATTTTTTATTAAAATATTTGGCAAATACGTATCACATTAAAAATTTTTTAGAATCCATTAGTTAAAAAAATTTTTTAAGTGAACAATTTATATAAAAGCAGTTTGAAAGACGTAATTAAATGCTATGCCCATTTTCTTAAGCAGAAATTTTACAAATTACAAAGCTTACACATCACTCATTTATAAGAATGCATTTTTTTTCTTCTTTCTAATCAATACAAAGGTCATGATTTGAAAAGTATGCATGTAAAAAGCTATGCTAAAATCATTACTTTATTTAGTTGCATTAATGCCTGTTTTTATACTTAGTTTCAAAAACATCTTATTCCTTATCACATCATTTCGATGATTCGGTGAAACGATTAATAACAGATCACCGAAGTGCAGCATCACTGATTTTGAGTGAGTGACCTTACCACTTTTAACACTCTGCGCAAGGTCCGAGGGTGTGCGGTATTGGTTCTCATTAAATTATTCTACCTCAAAGCGCTCGAATTCGCTCGCAGATCATCGGACTACCCTAAAAGAGCAAGCCTCTGTTGATGATTAAAAACGGTGATGGCATGTCTTCGGATCATCATGAGGAATGCTTCCCAAACTGTCACTCCGAAGTCAAGCATCACTGGCCTCGGTCAGTAAGAGGTTGGGTGACTACTTTGATCAGCCTGCGTAGGGACCGAGGGTTCGCGGTATCGGTTCTCGATAGCTATTCTGCCATAAAGTGCTCTACTTCACCCGCAGGTCGTCGGACAATTAAAACCCTCAGCAGAGGATGAAAAATGCTATGGCATGTTTTCGGATCATCTTCAGGGATGTTTCCCAGACTGACTATAATACCCCATTGTGCAGCTCTAGTGCGATGTAAATTAAGAACCTACCTACCAAACTGTCTCCAATTTCCTACAATGCAGCTCTAGTGCGACGTAAATAAAGCGCTATTACTGATCCGTTATTGATGTCACCCATTTCAATAATTTTACTTTAGTCATTGACACTTTTATTAGTAAAAAAAAGAAACATTAACGTAGTGTTTGAATAATGCCAGGAATGAAACATTTGTGGAAGTGAATAAATAGATCCGGTTTTTAGAGAAGGGAATGCTTTTTGCTCTGATGCGCATCTTCAATTGGATAGTGGTTTCTTTTTTTATTTATTTGGTTTCCTTATTGTCACGCTTGGTCGATCTCTCGTGGAAACAATCCCTCACGATTCGCACCGTCATCGTGAAGGTTTTTCAATAATTTAAATTTCAATCGTTCATTTTATATTCTGAATTATTTATCTTTAGTATACAATTCTAAACGCTTCTTTTGACGGAACAATTTTCATTAAAAGTTTATTAATCAATTTAAAATTAAATTTGATGTTGGGCAGTTAAATTGAACTATAGCCTAGCTCTAAATTTATTTTTGGTGTAGAACAGGTTTCCCAAAGTGTGGTACGCATATACCCCATCGATACGGGAACAGTTTAGTGCAGGTACGCGTTCATATGCGAAATATCTTGCAACAAACGAACATTTCAAAAAGTTTCATTTAAAAACAAAGCTAGCCATGAAAATTTAAGATTACGTATTTTTCTATTGACTATTTTTTGTAGAGTTAACAGTTAATAATTAGTGGTGTCAACGGCCAGTTGTGATTTTTAACTTTTGTGCAAATTTTTTATAGTGAAAAATTCATTCATTTTTTTATTAGTGGTACTCAGCGTAACGAAAAGTTTAGAAAGGGTACACATAAGTCATAAGTTTGGGAAACACTGGTGTAGAAGAAACTGAATAAAATTAAGTATGGTTTTATCTATAAACGCTGAGAATAGTGCGAGGAACATTTTATTGTTAAATTGGTTATTTTATTTTGAACTTGAATAAAATTAAGTATGGTTTTATCTATAAACGCTGAGAATAGTGCGAGGAACATTTCATTGTTAAATTGGTTATTTTATTTTGAACTTGAATAAAATTAAGTACGGTTTTATCTATAAACGCTGAGAATAGTGCGAGGAACATTTCATTGTTAAATTGGTTATTTTATTTTGAACTTGAATAAAATTAAGTACGGTTTTATCTATAAATGCTGAGAATAGTGCGAGAAACATTTCATTGTTAAATTGGTTATTTTATTTTAAACTTGAATAAAATTAAGTATATTAGTAAATATTTATATTATAAAATAACAATAATAAATATAAAATAATAAAATAATTTTATAAAATAATAAAATAATATTATAAAATAATAAATAATAATTATAAAATATTTTATCTCATATGTTAGGCCATTTCCAATATTCCTAAAGAAATCACTAAATCTACGTAGCAATAAAATCTAAAAAAAAAATTTTACATTTAAATTTCTTTTTAAGATGTATTCGACCGATTTCATTCAGATTTTGCGATGTAAATTGTATGATCACAAATTCAGTGAACTTTTTTAGATGCGAGGTGTAAATAAAGGGTGATTTTTTTGGGCGACAAATCTCATTCGAAGGACAATATCACAGGAAAGAGGCAATTCAAAGCAAATTAACTATTTTGTACTGGTCAGAAATAAATAAAATATTTTATTTATAATAAGTTTGTATAAATGTTTGCGATTTTACGAGTTGTCGGTTATAACAGCAAATATTGCGGTCTCTTAGCGCTTATTTAAGAGAATGCCACGGGAGAAAGTTTCGTCTTAAATTTTTTTTTCACCTCCATTACTTGTTCAAAATTTAAAAGTATAAACAAAGTAAGCTCAGATAAACCTAGAATAAGCCATGAAGTTTCAATTGCTACAAGAAAAAAAATCAAAATATCAAAACGCAGACTAATTATTGGAAGAAAACTTCTAAATTGCGTAATCCTAAGTTAACTTCTCATAATTTATTTTCATTTTGATGTTTTAAAAAATTCTTTTCAGTATTTGAAACTTCATGGAATATTCTAGGTTTATCTGAACTTACTTTGTTCTGATAAACCTATTATTTGAAGTTTCTTTCCTCGTTATCTTGAAGTTTCAATTGCTGCAAGAAAAGAAAATCAAAACATCAAAACGCAGACTAATTATTGGAAGAAAACTTCTAAATTGCGTAATCCTAAGTTAACTTCTCATAATTTACTTTTATTTTGATTTTTTAAAAATTTCTTTTCAGTATTTGAAACTCCATGGCTTACTCTATATTTGTCTGAACTCTTCTTTTTTTTTATATAAACTTTTGATTTTAAATTAGTAGTGAAAGAGAATTTGTGGCGAAAAGTTTCTCCCGTGGTATGGTGTCCTCTTAAGCGAGTATTCGACAGTATAGAAACAAAGAGAGCATATAAAACATTTTTCCACAAGTACATTTAACTCTAGGACCAGTCCTGGTTGTCACGTACATGTATCGTAACAAAGATAACCCCATTTACTTTTTAATTTGCAAAATTTTCAATTTTTGAATCTTAAGCGAAAAGGTATTTATTTAATAATTTCTGTTAGTTTGAATGTTCGTTTGCGACACAACTTATGCAAATGCAGATTAGCATTTCGAAAATAAATTTTTATTGTTTTTGCCTCATAGTTTTCTCCAAATTGTTTGCTGAAATGGTGTATTCCGACACTTTATCTTTGGCTAATTATACATCCTAGTTCAGTAGTATAAATACATATCCTAATACTTGTTTCCAGTTTCCGTTTCATTCTGTAAGTTTTTATACGATTGCTGTAATTTAACTACAGTTGGACCTCTATTTAACGAAGTCGCTAAATCCCGACAACAAGTTCGTTATATGGAAAATTCATTAAGTAGAAAATCACCTTTTGAATTAATTAAACAACACAAAACAGGTTTTATACTCATAAACAGTAGACATAATTAAAATAGCAATTGATATAGCTTTATCGTATAATCTAGTATCTACTATTTATTTTACAAATCTTAATCATAAACAGGGGTCTGTATAGAAGAAATTTGGGTCCGTTAACGGATCCTTCACAAAATATCTTTTCATAAAAATGGACCCTTCACAAAATATTTTGACTTAAAAACGGACCATTCACAAAATAATTTATCCTTTAATCGGATCCTTCACAAATTTGTTTATCTTCGTTATTATTTTGTTAATCGTATAAACCCTTCCCAGAAAGGGGGGGGGGGTGGAGAAAGACAGATGTAAACGAACTTAATTTTGTCTTCGGCAGACGCTTCTTCCTTTATTCGTCCGAAATGAATATTCTGCGTTCAGNCCTTCCCAGGAAGGGGGGGGGAAGACATGTAAACGAAGTAAGTTTTGTCTTCCGCAGACGCTTCTACCTTTATTCGTCGTTCCGAAATGTATATTCTGCTGCAGCAGTATAGGCTAAATAACAAATATTTGTATGATTCATCTCTAATTTAGTAGCAGCAATTGCTGTTTATTTTTAAAAATTCAATTTTTTAAAATTATTATCTTACAGTGTTGAGCATAATCTTGTATGTCTTTATAATTTAAAAACTCCTTGAAAAAGTTTTTTTGCAATAACGGACCCTATTTGCACAAATTCACAAAAGCGGACCCTGGCTGAAAGAATGTGATTTAACGTTTATTTTATCTTCACAAATTACGAGTCATTTTTTCACAATTTTACAAAAACGGACCCTTCACAAAATGTCTGGACAGACCCCTGATAAAAGAAATTTGCATGGAAAGCAAGAATAGAGCAAAACATAATCCAGAGTTACTCTTTCATGCTATATGTGTTTTCAACTAAAAAAAAGCTAAATTCATGTATAAAATTAAAGCTGCATTTATTATAAAAGTAATTTTAAACATACATTACCACAGGTGTTCTTAAGTTTGATTGCCGATGATAAAATCCGTTAGTTTTGTCTGAGTTTTTTTCGTTTGAAAGCAAACAAAAAGGGAAAGAGATTTCACTGCTTTCTCTAAAAGTTAAGTGAGTTCGAATATCAATTCAAGGTCATTTCCAGCACAAAATGCGCTAACGAGTTTGAAATGTTCTGAAATATTTTGGGAAATCGGGAAAGTGGATTTCAAAGAAGAGTTCGTGAAATAGAAAATTTACTTTGCTATTTGGAAGTAATTTTACAAAGAAATTTCTAAAATTTTGCACTTGCTTCCTCGAAATAAAATCCCAAAATAGAGAAATTTGCAAATTGAAAGTTTGTTAAATAGAAGTCCGACTGTATTTTAAGTTCATCTTTATTTTTTAAAATTTGTCTAAAAACCGTTTGATATTGAACAAATTGACAACTCCATTTTGCACTATTAATTTATTCTAGAAAATATATTGCACTGAAAAATGTTTTCCTCAAATTACTTATATTTTGTATACTATCAGTAACCAAGATCGTGCAAAGTTCGTGGCAGTTGCTATGGAAACGGAAATTTTTTGCCTTGGCGGAAAGCATCTGTAAATAATAAGGAAAGATGGATCGTTAAATGAACTAATAGAACATTTCTATTGCACTTGCAACCCAATGGTGAAACCGGTTTCCATAGAGACCGTCAATATGACTGGTAACAGAAGCTCATTTCGTGCACATGCTTGAAAAATTGCTTAAATTCACTGTATAAAGCTGCCAAATAATTTTTGATGACACGTAATAAAGACATATTTATGTTTTCATTATTCTATAAATGGCCTTTCTTCCCACATGAGTAGCAAGTCATTTTAGATTTACACACGCTTTCGGTTTGATTTCTAGCTTTATTTTAATTTATTTGGGGATCTTTTTTTTTGTTAAAATTTTGGATGATTCGAAGCAAAAAAAATAAATAAATAAATAAATAAAAATAAATAAATAAATAAAATAAAAACAAATTATAATTTGCGTAATATTTTGAACAGTTGTTAACGTGTAAAAGGAACAACAAAAAATAATAAGCAAGTAGAAATTTTTTATCCCAAAACAAAACAAAAAAAGGAAAAAGTTGCAATCGTCTTATTACGATTACTGGTTACATATTGGTCAAATGTTTTTTTTTTCTTTTCTGGTTTGACTCCGATAAACGTCACAACATTTCAAATCATGGGTTGCAAAAACTGTCTCAATTGATTGGTTTTCAAATCTTAGCTACATACGTGTTTCAAAACGTCACAAAATACTTTTCCTTCTTCAGTATTCACATTTATAGTGAAATCGCCGTCAAGTCAGTAATTATCCGTTAATAATAAAAAAAGAATATAAAAATACTTTATACTGTTATTATGTAAATACATTAAAAATGCCTGCGAGTGAAAAAAGAAAAGAAAAACAGCAGCGATCGCCATAGCAAACGCATGCGCACTGTTTACTATCACTCTTGGACACAGTTGAAAGGGGCGATGACGTCCAAATAAGTCGCGCACGCTCTCAAACCCAAAACAACACCCATTTTGCCAACGAGTAAAAAAAAAAAAAAACACTAGTTTGTTTGTTTAGATTGCGACAGAGATATTTCCTTATCAATCAATCTTGCACTCAGATTTGAAAAGTTCTGTTTGTTATCTTCAGTAAATAAGCAAATAGTCTAAAATTCATAAATTTTTAGGGTAGTGTTCCCAAACTTCTGGTAATTATAGACGCATCACTAATGCTTAGTACCCTTGATCTGGTGTGCAAGATTTCCAACTTTACCACAGGGTTACAGTTTTGCTGCATTCCATTTTCATTTGTCCCGCAGTGGACTGATCGCAAAGATACCGTTCCTAGTAGAACACCGTCCCGCAGTGGACTGATCGTTAAGACACGGTTCCCAGCAGATCACCGAAGTCAAGCATCACTGGCTGCGATCAGTGTGCGGGTGGGTGACCACTTGGATCAGTCTGCGTAGGGATCGAGGGTGTGCGGTATTGGTCCTCGCTAAACTGTGCTACCGCAAAGTGCTCGACTTCGCGCGCAGGTCGTCGGGCTACCNGGAGTTTCCTTGTCTTCTGGATTGGTTCAAAATTGCAAGGCTACGGAGTTGAACGTAAGTAGTCGTAAACCCATGAAATTGGGTCGGCTGTTCAACGACGGTTATAAAATAAAATAAAATAAAATAGCCCAATGTGCAGCTCTAGTGCGACGTAAAATTAACAACAACAACTAGTTAAACACCCAAGTCAAGCGTCACTGGCTGCGGTCAGCAAGCAGGTGGGGGATCACTTTGATCAGCCTGCCTAGGGATCGACCGAGGGTGCGCGGTATTGGTCCTCATTAAACTGTTCTACCGTAAAGTGCTCGACTTCGCGCGCAGGTCGTCAGGCTACCAAATCAAAACAGAGGATCAAAATTGCAATGGCATGTTTTCGGATCATCCTTAGGAATGTTTCCCAGATCGTCACCAAGAGCCCGTTGTGCAGCTCTAGTGCGACGTAAATAATGTACAGTGAGCAAAAAAAAAAAAAAACAAAAAANAAAAAAAAAAAAGATATCACCCTGAATAACTTCCGTTCTAATGATCGGATTTTCACAGACTAAGTGCCAATCTTAATAGTTTCTGGGGGTGACCTCTAATATGCTAATTGTTTAGTGCTAACTATTAATTAAGTTACGAAATCGGACACAAAATCGTACTTTCTCTGAATAAACATATCTATATTTTTTTACATATTTGAATTCTTAATCTTCAAAATATAGGGGGTAGCCGCAATCTGGGAAATGTGGGCCCCATAGTTTGGTCAAGAGAGCGATTCAAAGTTTGAACCTCTTAATGTTAACTTCACTTTTTGCGTTGTTTTTAATCATATTTTAAAAACTAGTTAATTCAAAAAAAAAAAATTATAATAATTGTTCCCACTTATAAAACTCATTTACCCAAAGAAATTTAATGCAAAAAATAATTTTTTATAATTATTTATAATATAATTTAAAATATTATTTTTTATAATTTAATTACATTGAGGATGAAAAAATTTTGAATTATAAGGTATGCATTCTTTTTTATACCTATTAATCTACATATTTTTCAATTGAAAAATTTAAAGTTTCAACTATTTTTATTTAGTAGATGCTGAGAAAAATTAAAATTTATTATTTTTAAAAAAAAACAATTCGGTGACAATGAAGAAATATTTAAGCGGGGTGATTAATATTAACTTCGCGTGAGTAGCGTAAAATTTCATTCATATTTTTCTCGCTAAATAACCGATTGCTAATCTTTTTATTTTTATTTTCTTAAAACTATAAAATACGATGTTTCTTTTTTAGATGTCTAAAAATTTATTTGAAATTCAGTAAATAAATTTGAATAAAACGTTTTTATTGAATAAAAAACATTTTATTCAACGAATGTCGAATTTTATAAGAGCGTGCTTCTGATAGAATATGATTATACACCATATTATGCTTATTTAATGTGATTGCATTTTATTTTTTAGTTTGTATTCTCAATAATTGATACAATTTCAATAATATACATACGTATGCATAGATTTGAAATAATATATTTACCAATTTCTTTATGTTTTATAATTATTAACACGAATACATAGTCAAAATTTTTAAGCATCTTGAAATTTCTCAACATTTTATATATCGTCTTAATCTTAAAATATAGTTCTTAATCACCTGCCCGGGAAAGTTTCGCAGAACTATTTTACTAACGATTTAATTAAATTTTAGGATTTTTAAAAATCTTATTTCCTATGCTGCTATGTTTATTATTTTTTGATTAATATACTAATCAACCTGTTTAATAATTTAATTTAGGTTTTCTTTAAAATAAAGTTCCTTTTTAAATTATTGTCAAGCTTTTTTTTTAAAAAAAAATAAAACTTAGAATTATTGTCTGCTAGCTAAGAATAAAACTTTGTTGAGAAATTAAGAACATTCCGCTGTTGAAAACTATTGGATGCAAATCAGCTGATTATATACTAAGCACACTAGGTTTTTTTTTTTCGTTAAAGAANAAAAAGAATATAAATTATTGATTGTCTTCTTTTTTTTGTTTCTTGTGACTTCAACATAGATTATCTAAAATAGTGTTGATGTTTTACAAGTCACTACAAAGAGTATAAAGATACAGAATGCTGTCGGATACGTAGCCAAAATTTTTAAGCGTCTTAAAATATCTCATTACCTTAAATGTCGGCCTAACATCTTAGTTGTGAAATTAAATTTTTAATTATCTGACCACGAGTGATTCACAGAACTATCCAACTAATTATTTCATTATATCTTTTACTCTTTCCTTATCATACAATGTAAATTTCTTTCCGGATAATATACTAAACTATTTTGTTTAATTTTTAAATTTAAATTTTTAAATTCCCAAGATATTATTATAGTATAATTTGTTGTTAGAAAAATGCCTTATTTTGTTAAGCAGTAAATACTAAAAACTGAAATTTGTAAAAAGATGCCGAAACCATGGCAATTTTAGAATCATCTGATTTAAAAAAATAAATGCAATAAAAAATACACAATTTTCGAACTTATTTTGATAAAGAAAAAGAAAAAAATACGCAGCGAGAAGTTTAACATACTTTTTACAAAAACTGTGAAAACCAAAATTTTCCTATATTTCGTCACAAGAGGATAAGAATGATATTGCTCCAAAGAACCTACTCAATAATTTCGTTATTTCCAGAATGAAATCTGTTTGGTCGAAACATACTGTTCCTTGAAAACTAAAACGAGGAAAAAATTTATTTTTATTATTTATCTAAGCTTATTTAATTTATTTAATGATAGCAGTATCAAGGTTAAGGATATGTGATGGAAGCCCGTTTACTATTATACTGTAAATGCATTAAATCATATAGCTCGAATAATTTATTTTAAGCAAATTATTTAATAATTTTAAGCAAATAAGGGTGCAAAAATAAATTCGATCTAAAGTATACCCTAAGTATATGTAGAATAAACTTAGGAATCGATAGATTAAAAATACCTTTTCAAACAACTTTCAAGTTGGATGGAAACGCTAATTTGTTAGAAATAGCCGTACTTGTAACTGTTTAAAATCTATTCCTGGTGCTAGGGGATATTCCATTTTCACATTCAACTTTTGAGATTTCAATTGTAGACAAGAAATTTTTATGTCCTTAAAAAATGTTAAGGCTTGCAGCAAAAAAAAAATTATACTCCATTGATTTTTTTAGAAAGAAGCGAATTATTATTATTTTTTCAATTTAAGAATCCGTGCCTACATCTTACGTAAAACGTATTTTAATATCGCGTGAAATTATTTAATATGCGGCGTTACTTAATGGATAATCCCAAGAAACTGAATCGAAAATATGAAAACTTCATTGATTTAAAAAATAACAGATCATAAGAAAAACAGACATGTTTTGAGCATGTAATAATTAAAGTCACAAGTCATTCTCGCCTGACAAGTCTTGAGAATGGGCGCTTATATTTGAAAGCTCGAACATCCCCACTTTTACTTCCCTCTTTCATATTTTTGAAGCCAGTTGTGTTCTTAACATCAATTATACTGTTTTACATTTGGGTCCAGATCATTATTTTGATAGGGATTTTATGCTCGTTAAATGCATTTTAATATTTTAATTCTATGCATTTTAATATTTTAGCAGGATTCGTGTGGTCTTGAAATACGTAAGAGAATAGCATCAATATAGTAAAAGTCACCTTTAACTTTAAAATTAAAATTTTGAGATCAGATATTTTCAGTTAATGAAATTGAATACTTTATCTTTTTAGTTTTTGTGCCTCCATTTCTGTATCCTAAGGACCTTACGAGTTCTGTTTAAAAAGAGAGTATCGTATCGGATATATGTAAGAAAACAAAACTCGTAGTAGTAGTATGTGGTGGTAAATATAGCTTATCGTAATTGAAAAACATGCTGTGCGACATTTTATGGTGAATTTGCGAACGTAAGTTTCAGAATGTATCGAAACATGAGGATGCTATTTGCAAATAATCTTTATCCAAAGAAAACCATGTAACCTAAATATCTAGCAGAATGACGCGATTTATTTTTCAAACAATGAATCATACAATATGCTACATATTATTTCAATATCTTATTCTTAAACACAACACATTTCAATGTTTTCAAAATGCCATTTAAAATTCAGCAATTCCTTAAGTTATAGAAAAAAAGAAATATCGTAAATTATAGAAAATCTTGTGAATGTGCATTACTATACAATTAGAATTACTATGCAATCTACATTTAATTTTTCAAGCGCTTTTTTTGTTTCTTCAAACTTTTTTTCCTAGAAGACTCGATTGAAGCTGTGAAAATGATTATCCCTAAAATTTTGCATATAGTAATAATTAGTTATGTAAATTTGATTTTAATATGAAATCCTCGTATAAATATAGTAAAAACAACATAAAAACTCTAAATAATGTCAAATGAAAAGTTCGTGTACTCAAATTCTGAAAGCTTAGAAGATCTTAAATAATTTATAAGTCGATTCAAATTTTCCTCTCAAATGAGATTAAGAGAAAAAAAAAATCTTTGCTTTTTGTTCAGAAATGAGCTCAAAAATTGTCGATTGCCAAGAAACTTCGAGATATTTTCTATTAACTATTAATTAAACCTTTCCGAGCAATCGCAGAACATTATTTCAATTATTTTCATAGTCAGAGCTTAGTTGGTTAGTAATCGAGTAAAATTAAGTATTCCTCTTTTGAATTAGTCTATGTGTTAGCCAAAAATATTCATGTGGGTCGGCTACTTTTCTTGGCTGTTTTCTGGACTATCGCCAAATATATAAATCTTTATTACGACCCAATTTTTTCAAAATTTTGTTCAATATTATTTCAAGGGTCAGGATTCCAAATATGTAAAAAAAATATATGTTTATTCAGAGAAAGTACGTTTTTGTGTCTAATTTCGTAATTTAATTAATAGTTAGCACTAATTAATTAGTGGTTATAGTTATTCAGGGTGATATTAAGAAAGTTATTCAGGGTTATATGTATCTACGTTTTTTTTCTTCTTTTTTTTTGCAGACTGAACAATTTACATCAAGTGCAAGGGTAAAAAAGAGCGATTCCATCATTAAAATGTCAACCTGCTGCGCATCAAAATTTCTGTGTGAACGAATTGCTGTTTCATTTAAAAGTTTCGACTGTCTTTTTTAATTACGTACAGAATAAAGCTTTAAATTATAAATTGCTTTATTAAAAAAAGAGATGAAAGATATAGTCGCAATATGTGCATAGCACCAATTCGGAGTCTTTTACTATTCAGTAGTTAATAAAAATCAACTTTTTTCTTCAAACAGATTTTTTAGTTTTAAAAAAACGGTTAATTTATTTTATAAGATACACTATCCAGTGTTTCATAATGCAATATTACCAAACATAATTGTAAATTGTAAAACTAATTTTTTTTGTTGTCATAAGGATATTAATGAAATTTAGAAATATCAGAGGAGTCAGGTGCACTCTTTTGCAATTATTCTCGTTCTTTTTTCTATCAATATTTTGAAACTCAAATGTTAAATGAGATCTATTTTATGTTATAACCGTCGTATAACAGCCGACCCAATTTTTGGGTTTACGACTACCAATGTTCAGCTACGTAGCCTTGTAATTTTGAACCCAATCCAGAAGACAAGGGAACACCTGGATCAAGTATCGAGAAAAATTTACCTTCGTGGAGGACTTTTTGATGGAACTAACCCTCATTTGGGTTACATGGAAAAGAAGACCGCGAGAGCTTCCCACGGTTAGCCTGACGGCAAGGTGACTCTAACCCATGATCCGTCTACCACTGAGGATATTTCACGTCAGCACTGGGGTCGGTGCAAGCTGAATGTGGAATACATATCGACCAGCCATCGCTGGGATTCGAGCCCGTTTCATCTCATTGGAAGGCGAACGTTCTATCCCCTGAGCCATCGCGATCTATCAACTATTGTCATATTGTCATATTATTTTAAAGCAATTTTATTCCAGAAGAATCTCTTGTGTGAATCAGATATAGCAAGTATCGATGTTTGTGACTTATCAAGCTCATAACTTTTTTTTCCTTTAAAATATACAAGATGTGTTTTGAAAATTCCACGAAATCCAATTTAAAGAAATAAATAATAATTAAAAAGAGCATACAGCCCCCGGCTAAATTATTAGACGCATTATAAAATTCTATGCGAAATCTTAATTATCAGGTGATGCTATACAACTTAATTATTTTGCGCGGCTGAAAACTGCTTGCACTTTCTTACGTTAGTGTATCAATTGGTTAACATTGTAATGCAATACGTTAAAAATAAATACAAATAGGAAGTATATAAAAATATTCTGTATAAAAACCTATTACATGTATGTTTAAATATAAAAGTATTGCATATAAGATTGCGGAAACCATTCAGTTATGAAAACACTACAGTGCGTGCAATAATTTGATCTAGTTATTATAATATACTAATATAATAACTCATATAATAAATGTTCTATNCAGCTTAATTGTTTTTACGCAGTTTGCACTTGTTTACGTTAGTGTATCAATTGGTTAACATTGTAATGCAATACGTTAAAAATAAATACAAATAGGAAGTATATAAGAATATCCTGTATAAAAACCTATTACATGTATGTTTAAATATAAAAGTATTGCATATAAAATTGCGGAAACCATTCAGTTATGAAAACACTACAGTGCGTGCAATAATTTGATCTAGTTATTATAATATACTAATATAATAACTCATATAATAAATATTCTATATTTATAGAATATATCGTCTAGTTTATCCAATTGTCGAATTTATATTGTATCATTCTACCAATTGATACACAAACGTAAACAAGTGCAATCCGCGTAAAAACAATAAAGCTGTATAGTATCACCTGATAATTAAGATTTTACATAGAATCTTATAGTGCGACTCATATTTTGGCCAGGGACTGTACATAATTTGTGCACAGTATGTTACAAAATATTTATTATTTTGCATTTGCGAATGTGAACCCATGTGATTCGTGCTTCCAATAAATCTACCTGATTTATCAAAGCTATTAAAATATATTGGAATTCTAAACTAAATAAGTTCTATCAAAACAAACATTTTATTATAAAACTTTAGAACAACTATCTTTTTGCATTGCCACTCAAAATTATTAATAAACACTGGATAATAATGCGTTAATGACACTTTTAACAAATGACGTCATAAATTATCGTTTGAATAAAGTTTAGCTCATAGTAATCATATATAATCGTTTGCATAAATAATCGTTCGGTCTTTTTATAGCTTTACATAACACCATGGAACGGGGGATGAATAGTTAAAGTATTCGAATTCATATTATTAATTTCATTTCATTCCTCCTTGACAAACTATTAAATAAAATTTTAAAAAAACTTTCTCACTAAAACAAAAACAATCAAAGATAAAATAATAATAGTTGATAGTCGTCTATTATAATCATCCATCTAATTTTAGGTCCGTTAACATGAAAGTAACATATGTTTGATTTCGATTCGCACAATAGTCAGTTGCGTGACAACTCATAGAATTAATGAGGAAAAAAAAAAGAGAAGACAATTATGAATGGGCCACTGAATCCCACTAATGAGTTGTTATTAAATGAGAGAGCGAGATGACCATTGGAGGAAATCGGACATGGTCCGGTGGCCACGTTGCATAAGTATGTCAGGTGAGGGCGGTGCTTGTTACAGGTGACTGACCACAGGCATGACGTCAAACGTGAACGACCCATTGAAATTTTTTCTTGAGGCAGGTCCTCCTTATCGTCATGCCACTTCCCTATGAAGCTATTTTACAATAGTCTTCCTCTATTTTATTTTTTTTTTAACATTCACGCAAGCTATGAAATGCAGAAGGGGTGATAGCAACCATGACTATCGTTAAAAAAAAAAAAAAAAATTGTTGACGCAGGAGAAAAGATTTCATAGAGACAAAAAATTACTAATTTTCGAAACCAGTGTAAATTAGTTGTTTTTTATAGACCCTGGTCTTATTATTAGCCGCACTATAAGATTCTATGTAAAATTATAGTTATCAGGTGATACTATACAGCTTTATTGTTTTTACTCGGGTTTGCATTTGTTTAAGCTCCTGTATCAATTGGTTGAATTAGACTATATATAATATAAATTTGACTATAGGATAAATTAGACGATATATTTTATAAACATAAAATATTTATTATATCAGGT
Organism: Parasteatoda tepidariorum; assembly: GCF_043381705.1. NCBI lineage: Eukaryota > Metazoa > Arthropoda > Arachnida > Araneae > Theridiidae > Parasteatoda > Parasteatoda tepidariorum. Next base: position 80,379,498 of record NC_092209.1, on the reverse strand, counting down.
ATTATATTACTATACTATAGTAATTAGACCAAATTATTAGATACACTGCAGTTCTTTAATAATGACATGTGTTGCAATAGTTTATAGGCAATACTTTTATACTTAAACATACATGTAATGGGTTTTTATTCAGAAGACTTTTTATATACTTGCGCTTCGTATTTATTTTTAACGTAATGCATTACAATGTTAAAAAATTGATACACGAACGTAAGCAAGTGTAAACCGGTTACAGCGGAGTAAAAACAATAAAGCTGTATGGTATTACCAGTAGTAGCTGTATAGATGCGTAGTATAACTAAGATTTTATATAGAATCCGGTTTGCATTAGTTTACGCTCCTTTATCAATTGGTTAACATTGTAATGCAATGTAATCCTATCCTCAAATTTATAAAATATATCGTCTAATTTATCCTATCCTCAAATTTATAAAATATATCGTCTAATTTATCCTATCCTCAAATTTATAAAATATATCGTCCAATTTATCCTATCCTCAAATTTATATAATGTATCGTCTAATTTATCCTATCCTCAAATTTATAAAATATATCGTCCAAATTATCCTATCCTCAAATTTATAAAATATATCGTCTAATTTATCCCATCCTCAAATTTATAAAATATATCGTCTAATTTATCCCCTCCTCAAATTTATAAAATATATCGTCTAATTTATCCCATCCTCAAATTTATATAATATATCGTCTAATTTATCCTATCCCCAAATTTATAAAATATATCGTCTAATTTATCCTATCCTCAAATTTATAAAATATATCGTCGAATTTATCCCATCCTCAAATTTATATAACATATCGTCTAATTTATCCCATCCTCAAATTTATAAAATATATCGTCTAATTTATCTATCCTCAAATTTATAAAATATATCGTCAAATTTATCCTATCCCCAAATTTATAAAATATAGCGTCTAATTTATCCTATCCTCAAATTTATAAAATATATCGTCTAATTTATCCTATCCTCAAATTTATAGAATATATCGTCTAATTTATCCTATCCTCAAATTTATATAATATATCGTCTAAAATTTAACCCATTGGTACACAAACGTAAGCAAGTGCAAACCGGTTTCAGTCGCATAAAAACAATAAAGCTGTATAGTATCACCTCATAATTAAGATTTTACATACAATCTTACAGTGAGTCTATTAATTTGATGGGACTGTACATACTGGATAAAAATAAAAAATTAATTTCGAAATTAAAATATAAATAAAATTAAATGAGCTTGTTATTAATATATATTCACTAGAGCATTCCTAATTCTCTCAGCAAATTCCTTTTCTGTTTTAAAATTATTTAAAATTGGAGCTCTGAGATCTTTTTATACGACAATTCGAATAAATAAATATATGTAAACATCAGAAAAAAGTTTTTTATTTATTTATTTATTTTTTAAAAAAGCACGAAATTTGCGTTGATTAATTATTATAGTATGATTTCTAAATGGAGTCTCACCTACGCAACTGCAACTGATAATTGTGATGTTTTGAGCAATTTATAACAGTTTTCTTTTTTACCGTTGCTTTCCTTTTGCTTATCATTGATTTTTTTTCTGAACCCCACGAGACTTAATGGAGAAAGTTTTCTTTTCGTCTATTTCTATCGACGATGAATATAAATGACTTTTATAGAGGGAATCTTAAATCTGTAACACTAAATCATTTACAAGTCAGCTTCTTTTTATTTCTATCATTTTCATACTTGCCCTTCTCACTCCCGCAATAATTGACCTTCATGTGATTTTTTTTATAATATTGCAACTTAAAATATTTCGTGCATTCCAAAATAATAATAATAATAATAATAATAATAATTCATACTTCAAAAATGTATGTTAATAATATTTTACAATTGTATCATGGATAAATTTTAAGGAAACATGGTGGACCCAACATTTTTGAGAAAGAAATTATTTTGCGAAACAAAAGAATTTTTTTCTCAAAAATTGAACTGAACTGAAAGTTTTTCTTTTTTTAAAAAAAAAAGAAATGAAAAACGTCTTATGTGGATTTTAATGATTGTTTGTGTGTTCTTAATAAGCTTCTGAACTATTTCACACCGAATTTCGTGTCAATACGTTCGACGTCACGGTTACCGTCACTCCCTATACTTCGAAATTTACTCTGACTGCAGCGCAAAACAAGAGTTTTCAATAGGATTAGATTTATGGGTTGCTGGAATTTAAACGGCAGCCGAATTCTTCCTTTTTTTCGTTTTTTGATTGGAATTTTTTAATTGATAACATCCGGGACTTATACTAGCTCACAGAGCTTAAAATGAAAAATTAGACTTGTTAACTTTTAAAGTAATGTTTCCATAAATTTACGTTTTATAAAATTTAAAATAAATGACAACTCATCAGGAAAATACAATTGCCGTTAATCTTGACTGTATTATATATATATATATATATATCAGTATCAAAATCTCCCAATTCATTACTTAATGTCCGCGTAAGACTATGTACCTTGCTAATTAATTGCCCACAATCAAATGCTCTTCATTTTGTTTTGATNTGTGAAAAAATAAATATTAACGAAGCTTCCGATGCTCTAACCATCAAGCTACCAGGCTAAGCGAAAAAATTGTGAACTCCCCAAATTTGTTATTATAACAATATACCTTTAATTGTAAATGTTATTTTTAAAAAAAGTGCTAAGTAAAATTATTTATGTTCACTGACATAGCTTAATAGAATCATGCGAGACTGGATAGATTCATTTTCTTAGGGAGAATGTTCGTTATTTTCAGTTCAATAAGAATCAAGTTACTTATTTATTTTTACTTTTTTTTAAAAAAAAGATCCATAACTCATGGTTTATAACGACAAAAAACTATGATAAATAAGTCACTAAATTAAAATTTCAAGAACTCATCGTTGAAAATCTGAAAAAATATTTATAATTTGTTCATTGCACGTCAAGTTAATTTTCATTTATAATTTCTTACTGTTTTGCATATTACTCCCAATTTTATTTTTTAAAGAAAAAGAGGTTATAGCGAAAAGGAGAGAGACAGGAATACATATTTCATTTGGTCATAGATTTCTCATAAAGTATCCGTAAGTATAATATAATTTGATCCAGTAAAGTATAATTTAATCTTCGAAAACTTCGTAACAGAGAGAAACATATTAATATTCGTTGTAACATTTTTTATCATTTTTTTAAAAAATTGTTAGAGAGTTATTTTTTTATGTAAACTTTTCATTCGCATCAAAATGTTAAGAATCGTATTCTAAATTTCTATTCCTTAAAAATTTAAAAATATAGTGTTAAATATTAAACTAGACATGTCTTTAATAAATTTGGTTTTAGAAGATTGGGCTCCTGGGAGAATGGGAATTCATTTATTATTTATCAGGGTGCGTAGCCAAATTATTCAACAAAAAATAAGCACCTTTTAAGCACTTTTCAAGCATTTAAAAAATATTTTTAAGCACTTAAATAAAAAAAGTCATAATTAGACAGGCTTGGAAACTTTTTGACAATTAACTTGTTTTAACAGTCAAGTCCAAAAAAAAAAAAAAAAAAAAAAAAAAAAANAAAAAAAAAAACCTTTAGGCATTGTTTTTGACAATAGTTAAAAATCATGAAATTTTGAATCACGTAAAACGAATGGCGTTTTCAGACGCTATGGACTGACAATACGCCGAAATAGATTGGGGTTGAATTAATTGTGAAAACGTTGAACAGAACAATGTGAACTGTGTCTTTTTGCATAATTCAAAGCGAAAATTAACATAGCAAAGGAAAATTCTCATTTTAAAAAAGGGAAAATTAAGCACATTTAACGCCCAATGAAAAAAGCACCTTTAAGGGCTTTTAAAAAACGAAAATCGAAAATAAGCACCTTTAAGCACTTTTTAAAAACGCTGCGCACCCTGTTTATACAACTCTATGGTTTATGCAAAATATGAAATTGGGGGAAAAAATCACATTCCAAACTTCATTTGCATGAAATTTAAAAAAATAAATTATCAAAATTGGTGATTTTAAAAGATTTAGCAAAGAGTTTGTTTTCTCTAGCAATAAGAAGCGAAAAAATGAGAGTTTAATTCAATGTATTTCATGAATAAAAATGCGTATTGTAACAGAACAGGAAAATAAAAAATATTTCTTTTACTTTTTCCCATCTCTAGATTTAAAAATGAGAATGTAGAGTTTGTTTTCTGTTACAATTAGAACAGAAAAAATACGTTTTTAATTCCGCGTATTTCTCGAATAGCAATAAATGAGAAGAAAAAAAAATCATTCCAACAACACGTGACTGTCTCTGATACAAATACACAAATTATTATTACAAATAAATAAGGACAATGTGCGAATATAATATCACCGGTGTTCTTGCAAGAAGTGTAGGTGCATTTGTGATACATAACCGCAACACGCGAAGATGTTTTTATCGTATTTCCTGCAAGTATAAAAATCATAAAAGGACCCCCATTAACTCTTCCTCTCGAAGTCGGACACTCGTAAACTTTTAAGAGGTGCGAAAACTGAAGCTTTTAAAAGCTCCATAGCATTAGCCGAGAGGAGCAGGGAAAGTTTTAAAGCCCAGAGAAGAGAGGAGGGCTGTCGGTTATGGCGGGAGTAGAGCGCTCTAAATTTCACTTAACCCTAAGTAGGGGGAGGACTCGATTGACAAGTTAAGAGCATAACTCTTTATTTGTACCCTCTCATCAACCGTTTTCAACTGTATGTTTCAATTTCTCCCGAGAATTTTACAGCTCTCACCTCCTTTTCATTTCTTTTTCGTCTCCTTCCTTCCAAAGACCTCGATAAAAGAATAGCTTTGCACATTTAAAAGTAGCGTATTTTATTGAATGTAAAACCAGTATAACTGCTTGGAAAAAACTTTCCAATATTTAATTTCAAATAAATATTCACCAGGTTTGGTAAACTCGATCCCAAGAATTTTGGTTTAGTGCCCTCTTTTCAAAGTCAAGACATTTCAATTACGTATTGAAATGTCTCGACTTTGAAAAGAATTGAATGCAAACCAATATAACTGCTTGAAAATATTGGCCAATATTTAATTTCAATAAATATTCATAGGCATGGTAAACTCTATCCCAAAAATTTTTGTTTAGTGCCTTATTTTCAAAGTTACGACATTTCAATTACGTTTTGAAATGTTATGACTTTGAAAAGAGTCGATGTAAACCAATGTAACTGCTTACGTATTTATTACGTATAGTTAATTACGTGCAGAATGTAAACCGATATAACTGCTTGAAAAAACTGGCCAATATTTAATTTCAATAAATATTCACCTGGTTTGGTAAACTCGATCACAAGAGAGCCCTCTTTTCAAAGTCAAGACATTTCAATTATGTATGAAATTACGTATTTAAATCTCTTTGACTTTGAAAAGAATTGAATGTAAACCAATATAACTGCTTACGTTTTAATTACGTATAATAAATTACGTACTGAATGTAAACCAATATAACTGCTTGAAAAATCTGGTCGATATTTAATTTCAAAGAAATATTCACCAGGTTTGGTAAACTCAATCCCAAGAATTTTGGTTCAGTGCCCTCTTTTCAAAGTCAAGACATTTCAATTACGCATTGAAATGTCTTGACTTTGAAAAGAATTGAATGTAAACCAATATAACTGCTTACATATTAAATACGTATAATAAATTACATACTAAATGTAAACCAATATAACTGCTTAATAAAACTGGTCAGTATTTAATTTCAATAAATATTCATCAGGTATGGTAAACTCGATCCCAAGAATTTTGGTTCAGTGCCCTCTTTTCAAAGTCAAGACATTTCAATTATGTATTGAAATGTCTTTGACTTTGAAAAGAATTGAATGTAAACCAATATAACTGCTTACGTATTAATTACGTATAATAAATTACGTACAAAATGTAAACCAATATAACTGCTTGAAAAAATTAGTCAATATTTAATTTCAATAAATAGTCACCAGGTATGGTAAACTCGATCCCAAGAATTTTGGTTTCGTACCCTCTTTTCAAAGTCAAGACATTTCAATTACGTTTTGAAATGTCTTTGACTTTGAAAAGAATTGAATGTAAACCAATATAACTGCTTGCGTTTTAATTACGTATAATATATTACGTACTGAACGTAAACCAATATAACTGCTTAATAAAACTAGTCACTATTTAATTTCAATAAATATTCACCAGGTTTGGTAAACTCAATCCCAAGAATTATGGTTTAGTGCCCTCATTTCAAAGTCAAGACATTTCAATTACGTATTGAAATGTCTTGACTTTGAAAAGAGTCGAATAAAAACCAATATAACTGCTTACGTATTAATTACGCATCGTAAAATACGTGCTGAATGTAAATCAATGTAACTGCTTGATACTTTAATAGCACTTTAAAATAAAAATTCTAAAATGTCAGAAAAACCAGAGAAAAATTTTAAAATATTGCCTCTTTTTGTTACAAATAAATCATAAATTATGAATCTTGTGTAGAATACTAATAGTATTTTTTGAAAATAGGTAAGAACAACAAATTATGTTATTAAAATTAATAATTGATGAGCTCGCTTTCCCATATGATTAACAATGAGATTGAGTTGACCAGCCTTACTTTTTATTTTGAGTTTATATTTCTTATGAAATGCCATGCGAACACTATTTCATCAGGAACGAAGGGTAATCGTATTTCTAAATAAAAGAGTAAAAGAAGAAAAAAGAAACATTTTATTTTGCGAAATAAATTTTTCATTCACGCAACTAACAAAACTCTATTCATTTATTTAATTTAATTTGATGACTTTTGAACTGCTTCAAACCAGACGTAAATTCGAATCAAAACAAAAATTCGATGTATAAGGAGGGCATTTTCGAATGTGATCACTTCAAATAACCATTTGAAAATTTAACACCAGGGTGTGCATTATTATTGCTTGCCGTCATTAAAAACAAAAAAATTTTAAAAAATAACTGTTTGAAAAGGAAAATTATTTTATGTATAAAGCATAAACGAAACAGAAGCGACAAAAAAAAATTTATGCTCATCATATATATACATTTTTAACCTCTTTATTTTTAATAACAAGGTTCAAATTTTTTTCATTATTAGCTTTTTCTCGCTTATGATGAAAAAGAGAGTTACTTTAACTATTAAATTTGTTTTTCGACTTACTGATGATTTTTTAATTGCTCAGATAATTTATTTATTAATAATGTTCTTTCTAAAATATTTAGATACTTTTTAAAAATTCTGATAACAACATAGTTTTTAACTTTCTAGTTGTACTTATAACTAATAAATGGGAACTAATAAATGGATAAATAAGATAACTAATAAATGGGATTAAATAATAAAAGAAATGATTTTCCATTCATCATAAACTATCTTAATCTTTAGGATCCTAACATCTAAATGAATCATTATTTACACACTAATTATTTAAAAAAAATCTTTAGAATTATAATTTTTTTTTACCTAAAAACAATTTAATAAGCTCATTTAACTGAATAGGTTCACTTATCATTTGTGTACTAATTACCATTTTCCAATTTATTTGAATAAATATTTTATAAGCATTACGTCGCAAGTCAAAATTATTGATGGTCCCATCAAAAAAATTTGATGGTTTTTGTTGATTTCAGTGCGATTCATGATGGTCCAACATCATTTGATGGTCCAACATCATTTGATGGTCCAACATCATTTGATGGTCCAACATCATTTGATGGTCACCATCATCCAACATTTTCCATTATGCATTCATGATTATTGATATACCAACAAACTTCCATCGTTCCATGATGGAAAATGCTTCTTCAATACCATGATGGTTAACCATCAAGAGAATTTGATTCACATACCAACAATTCATGATTATACGTGATGGTCTATGTAGGGGAAACAGACTCATTAAATTTAATCTTGCACAAAAAAATTAAAACTTTATTTAAAAAAAGATTTGTTGTAATTGATTCCAGTTAAGAAGTGAACATTTTTTTTAAATCTAAATTTAATTGTTTTACAAAATTTTGTTTCATTTCGCTTTCTCGTCATTAAATGTTTCATTATACGTATTTTGATATTTATATATAAAAAAAAACCGGTTTCGTACTGGATCTACAGCACAATTTCGGGTATTTTCTATCATGTATTGACTCACAGACAAACTCTGTCAGACATTGACTCACAGACAGAGTCACTCACAGACTCACAGTTACAGGAGACATTGACTCTTGTTTTTCCCCACTTTTGAACCATATGTTTCGAAAAATATAGATGATGTAGAATTCCTGTAGACTTTCAATAATTTTAAACGATGTATGAGTTTTTGAAACTTATTCTCTTCTTAAAACTGTTCATGCTTCCAAAGTTTTTTTCCCTCTCGCGTTTACATTCCGATACGTTGCATACAAAAAATATATCCTTTTTTTCTCATTTAAAATACGCAAAACCTCTGATAACTTGCCACAAGAGAATAATTATAACAAATGGCGTTTATAAAAATTATCAGCAAGTTGCCACCCAATCTTAAAAATTCCCCTATGTACATTTTATTGCTATTACATTAATGATTATTATTTTTATAATTACTATCTATAAATAAATACAAAATAATTACGAATATTTTGTAATATTCAGAAAATTATTTCATTTCACGCTTTCATTTTAGAAATAAATCTTTTAAATGTTTAATATATTTTGCGAAATGCTCTACGTTATTAATATTAAAAGCTTTTTGATAGCTTAAGATATTAAACTTTTTTAAAAAAGGATCACATATTTTAAAAAGTTTCCACTGTCAAATATACTACAACATAGTATGAAAAACAACTATAGGTTAATAATCCGAATTTAAATATTTATATTATATATGAATGGAAAAAAGTTAAAATATATAGATAAAAGTTAAAAATATCGAGAAAGCATGGAATATAATAAAGATTAATGAAAGAGACGAAGAAAAATTTCCACCACTTTTGAATCATATGTTTCGATAAATATAGATGATTTAGAATTCATGTAAACTTTCAATAATTTTAAACGATGTATGATTTTTTGAAACTTATTCTCTTTTTAAAACTGCTCATGCTTCCAAAGTTTTTTTCCCTCTCTCGTTTACATTCTAATACGTTGCATACAAAAAATATCTCCTTTCTTTTTCCTCCTTTAAAAAATTTATAACCCCCTGATAACCGGCCACAAGGCGACTAAAAATAACAAATGGCATTTAAATAATTGTTTGCACATTTCCCCCAATCTCAAATATTCACCTATGTACATTTTATTACTATTGTATTAATAATTATTATTTTTATAATTACTATCTTTAAATAAACACAAAATAATTACGAATATTTTGTAATATTCAGAAAACTACTTCAATTCACGCTTGTTTCTCTTCATTTTAGAAATAAATCTTTTAAATGTTTACCATATTTTGCGAAATGTTTTGCATTATTATTATTAACAGCTTTTTGATCGTTTAAGATATTCAACTTTTTTTAAAAAATGACCACATGTTACCTCTGTTAAAAATACTACGACTGGCAATTGGATTGGAGCAAGATTTTCTAATTAGCCCACTGATAGGAACTAAATGTTCCATAGTCAAACTTTTCACAGGAATCGAATCCTATTTCACTGATAAAAGTGTGTATTTTTTTAAAATTTATTTTGGCACATGTTTTGCAATGGGTTGTATACATTAATACCTTTCAGCGAGTCCTGTGTAGTTGAGAGAGGTGATTGATTCTGCTCCCCCCCCCCCTCTTCCCAATGAATATATTGCAAGAAAAAGATAAATAATTACCGCATCTATTAAAAGGCGTCTCCTTTACAATAAAAAGAAAAATAGAGAGAGAGAGAGCCACAATTATTTATAAACCTGATAGGACGTCGGTTGACGCCTTCTACTTTCTTCCTTTTACTTTGCCATTCATCATCCCCTTCCAATTATTTAATATAGAGTTAATCGGAGCTGATATGAAAATAAAAAAAAATATTGAATGTCCCGTATCGAGAGTTCAAACGAAGATGCAGTTAATATAAAAAAATGACATTTATTGAAATATCAGGAAGCTTTTCAACATTTCTAACTAATAGAAAGGCACTCCCATTTCCATACCTTTTTTATAAGATGCGTCAGACCTAATTAAACCAATATGATATAATTTAAACTTCTTATTCCATCTCACAAAAACTATGGCTTATTTCTTATCCTTGTAACCTGTTCGCTACACTTCTTCACATGTCTTCTAACAAAAACTATGTTTTATATTTTCTTGTAACCTGGTCGCTACACTTCTTCACACGTCTTCTCACAAAAACTATCTCTTATATTTTCTTGCAACCTGTTCGCTACACTCCTTCACACGTCTTATCACAAAAACTATGTATTATATTTTCTTGCAACCTGGTCGCTACACTTCTCAACTCGTGTTCTCACAAAAACTATGTCTTATATTTTCTTGCAACCTGCTCGCTACACTTCTTCACACGTCTGCTGTTTCTAATTTACTTTGCCTTACCGTTTTTCCTAAAAGAAATATAATTTTGTCTCCTATTTCACTCCCAACGATTGATTCTAATATTAGTCCCGGTTTTTTGTCAGATTACCATCATTTTGAAATGAATTTAAGAAAAACCAACCTAGAAACATTTTAATTAAACATTTTTTTTTATCTTTCGCTTTACTTTAATTATTGGAAATATTTCTGGAATGCAATCAGGAAAATGTGAACTTCCAAACATGTTAAATAGTAAATTTAAAATGAAATTTTTTTTTATAATGTTTGAAAAGTCAATTTATAATGATATAGCACTCGATAGTAAAATTCTTTTTAAAGAAATGAAATCGAAAAGTCTAATTCAATCAAAAATGAGAAAGGGTGAATTAAAAGTCTAAACTTTCTATTTTTATACCAACCGCATATTTCATACTATATACTTTTTAATTCATAAGTTGGTAACCAAAAATAAGCAGAACGAAATTTTAAAGACAGATATATTAGCAAAACCAGCACTTCATCAGGGGACACGTTGCCTGCTAACACACTGAAGTAACACCACTGTATTGGCAGACAATGCTAATTTTTGGTTTCGAACTTTTAAATTAAATTGTTTACATAATACAAATTTGGTTTCAGCTGCTTCTAGCGCTCTTCCACTTTGACTTATTATCTTAAAGTTTTATTCTAAAATTGTTATCTTAAAATTTGTTTCAATCAATTTCAAATTTTGATTGGATGAAATGTACTTTCTAATTTGTCTTGGATGTGCACCATCATTTTAAACTACATTTAACTAATTGGATTAAAATATTCATGATATTCGGATTTAAATATTCATCTTAAATAAAAGTTCTTTTGAAAATCCTTTACTTACTAAATCATTATTGGCTACACATGTTTGGAAGGCTAATAAAAGAAATGATTACTGAAAATAATTCACCGTGTATTTTTTCAGAAATATTTTCTTTCTTTTTTTATGCTTCGATTCTAGATCTGTCATGAATATAATCTATCCAGATTTCTTCCAAAAGAGGAGAACAAACTCAAATTCCATTCCTATAAAAATAAAATTTTTTCCTCCTACGCGTTTTGCATGAGGGCTATCAAACCATTAAATGCCATCCATTAAAGACATTCAACGTTGGATTTCCAGGCACGATTGTTTAAAAGGTGTGATTTCAAGGACTCAAACCTTTTTTTTTAAATAGATTTAAAAAATTTTTTTAATGTCTTCTTTCTTAAACCATTTATGCCCACCAGAAATAATATGAAAAACACCCATAGGTTAGTAATCCGATTTTAAATATTTACATTATTATATGGATGGACAAAATTATCTTACTAAAATCTCGATAATGATACGCCATCATTTTGAAGATTAATGAAAGAGATGATGAAAAACAATAACAATTTAAAATATTTTTAAAAAAATTATTAAAAAAGAAGCCGGAAAACAAAATAATGAAATTAAATAATTATTTTCATTATTTTGTTTTCCGGCTTTTTTTTTAAATAATTTTTGTTGAAATATTTCAAGTTGTATTATTTTTCTTCATCTCTTTCATTAATCTTTATTACCTTCCATGTTTCCTCTATATTTTTAACTTATTTTATGAGTTCTATATACTTGCAGCTTATGCGCAGTAAATAAAACTTATTAATTTTCTTCATTTTCTACTTTTATTTCTCTCTTTTCTATTTAGAAAACATGAGAAATAATAACAATTTAAAATATTTAAAGAAAAATCATTAAAAAAAATACGGAAAACAAAATAATGAAATTAATTAATTATTTTCCTTATTTTGTTTGCCAGCTTTTCTTTTTTCAAATAATTTTGTTTAAGATATTTTAAACTGTATTATTTTTCGTCATCTCTTTCATTAATCTTTATTATTTTTTGTGTTTTCTCTATATTTTTAACTTATTTTATGAGTTCTATTTACTTGCAGTTAATGCGCAGTAAATAAAACTTATTGTTTTTCTTCAATTTCTACGTTTATTTCTCTCTCTTTTCTTNCATAGAAATTTAAAAAGTAATAAATAGGTTCAGAAAAAATAAAACATTAGAAGATTCATAAGAGAGTGATGCATAACGTGGAATTACCGAATACGGGCGGAGGCCCTTTTCCTGTGCTTGGAATTATTTGATAAATGTGACTGGATTCTTATTTAAGTCTAATTGCGGATTACATTTATGTGGTACAAGTCAAGTAAAAACTTGGGTTGAGTGTTCTGAAGAAGGAAGTCGTCTGTCACCGACCCAAAGAAGTCCGGAATTTATTAAAGCACCTGCCCTCACGACAAATTGAGATTGTAATTTACTAAAAAACAATTCATTCTGGAAAATGGCTCTATTGAAAGGGTGGGGGATGAGGAAGCGTGTTGTTTATGTAAGCTCTTCAGGCATATTTTCCCTAATGACGATTAGCGTTTAGAAAATTGTCCCGGTGGTACGTTCGAATAAATAAAATAAAAAAGATTCGATTATTAGTTCTAGATTAATCAACTCTTAAAAAATACTATGTGAGCTGATCATTGCCCGTTGAAATGCAACAACAGAGATGAAATTCGACGTTCTAAAAGGGTCATTTTCATTTACGTATTTAACGCAATTTCTTTTTTACGTATTTAACGCAACTTTCTTTACGTATTTAACGCAATACGTATTTAATTTACGTACTTAACGCAATTTTTTTCTCGAAATGTTAATTTCATCGAAATTTTAAAGATATGTATGTTAAAGATATTTTTTTACGTATTTAACGCAATACGTATTTAATTTACGTATTTAACGCAATTTTTTTTTCTTCCGAAATGTTAATTTCATCGAAAATGTAAAGATATGTATGTTATCAAAAACAGCACGTCATTAATGGACATACTGTCTGCCAACACACTTAAGCTAAACGACATTTTAAAGATATGTATGTTAAAGATAATTACTATTATTTTTTTACGTATTTAACGCAATACGTATTTAATTTACATATCTAACGCAGTTTTTTTTCTCGAAATGTTAATTTCATCTAAAGTTTAAAGATATGTATGTTAAAGATAATTATTATTATTTTTTTACGTATTTAATTTACATATTTAACGCACTTTTTTTTCTCGAAATGTTAATTTCATCTAAAGTTTAAAGATATGTATGTTATCAAAAACAGCACGTCATTAATGGACATACTGTCTGCCAACACACTTAAGCAAAACGAAATTTTAAAGATATGTATGTTAAAGATAATTATTATTATTTTTTTACGTATTTAACGCAATACGTATTTAATTTACATATTTAACGCAATTTTTTTTCTCGAAATGTTAATTTCATCTAAAGTTTAAAGATATGTATGTTAAAGATATGTTCTTTTTTTAAGTATTTAACGCAATACGTATTTAGTTTACATATTTAACGCAATTTTTTTCTCGAAATGTTAATTTCATCGTAAGTTTAAAGATAGGTATGTTATAAAAAACAGCACTTCCTTAAGGGACACACTGCCTGCCAACACATTTAAGCGAAACGAAATTTTAAAGATATGTATGTTAAAGATATGATTTTTTTTTTTTACGTATTTAGTGCAATACGTATTTAATTAACATATTTAACTAAATTTTCATTTCGAAATGTTAATTTCATCGAAAGTTTAAAGCTGTGTATGTTATCAATAACAGTTATTGTTCCTGTGGCAGAATCGCAGTGACACGGCGACATTGTCGCAGAACGTTACAGAGTTCTGGCAGAAAGATTTTTCTTTCGAAAAGTTTAAAAGAAAAATATATATAAAAATTTTTTTTTCTTGTCTACAGAAATTTACACGTAATCATGCATTTAGATAATCACTTTTTGATTCGCTCAATTTACGCCGATAGTTTCGTAAATCTATGTAATGTTTCGATTGTATTTTCGGCAGTTATTGGTATTGATTTTCAGAAGAATTTTAAAATATCCCGATATATTTCAAACAATATGGAAAATTCGAATTGTGCATTTGCGTATTTGCTTTTTAAAGCAATAAATCTATCTAATTCTTGGCAGTTATTGCTATTGATTTCTCCATAGTATTTAAAGTCAATATTGTTTATATTATATATTACAACAACCTAATCTCGAAACGAAAAATGCATTTGAGGAGTCCGATTCGCGTGATTTCGTCGTCGATCTGTGTTTGGTAATTACTACTACGCGGATTTCATGATTTTTAATTATGTTTTATTGTGATGGTTATTTAGAAAATACGAAGAAGAAAATAATTTCTTGCGTTATCCGCCCCCCTAACAAAATCTGAGAATAACACATATAATATTAGAATAAAAAATTATTACATATTCTATTAAAAAAAATATTATATATATATTTTTTTCTTTTTAAACACAGAGCTTTTGTTATTTCAAAATTAGTAAGATATATGTTTGTTACTATTAAAGCCCGGATTTTGATGACATTTGCATTCTTTTGCATTTTTTGCATTTTTGGACATTCTTTGTCCTTTAGAGCATTTTTTGAGAGTTATAGGGCATTTTCTTTAAAATTTTGGGGCGTATTTTGCATTTTAAAGCATTTTTTAAATTTTTTGTCAAATTTTTCTAATTTTTATTATTTTTTATTATTNTTGTAATCTTAAGTCATTTTTTTGTGTGACTTCTTTCTCACTTTTATGCTTTAATTAATGATTATAATATAATCGTAATTGAATAACCCTTAGAGCTACATTTTACGGTGAATTTGCGAAAATAAGTTTTAGAATGCATCTAAGCATCTGGATGCCATTTGCAAATCATCTGCATCACAAAGAAAACAACGCAACCTAAATGTTCGACAGACTGGAGCGATTTTTTTAACAATGAAACTGATAATTTGCAACATATTATTCTTAAGCGTAACATATTTCAATGTTTTTAAAATGCCACTTAACATTCACCAATTAGTTATAGAAAAAAGAAATATCGTAAATTACATAAAACCTTATGAATGTTCATTGGAATCACCATACCCTCAATATTTTTTTCATGCACATTTTTGCTGTTGTTATTGTAAACTTTTTTGTCTATCATCGATCGAAGCTGTATCGATCAAAGCTGCAAAAATGATTATCCCTAAAATTTTTTATATGATTAAAATAAGTTATGTAAATTCAGTTTTTTGGCATGAAATCCTCATATTAATGAAGTAGAAACAAATAATGTCAACAGCAACTTGTCTGAAACAACGTAAGAGACGCAAATAATGTCAGATGAAAAATTCATGTGTTCGAATTCTAAAAGTTTAAAAAATCATAAATAATTTATAAATTCATTCAAATTTTCTGTTCAAAAGAAATTGAAAATAAAAAGATATTTTCCTTTTGTTCAGAAATCAGTTCTATAAAAATTTCTATTGCCTAGAAACTATTTTTCTAACTATTAATAAATATACCTCTCCGAGCAATCACAGAACATTATTTCAAATTTATTTTATTGTCTGAACTTGGCTATTGTCTGAACAACGGAGTAAAATTAAGTATTGCTATATTGAATAAGTCTATGGTTATTTTAAATTACTTTTAAATTACTATTGCGGCAGCGACTTTGCTTGGCTGTGTTTTGGGACTATCGCCAAATATATATAGCTTCTTAGCCCCCCCCCCCAATTTATGTTCCAATCTTTTCAAAATTTTATCATACCATTTTAATATCAGGAATCCAAATATGCAAAACAATTATATGTTTATTTAGAGAAAGTGCGTTTTTGTGTCTGATTTCGTAACTTTATTAATAGTTAGCACTAATTAATTAGCATATTTGAAGTCACCACCAAGAACCATTAAGATTGACACTTAGTACGTGAAAATCCGATCATTAGAACGAAAGTTATTCAGGGTGATATCTTTTTTATTTTGCCCACTGTTCAATTATAAGAAAGAAATAATATGACATATCTCCAATTGATCTCATATGTTCATTTATAAGAACATAAAAGATATTTATCCAAACTTGTGGATAAGTTTAAGAAAAGGATTGTTAAAGTTAACAATTCCACTATGTGTAGCAAGTGGTGAATGTGTAGCTAGTGGTGAATGTGTGTCCACTATGTGTAGCAAATTAAAAGCTATGGAATCCTGTTTTAGGGTTAACAATGAATCAAGATAATAAATTCTTCAGCAATAATTTTTATCGAAAATATGAAATTGCAAAAAAAAAATNACTTTAATGAACGTAGAACAAGTATTGCATTGCTTTATATTTTTTGAAACGACTCATAATAATTTTAAAGAGTAAAACATTGTTTTAGTTCAATATTTTTACTTCTATTTAAGGCATGTCATAAGGCATTTTTAGTACAATTTTCGCATTTTAAGGGCATTTTTTGCACTTTTAAGGGCATTTTTTGCAGTTTTTAAGGGCATTTTTTGCACTTTTTAAGGGCATTAATTGAGATTTTTTAGGTCATCAAAATCCGGGCTCTAGTTATTATTAAAAGTACCTTGCAGAAAGATATTAGTGCTAGAGAGTTTTGTCACAGATAGCTCGAAAAAATTCTGCCGCAGGGGATATTGTAATCTTAAGTCATTTTTTTTGTGTGACTTCTTTCTCACTTTTATGCTTTAATTAATGACTATAATATGATCGTAATTGAATAACCCGTAGAGCTACATTTTACGGTGAATTTGCGAAAATAAGTTTTAGAATGCATCTAAACATCTGGATGCCATTTGCAAATCATCTGCATCACAAAGAAAACAACGTAACCTAAATGTTCGACAGACTGGAGCGATTTTTTTAACAATGAAACTGATAATTTACAACATATTATTCCTAAACGTAACATATTTCAATGTTTTTAAAATGCCACTTAACATTCATCAATTAATTATAGAAAAAAGAAATATCGTAAATTACATAAAACCTTATGAAGGTTCATTGGAATAACCATACCCTCAATAATTTTTTCAGGCACCTTTTTTTTTGTTGCTTTAAACTTTCTTGCCTAGAAGACTCGATCAAAACTGTAAAAATTATTATCCTAAAATTTTGTATATAATTATAAGAAGTCATGTAAAATTAATTTTGGCATGAAATCCTCAAATAAATGAAGTAGAAACACAAATAATGTCAACAACAACCTGTCTGAAACAACGTAAGAAACACAAATAGTGTCAGATAAAAAAATCATGTGTTCAAATTCTAAAAGTTTAAAAAATCATAAATAATTTATAAATTCTTCAAATTTTCTGTTCAAAGGAGATTGTAAGGAAAATGATATTTGCTTTTTGCGCCGAAATCAGTTCAAAAAATGTCAATTACCTAGATATTTTTCTATTAACCATAAATAAATAAACCTCTCCGAACTATCACAGAACATTCTTTCTTTATTTTTAGTATTTATTCCATTATTTTATTTCATTCATTATCTCGAATAAGCCTATGGTTATCTTAAATTACTCACTTGCGGCAGCAACTTTGCTTGGCTGTGTTTTGGGACTATCGCCAAATATATATAACTCCTAGCCCCCCCCCCCAATTTGTGATTCAATCTTTTCTAAATTTTGTCATATCATTTTTTTAATGTCAGGAATCCAAATACGCAAAACAATTATATGTTTATTTAGAGAAAGTGCGTTTTTGTGTCTGATTTCTTAACTTTATTAATAGTTAGCACTAATTAATTAGCATATTTGAAGTCACCACCAAGAACCATTAAGATTGACACTTAGTACGTGAAAATCCGAACATTAGAACGAAAGTTATTCAGGGTGATATCTTTTTTATTTTGCCCACTGTTCAATTATAAGAAAGAAAATATGACACATCTCCAATTGGTCTCATATGTTCATTTATAAGAACATAAAAGATATTTATCCAAACTTGTGGATAAGTTTAAGAAAAGGATTGTTAAAGTTAACAATTCCACTATGTGTAGCAAGTGGTGAATGTGTAGCTAGTGGTGAATGTGTGTCCACTATGTGTAGCAAATTAAAAGCTATGGAATCCTGTTTTAGGGTTAACAATGAATCAAGATAATAAATTCTTCAGCAATAATTTTTATCGAAAATATGAAATTGCAAAAAAAAAATGATTTTGAAGAGTCTATAAAATTGCTTGTGTTTGTTAAAGCAAAAAAATAAAAAAATAAAAAATAAATAAATAAATAAAAAAAAAAAAAAAAAAAAAAAAAAAAAAAAAAAAAAAAAAAAAAAAAAAAAAAAAAAAAAAAANTAAAATAAATAAAAAAACAAGTTTTAATGTTTATGCTTACATATTTGTATTTCATAGAAGAATATGCTCATTGAAAATATAACTTATAATAGATATTTATTCTAGAATATTTTAAGTGATATTCTCATTAATTAAATTAACGGCTTTCTTTTTTAACCTTGAAAGAGTTAATTGTTATTCATCTTCTTCATATGTTTCTTAAATTAAAATTTAGCGGTCGATATAGATTTTATTATTTTCTGGTAGAAATATTGTAATTTAAAATATAAGAAGCAATTTTATGCATTCTCTCTACACCAGAGAGACAATTCAAAGAAAAAAGGAGTTATTAATTATTATTTTCAAATTCAGATGTGAGATGAGATGTGACTGAAGTTTAAAACTCAACAATGATTATTAACATCTTCAAGAAAAAAACAGCTTACAGTTTTTTTTTTCTAATAGGAAAATGTTTTTATTGTCTGATAGCTGTTGGCTTTCGTTTTTCCTGAAAAGATTTTTGCATGCGCAGTGGCGTCCTCTACATATCGAAAGTCGAACTGTATTTTTAAGACGAGAAAATTAACTGAATTTGTGGTGACATCTATACGCGTATATATGACTTTAAGATGATTCAACGCATTTGCGAATATTTGTTCTCTAAACCAAAATTTTTGTTAGATTTTTAACGATAAAAAAAAATTGTTTTTAACACTAAATATCTGATTTTCAACTATAACAAAACATTTTATTTTTCTATTTTTTTTTCCGATGAAATCTATTTGTCCCTTCAAATACCTAAATTTTGTATATTCTAAAGAATTTATCTGGACACTAACATTAATTTTCTTTCCATTTTTTTATTCCTGACAACTAACATGAGTGCATGAGAAGATTAGTAACAAAGAGAGTAAAATAAAATCGTAATATTAACAGAAATGGAGAATAATGTTCTTCTTTCTTTCCATGACGTTCTAGTCGTCCATGTGACTATAAATGTGTGTATATATATATTTCATATTGCTTTTTTCGGAAGATTTTGTTATTACTTTGTGGCATTTGCTTCATTTTCAAGCTAAGTATATTTTAACCTTCTGAGCCTTTGTAAGGGTGGGACATGTGTCCTGGTCCTTACTTTCTTAAAAGGCCCTACACCAGAGAGAGTAATTTATTTTTTTTATTGACATTTTCATTTTTAAATATTTTTTCAAGTACTTTAAGATATGTTAATAGAATGGAAAAGAACTGTTTTTTATTATTGCTTTAAAATTTTTATTTTTAATTGTAAGGGAACTTTAAATAACAGTAACAATTCAACAATTGTTTCTAAAACTGATCTAGAAATGATCTGATCTAGCTCCAAAAGAACTTTGTAATTGCCCCCATAGACAAATATAGCAATAGTTATGCAATATTCTGTAAAAAAAATTTTTGGTTCAACTTTTAAATAAGGAGTTAATAAATAGTAAAAATTTTAAGCTTAGTAATTTAAATAACAATACTATTATTGTATTTTTTTTTTTCATATATAAGAGGTTAAAAATTAACGTTAACAATGTTTAATTTAAATACTTAATTATCAGTTCAAAATTTCATAAAATTGCTATTAAATTTAGAGCAATCTTTAGTGGGTTTAATACTTACCTAATCTGTTACTATTTTCTCCAAATATTTAAATAAAATTATTAGCAATATTATTAGAAAAGGAGTCTTCATAAATTATCACCAATAACCATCTTATTTCAGAATTTATTAAAAATTATTGCAACTTTTGATTTCCAACATCTCTTTAAATAACATTTCCCTTTCAAAACTAAAAGATATTCCTTTGAGTTATGATTATAAAAATATAATTGCGATTTTAATTATTGGAATTTGTAAAATATTGTATGTATTTTTAATAATTATCTTTAAAAAGGAATATATATATATTTTCTTTTATTCAAATAGATAGAATACCACCAGGATTTAATTTTTCGTCCGTTCTTGCTAACTAATTTCCACAATTTTATGAAGAAAAAAAAATTATACTCTAAATATTAAATTTGTTTTATAGATTTATTGATGCTTTAATAATCTTCAATTTTCAAAATAATATGATTTTGTTAAATAATACTTACCTCGAGGAATTAATTTTGCTTCGTAATCATGACGATAATATTAATCTTAATTTTTTTAAATTAAGCTATTAAAAAAGATGAAAATAACGGCATTTATTGTTGAGTTATACGAAAAACGTTTTAAGTTTGAAATAAATAAACTAGTTACATGGAATTCTAACGCTTCTAAAAACATTTATTTAAATACTATTTTTAATCAAATAAATAGAATTAAAAGAATTTGTAGTAAGATTAATTTCTCCAAAAAACATATAGACAAAATTCTTCCAAGAAAAAACAATGAATAGCCCAACTAATGCAATTAAATTCTATATTAAATCATTGACTTGTTTGTGTGAATTTATTTACACAAAATTTTTATTATCTAAATTGATATTTTGACCATGTGCAAATCCAATTCGAGAAAATCTGGGGTTCTATGTATTACATAGAACCACGGATGTACTTAATATATGGGTTGTATATTAAGTACATCCGTGTACTTAATGTATGAGTTCTTTCTATGTACTAGCAGGTTTTATCAATCTATATCTATCTATCTATATATATATATATATAAGTATGTAATATTCCACAGGATATAGTGCTTGGCACTGAGCATCCGTCGATTTTATTTACACAAATGATGGAAATGGCCAGTTAAAAACATAGCGATATTTAATTTACCGATTACTTAATCAAACGCAGACAATTTCAACTACTTGAGGTAATGAATTAAATACACTTTTACTAATAGATGATAANACTTACCAGCAAAGTCTTGTTACGATTTTTATTTTGTATTGAATGTGTGAAGTATATTGAAGAGTTTACTCTAAAATACTTATATCTTTTATAAAAAATGGATCGCCGTGAATATCTTAGGAGATAACAACAGCGACATAGGGTTGAACATAATTTAGCAATACAAAATTACCGGGAAAATAATCGCAGTACTGTCAATACGCGACAGCGACATGCACGGCGAAGAAACGTTGAAGAGTCAAGACGTTTAACTGAAAACGAATAATATGGAAAAGAAATTGATAAAAAATGTTGTATATAAGGAGGTTTTGTAAATAATTTTTTATTTTATCATTGTTTTTTCTTACTTTTAATTGTTTTTTACTTACTTTCAAAAAATCGTGCAGTCAGAAATATTAATTAACAGTTCATATTTGTTTGAGATATTTCTTAAATAATGCATAAAAGTGCAAATCAAAAGTGCAAATGCATAAGAGTGCAAATCACAAGTACCATATAGGGAGCATCCGGCATCCTATAAGATCAACAATGATTTGAGTTAGTAGGGGTAAAAAAATGTACTCGAGGGTGCCCTTTGGCGAAATTGGCGACTTATGTTTGGCGCCATTCCTGTTTGCTCGGAACACCGTGGTAATAGGAATGCTGCCAAAATATAATGATATTTCAATAAAACATTGGAAAATTTCAACAAAACATCGGCCAAAACTTTATAAAATTGCAATGAATCCGATATGAGCAAAATTAATAAATCCAAGAAAATGCATTTTAAATCGAAACAAAAATTAATGGAGTAAGCACAGAAGGAAAAGGAAAAAAACAACTCACTGCTTCTTTAAGCTTGAATATCCTCAGATTTAGGTGCACCGAATTCTCTAATAGCAGTTGGATACTGTCTAAATTTATCATGAATAGAATCTGTGTACCTCCATCGCCACATAAATTCGGCGAAATACGAACCGAAAATTGCGTCTGTGGTACCGGACTGGCGATGACATTTTTTTCTAAAGTCCCTTTTTATGACTGCCCACATACCTTCGATCTTATTGACCAGAAGAAAAAGTAACCAGCCGGTATCCAAGTTAGAACTAACGGAGCTCTGAAATCACATATATCATTGAACATTTAAAAATAACGCTAAAATCTAAACCAATCAGAATCACGATTGGGTTTCGACATCTCCCAGCTTGGTGATCAACCGCGATTACAACTTAGCGAGAATCAAGGGGCACCCTCAAATATAGACAACCCGAGTTAGGCTCTGCCACGTGTGCTTCGAATACGGAGATTAATCTCCGGCTAATGCCCTAAAGTAATTTGTTAAATAATATTGCTTCCTTGCTTTATATAAGTTTATATTATTGTTAGTATTAAAATTGCGTTACATAAGTTTATAATGCTGATAACAAGGACCTCTGACATATTACAATCCTATCATATTTTCTCTATGTGATGTTGGTGCAGAAAAATTGCCAGCTAATCTCCAGGAAAACGATTTTAGTTTTGTTCGCGAAGCGAACAAAAATGTAATTGCGTAGCAGATATCTGGGGTTGGCGAGCGGTAGTGAGCAGGGGGCGAAGCCCTCTAGTATATATATATATATATATATCAGGTAGGTGAAAACCATAAACCATTAACATGAACTAACATACTAAATGACAAATTTAATATCACCTTGTGAAAAGCTCTACAGGAAATAGCAACCTAACTATCAAAAGGAAAAAATATTAAAAAGAAGTTAAAAGATATTATATTTCATAGCTAGAATATAGATATTATTAGTTAAAGCTAATATATAGATAAAGATATGGATTATATTTGATAGTTGAGTTGCTATTTCCTGTCGTGCTTTTCACAAGGTGATCGTTTTACCCAAAGCATTTTTTTATTACAATTCTTAAAAATATTACTCATTTGACGTCACCAACATAAAAAAAATGACGCTTATGTTTAAAATTCACCCATTAGACGTTCTGAAAAAAATATGGTCCATAAAATCTTAACAACAGACGCCAAGGTATTGAATAAAATAAACCTAAAGGTGTTGATGCTCGAAGAACATCATTTAACTTTTACAACTCTCATAAAAACGGGGGGAATAATATTTGCATCTCATCTTCTCGTGTATTTCAGCAACCAATTTAACTATTGCCGTTACCTGATATGCTTTGAAATCATAGATTGCTTTAGTTTAATGATTTAAATCACGTTTACTAATTGAAATACGTTTTAGATCTCGGTTATTCGACTTCCTTATTGTAACATTTCCTAAGTAATAAGAAGCATTGGCATTTCTCGGAAAATATTCAATGAAATTTAATCAGATTTTTTGATATTGCAATAAAAAATTACATTAAGAAAATGTAAACATTTTCTTATCTACAATTCAAAATTGTCTCGACAGATGTTACATTAATCAATTTTATTTTCGGTTAAGCTATAAGTTAACTATTTTCATAAATGAGAGTAATTTTTTTTTCTCCACTTTCGTGTATAGTTTTAGAAGTGCTAGGATCTCTTTGTTCCCAAATGAAAAAGAAAAAAATTGTGTAATGCTCTGGCTTTTAGTCGGACTTCATAACTTCGTTTATGAATAGCACTAACTAGTTTTTATTTGTATTTTTCTTATTTGTGTACAGTATTTGAAAAAAAAACACGAAATTATTTGAATTAGATTCCAAGGGGCTATTTTACCCAAACACTCAAAACATGACTGAACTTACACTTTATGGATGCTGTGATTTATTGTATGTCCCCGACCCGCCCATCTATGGGCATACGGGAGAGGCATTAAAAACACAAAATACAAAATTTACATCAAGTGGATGGATGGCAACAGGCCATCAGATACAAAATTTACAATACACAAGAAAGATAAAGAACAATGCATAGCGATAAAGTAAGTAAAAACTGGTTGTGTTTTCAGCAAGAGACAACCGAATCAAAAGATCCTTATATTAGGTCTACAGACCCTTATTATGGCCGTGCCTCGCTGCTATAAGAAGCACCCAAAACATTCACAAGAAATAAAACACTGGCAATACACAGCCAAAATGGGAAAGTTAAAAATATATAACAACGACAAGTTAAAAGAGCAATAACAAGCCAAAAGGGGTACAAAGTGATCAGGATAGTTAAAACCATGAATCAATAGGGACTCATGAAAATAAAACCAACCAGTGGTAATACAAAGAAGTTACATGGGCTCAAAAGATTTAAAAGTTAAAACCAGCAACAAGTCAGGGCCGTAGAGGTATACAAGTCAAGACTAGCAAGAAGTTAAAACACAAGAGGCGCACAAAGTAAAAGCAAGCGTGCAAAGTAAAAGCATGGATGCTGTGATATTAATTTTGTGAAATTTGTTTTACGCTCAGGACCTGTTAGAATTTATAAATTACAGATAACTGTCATAAATGGTAAAATTACCGGTAAATTTAGACAAAAATCACAAACTTCCTAGAACATTAAGCCTGTTCACACATCGACTCGTAAGCGTAACATAAGCGGAGGGATACACCGGAAGTTCTCTAAATTTCTTCCGGCTTTCGGAAGCTTGTTATTGTTTACATTCAGCCAACCATCCACACAGCACTGTAAAAACTTTTTGTGTATCAAATCATCAAAAATGGTGATACCTCTTCTCTACATTAAAGTGGTGTATCAGTAAAAGTCATCATAACCAAGTTCCTGGTGTAGAATGTTCCTTTATACACTACTTCGGGAAAAGCAGCCGTCACCACGCATGCTATTCGGTAATGCTAACATTCATAATTACTCTAAGATATGATACACATAGGAATCAGTCAAGCGTAGTTTACCCCTTCCCCATCCTCATAACCAATTAAACAAAGAGTTAAAATTTCTGTACAATACAAATCCTTAAAAAAAAAAAAAAAAAAAAAAAAAATTCAGTTTATTTGGACAAAACATCACATTAGAGCTAGAAAATTAACACTGAAAAGGTAAAATCAGTAAAGTTACTTTTCCGATACAATCTAAAACAAGAATTCTAAATTTAGGAGAGGCATATATAAAGATACATTATATAGAGATGCATATGTATAGAGAGATACAATATTTTTTGTAGCATAAAATTTATTTCGAAATCAAACACAACGTAGACATAATATCAATATGAATTCGAATAAAACTAAAGCGAAAGAGATGTTAAATATTATGAAATTATTTGTTAAATATTATATAATTGAGACAAAAACGTACATAACAATTTATAACTGTTTAGATAAGTAGTTTGTCAAATCAGTTCGTCAAAAAGTTTGAAATTACTTAGCAAGTAATCAATATTTTTTATCAATCAGGACTGAAATTTGCTTGGCATGAAATGGAAAATCCAGAAAAATATGCACTTCATGCAATGTTCCGCCACCATATTCTTTTGAAATTGTTCACCATTAATAATAATCCAAATTTTTTTTTTCATTTAAAACACGTGCTTTACCAACATTTCGCACAAGAATTTAGTTCTATACTATTCCACGATTCCAAAGTCATTTCTTATGTAAAATCTGGGAAAAAAATTACTCTCTGTAAGAGTCCAGTCGAATGCATTTCTAACATAGTACCAAACAAAAACATTCCATTTTGCTCTTTAAATACGTTATATCCTTAAGCTAGGTCTCGTAGTAAGCGGGTTCTTCTGTCTATTCAGTTGCGAATATGCATTACGGAATTCTCATTAATCACTTGGGATTATATGAAAGCTAGAAGCAAAGTAAATTGGCTGGTGTAAATTTCATACTTTTTGTTACATCTTCATTCAATTGGTATGGTAATGGGGCAAAGTATAATTTTCACTGATAAATGTAGTCTTGCCGAAGCCTGACAGTACAATGGATCCCCCATCATGTCTTCATAACACATTTTTGTCTAATGTCCTGGCATTCGTCTTGTCTAGTAAAGGTTTGTTAGAGGTAGAGAGGCATTCTTTTAAGCAAATGTGATGTAAATCTAGACGCTCTTTTGTGTGTCCTCTTTTTTTCAAAACTCTAGAAACACGATATTACATGCCTCTTTTGTTCTCTTCTCCTTTTATTTATTTCTTTTATTTTTTTTATCGCTTCTTTTTATTTTTGTTGTCTAGTAATCTGCATACCGTGTTGACATAAGGTAGTAACAGTATTACAGAGACAATCATTGGAATTTATGTACCGATTTACGACATCGTATTTCCAAAGTGGCCGTAACCCTGAAAGATAAGTCGTAAACGCTTTTCTCCAATGGAATCATGGGTAATTCTGTACGAAAAAGAACACATTCGCTACTGCTGGGAAAATTCTTTATGATTCGAATAATAAATACAGTTGAAGCGGAAAAATAACGCTCCATTGTTTTTCATCCTTCAGAACTTGATGGAATGCTGCTGATAAATAATAGTAATTGTTTCAATACTGGGTACAATACCTTATACGAAACTTATTATTGTATAATATTACTTAATATATATACTATTGATATATAATTCAATACTTATTATTATGTAATCATTATTTTGATCCCTCATACAAAGTAGTATAGATACTCAGATATACATTTTGAACTTTTCTCAGCAAAATCTTGAAATATGCTCTTTTATTTTCGTTGTATGAGTGCATTTAAATCTTTTATACGGAAGTCTAGAAATATGGAGCTTGCAAATAAATCAAATGTTTTTAAAAAAAATTATAAATAAAAATGACAAATGCAATCCATGAACCTGGAACCTGGGATAGTATAAACTTTCTTTTTAAGCAGTTTTGTCTTTCCTAACTGTCGCTACTAAGTATGAAATTCATAGACATCTTTAGTAAAATTTACTAGGAATTGATTAAATTACAGTTATCAATTGCATTACAGTTTTTTTATGTTTACTGGAAAAACAGTTCGTTTTCGAGGGAAAAATGAACCATCTGCTGGGACAGTTCTGCGTCGAAAATGTCACCGAACTTTCTGATGTTAAGAAGCTTGCACGCGTGTGGGGCTTTGTAAAGTAAACAACCCTCCTTTTTCCATCCCATTTTTAATGAAATCGAACTAATTCTGATGACTGGCACATGCGTGGAAGTTTTTCGCATATGAAAATACACAGTAGTAACGGTAAGTGTCCTACTTTTTCAGTATGTTTTCTAAGGAATTGTTAATATACAAGGAAACTGTATCCACCATTAAGAAACCCTTATTAGATTTATCATTCCTGCATGTCCTCTAAGAAGTAAATAGCCAAGTTACAAAAAATAACTTGGTTCAGTGCAGTCCTCTTGTATGGTGGCAATAAGATGTCAGTGCTGCCATCTATGCATGCATGAGAGAGATGCGATCTTTAACAGAGTGACGGACGAAATAAGATAATATCCAGTAAGTTGAGTCTTTCCAAAAAGCAGGGAAATCCCCTTTTCGAGGTAGCGCATTTCAAATAATCATTCAGCTTGTAAATAAAGTAAAACGTAGTGTTACTTAAACAATGGTCAGGGCCCGACTTAGCTTAATTGGGGCCCAGGCCAAAAACTTCTTTGGGGGACCCCCTCTGCTTCACTACTTAAGTAATAAAGAACCGAAATATATGGATGTATTTAAATTTTCACCTCATTATACGTATATAGCAAGAAAATTGATTAAAATCTTAAAAAAAGCTATTAAGTCCCCCCTCCCTCCAATGGTCAGACGAAATATCGTTCGGTTCATTTTATTGATTTTCTGACAATTCTATGTCCATCATGTCGAATGCAGTTTCCTAATTGTTAACTTTGTCATCCAGCTGCAAAAAATTCATATCCTTGCTGACATTAGGGCGGAATTTAGCTACATTTTTCAAATTACGATGGCTCACTCAAGCCAATCAAAAGCCTGTATTTTGGTAAACCTATCCCATTTTGCGAAATGTAAAAATAGTCTTTGGATTGGCCAAATTTGTCCTCCGTAATTGCGAAATTTACCTAAATCCCGCACTGGAAAACCATGGATTTACGAAAAATAGATTTTTTGTGCTCATACGACAGATTAATGAAGAAGCTAACATAAAACTGACGGATTTTACACTGCACTGATATTTTGTTTAAAAAATGTTCAATAAAGAAAGAAATCTAAAATAAACTTTCTATTTGATTTGGGGCCCGGGGCAACTGCCCCGTATGCCCATGCCTTTGTCAGGCTCTGACACTGATTCGTTTTTCTTAAAGTGTAATAAGTGCATTTTCTCATACATCAAGATAATTAAGGGTGAGCGTTTGAATGATTTTAAAAATATGGGCAAAGTTTAATCAATTTGGGTGATGTTTTTAAGACTATAATGTGTTTAAACTTCGCAGTCGGAAAAACTGCATTATTTTTATTAATTTTCTTTTCATCAAAACAAACTGATATAATTAAATTTTAAAGCATTCTTTTTAATTTTAAATGCATTCCGCGCATTTATTTTAAATTTAAAGCATTCCAATTTGAACGCATTTTAAAAATTACTATATTGAGTTTAAACTCTAGAATTTAATTTTTTTAATTTTTAATTGTTGCTACTCATATTTATTGCTGACTATAGTTCACTAGATCATCACTTAATGTATGAACCAGAATAGAAATAAGAAATAAATTTTAACAAGAAATTAGTGTTTATGAAAAGCTACCATATTTTACTTTCTAATTGACGCTTGTAAAAATATGCATATTTGAAGCAGTTATTTGTGTTTACAGGGATAGGCTTACAATATTTAAAAACTATGTCTATAAAGTATAGATTTCAATAACTTCATACTAATGAGCTTAGTTCATTTTGAAAAATCAGCAAAAAATTATTTATAAAAATTTATTGTTATAAATAATAATAATAATTTTAGATAAATAATTACATATTGTTAGAATCGTAAATTGCACCATTAAAATAATTTTGGAAGGAACAAGTATACATTTGTCATAAAAAATTGATTTAGAATAAAACTTAAAAATATTTTAGTTTATTAATTATTCGAAAATTCATGTATTTAGTGGAAAAAAATCCTAAAATGTTAAAAAAAATTTCAAAAAAATTAATCACTCTAAACTAGAAAATAAAAACCATGAAAAATTATTGTTAATTGACGTGCATTATAAAAATGAAGAGAGAACTAAAGTTAATGTGATTAAACGAAATAACATTGACTTAGCAATCGAAACTAAACACCCAAAAAGTATTAGAAACGGAAGTATAGATTTCAAAAACTACATACTAATGATGAGCCTAGTTCACTTTGAAAAATCAGAAATGATTATGCCAAAATTTTTTTTATTTATAATAATTTTAAATAAATAATTGTGTATAGTGAGAATTGTAAATTGAACCATTAAAATAATTTTGGTAGGACACAGTATACATTTTCTATAAAAAAAATTGATTTAAGATCAAACTTAAAATACTTTAATTTCTTAACTGTTCGAAAATTCATGTAATTAGCGAGAAAAAAAGAACATTTACATGTTTTTTTACAAAAATTTTCAAGTTTAAAATCTATTTAGCATCTTGGTTGGCGCGACAGATCACGATACGGAAATGTTCAAAAAAATAAATTACTTCACGAAGTCAATCAATCTAAATTAGAAAATAAAAATTATGAAAAATATTGTTGATTGACGTGCATTATAAAAATGAATCGAGAACAAAAAATAATGTGATTAAATGAAATAACATTGACATAGCAATCGAAAATAAACACCTAATCAATCTTAATTATCAGGTGATACTATACAGCATTATAGTTTTTACGCGGCTTAAACCGGTTTGTACTTGTTTATGCTCGTGTATCAATTAGTTAACATTGTAATGCAATACGTTAAAAAAAATAATATATTAATGCAAATAGGAAGTATGTAAAAAATCTCCTGAATAAAAACCTATTACATCTTNCCCCCAAAAAAAAAAGCTTAAAATGTTAATAAAAATTTTCAACAAAAATAAATTACTTCACGAAGTCAATCAATCTAAATTAGAAAATAAAAACCATAAAAACTATTGTTGATTGACGTGCATTATAAAAATGAAGAGAGAACAAAAAATAATGTGATTAAATGAAATAACATTGACATAGCAATCGAAAATAAACACCTAATCAATCTTAATTATCAGGTGATACTATACAGCATTATAGTTTTTACGCGGCTTAAACCGGTTTGTACTTGTTTATGCTCGTGTATCAATTAGTTAACATTGTAATGCAATACGTTAAAAAAAATAATATATTAATGCAAATAGGAAGTATGTAAAAAATCTCCTGAATAAAAACCTATTACATCTTTGTTTAAACATACAAGTATTGCATATAAACTAGTGCAAAATATGCAATTATTAAAAAACTACAGTGCTTCTAATGATTCGGTCTAATTATTATAATATACTATTATATTGCTTGATATAATAAATACTCTATATTTATATAATATATCGTCTAATTTATCCAATCGTCTAATTTACATTATAGTATATTGTCTAATTTAACCAATTGATACACGAACGTAAACATGTGCAAATCGGTTTGAGTCGCGTAAAAACAATAAAGCTGTACAGTATCACCTGATAATTAAGATTTTACATAGAATCTTATAGTGCGTTTAATAATTTGGCCAGGGACTGTACAAATACATGGCGGGAGAGAGCCCCCCAACAGGGAGGGATGCTTCTGCTGTCACTGAATATGAATATAATTCTCTTATGTGTAAGAAAACAAAATAAGTAAGACTCACCTCCATTATGTGAATTTTCTCCATTTGGTGCGTCATCTGATGAAATGGAATTTCCGAAGTTGAGAAATGACTTTCTGTTTTTGAAATAACCACTACAAAAATTCAAAACTTCTTAAAATCAAAGGAATACAATGGCTATTAACCAAAGCATAAAAAGAATCAAAACTTTTTCGAGTTTAATTACTACATTCAACTAAAGTGATCACTCTTTTGAAATAATCAGTTTTAGGAGACGCATCCATGCTACAATTGGGTATAATATGAAAAAAAAACACAACTACTTCCACTCCGAAAATTTTACTAGGAATGATATTTACCTTTTAGTTTAATTAATAAGTTGAGTTTTAAATATGTTTTAATAAATTCATAAACTTAGATAAAACAACAAAATAAATTATTTCAAAAGGAACTAGACTAATACATTTCCAACCTGACGAGTAGCGACTCATAACAACGCATTTCGTTTAATTTTTACTTGTCGCTAGAAATCAGGTTCGCAGTAAATGCTGTTTACTAGTTAAATTTAGTAGGAATAACACGACCTGTGACGTAGGCTACAGTATATCCAATTATCACATGAGTTCTTCACATATTCATCGTTGATATATTCAAACGAACAATGTCAAAAAGAGCTACCATTTTTGAAGATTAAACATAGCATATATCCAGGTGTTCGTTCTTTTTCACCAAATAATATATTTCATCTAAGTAATTAAACATCATCAAAATTCAGTCACAGTATCCCATGAGTAGAACAATGCTTTTATGAAGTAAAAGTCAAAAGATCGTTTTCAATAACGGATTCAACGCAAATCAATGAATTTTAATCTTTCAACATAGCTTTTACGGACGATTAGAGGTTAAACTTTGAGTACGCGCATCAACACTCTTAATTTGAGTTACTCTTTGCAAAAATAATAAATAAATAAACGTGCTGACGATTGAAAAAGTGACGGCAGCTGTGGTTCACGTTTGATTTAAAATCGTTTGCTTTTTTCGAACAAATATTTTTTAAACTTTATTTCTAAACATGTATCTATTGAAAAACAACGTTGCGTCTAATAATTTCACCTCGAATTATTATATTATACTAATATAATAGCTGATATAATAAATATTTTAGATTTATATAATATATCGTCTGCTTTATCCAATCGTCGAATTTATATTATGCACTGTCTAATTTAACTAATTGATGCACGAACGTAAACAAGTGCAAACGGGTTAGTTTCTGTCTCGTAAAAACACTAAAGCTGTATAGTATCACCTGTTAATTAAAATTTTACATAGACTCTTATAGTGCGTTTAATAATTTGGTCAGGGACTGTATATGAAACTCTGAGGGGAAAACGTGATACCAATTCTTATCTAGCATTCTAATTTAGGTGTCATTAAATAAAACACAAAGAAATGATTTCTTTTAAGTGGAAAACAAAACAACGTTTTTCTATTTAACTGTAAAAGTGAGAACTTTTCTCCCTCTTTTACACTTAAAACGGAAAACGAAGACTGGACGAAAGACAAGAAGAAATTTTAGGTTGTGATTGAAGCAGATTAAGAAAATATGCACCCGAGGTGTTTCGTTCTAGGTGTGGCAAAAATAGAATAGTTTTTTTCCTTTTTGGTCCCTTTGAGAAGTTAAGTCGTGATTTTTTCTTGTTTTTATTTATGTATCCATAGTTTAATAACTCAACGCATATTTCATCAAAAAACTGAGATCAGATTTTTTCAAGAAATTTCTCGAGATATAGTTAGATATCTTGATCTAGTTAAACGCGATCTATGAAGTTTTTTTTTGTTTTTTTTTTCCTTCAGATTTTCTTTATAAAAAGGGATAGATAGCTTTTTATTGCTTATTTAAGAATTTGTGTATTAAGTTTTGAAATAAATTGCTGAACTCACGTCGTATTTTCTGTTAGTTGTGACACTACAGAATTATTACTAATGGCAGAGTTGTGGACTTTTGAAAAGTTTAATTGGTTCCTTTCAGAAAATGTGAATTTCTTAAATTATAATTCAAGTTAAGTTATTTGAAAGTATATTGAGACACAGTAGCTCACACTTTATAATACTATAAGAGTTACGGACCGTGGCGGTAAAATCCAACAATAGCGCACTTCGTGGCGACTTTTTGAAATCTCGCCAAGTTTACCAAGTCGGCGATCATTACTGGCATCAATATTGCTTTTTGATTATTAAAAAATGAAATAATAACGGTAATAAATGAAATAACGGTTTAAAAATGAAATAACATCAAGAAATCAGAAGCATAAATGGCGAAAAAATAAACGTCTTTTACGTCTTTTTTGACGAAATTCAACTTTGGTCAAATAACCAATCTGGTTTAAGAGTTTTAGTGGTGCGATCAGACGTTCAAAATAATCTCCCCAAATATCTTCGGGAAACATAGTTTGGCGAGATTTGAAAAAAAAATCGCCCATGGCCTTTTTTAATAAAGGGGAAAAAAATCAAATCTCATTGATCTTGTGGGGAAAGCGCTTTCTACTATTTCAACGGTCATCTATCAAAAGGTCAATATGGAATCGAGTTAGCATGTCTTGTATACTAGTGAATTGATGTTTAATAATCGTAGTTTTAGTTTACGCCACAATCTAACAGAGGAACTAGGTGAAACGATTTTTCCTCAAGTACATGTGTTTGAAATATAGCAAATAATTCAGGGAAATAAAAATTATGAGATTGAGGATGCGAAAATATCATTGACTAGAATTATAGAGGAGAGAGTTTCTTTTAATTTTATTACCGTCGTTAAACAGCCGACCCAATTTTATGGGTTTACGACTATTAATGTTCAACTCCGTAGCCTTGTAATTTTGAACCCAATCCAGAAAACATGGGAACACCTGGATCAAGTATTGGGAGAAATTCGCATTTGCGTTACATGGAGAGAAAAACAACGAAAATCTCCCAGAGTTAGGCTCACGGTGAAGGGACTTTAATCCATGATCCGTCTACCACTGAGGATATTTTACGTCATCACTGTTATATCGGTGCAAAAGGCGGATGCGGAATTCGTATCGACCAGCGTGGCTGGGTTTCGAACCCAGTTTACCTCATTGGAAAGCGAAAGTATATATATATATATATATATATGTCATG
>NC_092209.1:80343287-80344893 GCF_043381705.1 Parasteatoda tepidariorum | reverse complement strand
ATATATATATATATACAGCTTCAGCTTAGATTAGCCTCGATAAAATACACAAATACGTGCACCAGTTTCCCCTCTATTTTCTTATTTAATTAATGAGAATTAAGAACATTGTCGGTACTCGGAAATTTGGTAGAACTAATCCCCTCGAAATATTTAATCCATGAGATTCTAAAAAGATAGCTTTTAAACCTTTTGATGAAAACAGCATAATCTGAATTGCTAGCAGGACGAATAATGTGTATGAGCAGTTTATAAAACGTTAGATTATCTACAATAATGTCTACAATATATTTAGTTTTTATAAGTACTAATAATTAAATTATAAAAAAGATGATTGGACAATATTACAGTTTCTAGGTCTCGTAAAGAAATTTTGCGAGAAAAAAATCTAAAATTTATTCTTTTTTTTTCTCTCTTTAACTTTAGTTTTTAGTTTTTAATTCTTTATTTCTCTTATGTAGCTTTTACAATGTATACGTTCTATGAAATTCATTTAAGTCAATAAATGCGATAATATTTTTTAAATAAAAATTACTTAAATAAAAAAAACGAACAGATTTTTCATTAAAATAATAATGCAATTTGTTTAAATGTGGGAGTTTTCACACATTAACAGCACATTAAGTTTTTGTTTTCATATCCAAAATAATTCCCGAAAAAAAATTCCCGAATCTCGTAAGGAACTTCTCACATTCAATAAGAGGTAAAATTCAATAGAGGTAATTTTTCTTCTTCTTTTTTTACATTACTTTTTAAAATAATAAAATCCTCAAAATTTTAAGATTATTGGGTACTCTCTTTAGACACGTTCCCTCTAATGTGTTGTATGTTATCATCTTGGATTAATTACGTCAATCTTAAACAATACTATTTGTGAAAATTAGGTATTTAACAATGTTTCTTTAATTCGATCTATAACAATATCATTGTTTAATTAGTGTTAATCATACATTGTTAAAAAAATTTTGTGAAACCAACTAATTGTTACTGCGTAACTAAGTATAGCGTGCATTGTTTTAGAACGGAATGCATCATTTCTAAAGTTTGAGTGCTATCTGTAGGTGATTATTTTACAGTTGCTTAAACTATTGTTAGAAAAATGGCAAATGTGGTGAGATTTTTGCGAAAAAGGCTGTAAGTATCAGATATTGGTAATATTATCTTATAGTAGCATTAATTTAACTATTTTTTTCATAAAAGTATATTTCACCTCGAATAGAAAATCGACGCTATAGCTTAAACTTCAATTTTAAACTCAACCGTAAATAGTAATCCAATAAAATAGCTTTGTGCACTTTTATTAATCGTAATATTTAATAAAATGTATAGTTCTTTATTTAACGTTTAGGAATAATGTTTCCAAAGGTGAATTTAACTGAATAAAATTATAAATATTAGAAAACGTAATGTTATTTTATCTATCTATCTATCTATCTATCTATCTATCTATATATATATATATATAAGTTCAAAATGAAGAATAAAACAAAGAAAAATTATAGCTATATGAAAAAAAGGGGGTGGGAAATAATAAGTAAAAAAACAACAAACAAAATTTTATTTAGAAAAAAAAAAAAAAAAAAAAGGGAAAGGGATTTTACTGCTT
>NC_092209.1:80327484-80342575 GCF_043381705.1 Parasteatoda tepidariorum | reverse complement strand
TAATATACGAGTATATATATATATATATATATATATATATATAAAATAACTATACGTTTTCTAATATTTATAAATTTGTTCATATATATTATATAACCGTCGTTGAAAACCTGACTACTTGGGTTCAACTTCATAGCCTTGTAATTTTGAACCCAATCCGAAAGTTAAAAAAACTCCTGGATCAAATATGTCTCCGCGGAGAACTTTTTAATGAAACTAAGCCATATTTGCGTTACATGCAGAAGGAAACCACGAAAGCCTCCCACAGTTAGCCTTACCGCAAAGGGACTCTAACCAATGATCCGTCTACCAATCGCTGGGATTCGAACCCGGTTCAGCTCATTGGAAGTCTAACGCTCTATCCCCTGAGTCATCACGGTTCATTTCTAGAATTTAGATAAGATCATTTGTCAGTGAAAGGTAAATGTTGCGGTAAATGCAGTGTTTGAAAGAGTACTAAAACATGTTTTCATTTTTAGTGCAAAAGTCTTTAAGAAGGGAGTAAATAGTGATGAGAATTATTTTGAAATAAGAGATTGGAACGAAGTTCTAAGGGAACAAATGGCCTATGCAGAGTTTGAGTTGAGAGATTGGGAGGAAGTTCTCAAAGAACAAATTATGACTGGATTGATGAAGTCAAAGATGACTCCCCTGGATGATAATCCTGATGACGATCTTGTTGCAGTCAATAAGGAGATGAAGGAAGCTCATAAGCGGGGGACAATTGATGAGCTGGAAGATATTGGTACAATGGAACAGTTGTTGAACTGGCTGATACATTGGTGAAGATTCGAAAAAGACTGTCAAAGTTGATAGACTTTCAGAGAGCAATTGATGAGCGGTATACAACATAAAGGATAGAAAAAATTCGAAAAAGACTTTCAGACTTTTTGACAGTAAATGGGTCACTTGATGGCGCAAAATTATGTAAC
Organism: Parasteatoda tepidariorum; assembly: GCF_043381705.1. NCBI lineage: Eukaryota > Metazoa > Arthropoda > Arachnida > Araneae > Theridiidae > Parasteatoda > Parasteatoda tepidariorum. Next base: position 80,341,643 of record NC_092209.1, on the reverse strand, counting down.
TTTGTAATTCAAAATTTGTAAAAGGAAGCCTAAAGATAGTTGAGATAACATTTAAATTGCTTTTGTTATATTAGTAATGGAAATATCTCATATATCTGTTTAAATAAAGGATTTATTAAACGTTATTTCTCATATCCTTTTTCTCTAATTTCAGATTTAAAGTAAGTATATATACACCGAAGAGCCATTACATTATGACCACCCTACTAATAACATGCAGGACCACCTTTAGCCCGCAAAACTGCTAGCACCCGCCGTGGCATTGATTCCACAAGGTGCTGATAGGTAGTCTGAGGTATCTGGTACCAAGTGCTCACCAACTGGTCCTGCAATTCCCTCACATTGCGAGGGGGTAGCGTGGCAGCACGAATTTGGTTTTCCAAGTAGGACAACAAATGCTCGATTGGATTAAGGTCAGGTGAATTTGGGGATCAAGACATGACTTGAAAGTCACTGGAATGTTCCTCGAACCAATCCAAGACGATTAAACCCTTATGACATTGTGCATTATCCTGTTGGTAACACCATCCCCCGCAGGAAAAACTGTTGCCATGAATGGGTGAACCTGGTCTGCTACTATGTTCAAGTGTTCAAGTAGCTTACAGACGTCAGGGATAGTTCTATAAGGATTATGGGTCCTAATGTAATGGCTCTTCTATGTATATATATATATATATATATATATATGCTTCTGCAGCTTATAAAATTTTTGAACTTAAATATTATTTCAAAGACTAAGACTTTGAAGATTAAAACAGCTGAAGATTTTTCTTGATACAAAGATGCTAGAGCTGTGGTAGCTCATAGGANATATATGGTTATATCATAGATCAAAAATTACTGGAGACTTTTTAAAAATGACATTTTATAAAGAACCAAATGTTTATTTCTTATGAAAGAATTGATGTAAACATTGAATATTCTACAGACAAAAAGTTCTTTGACCTAGAACGTTAAAACACTTGTTAACACTTTTTCCTACTAAAATAGGAATATTGAAAAGTAAAGTTTCCTTAAATCGCGTGATGCTTCTCCGATCACATGACATTTACTTTCTTACTTAATGTAATAAATGGATGATTCGTGTTACAAATAGAAATGACGCAGTAGAATATCGCAAACTAATCCTTTTTCTTTAAAGTAATTGAAAGGTTTACAAATTATAATTGAAAATAAGATGAAAAGTACTTAATGAAGAGAGAGAGAACCTTGAAGGAGAATGAAAATATGTTCTTTGAAAAATCGGCAATCCTCCTTCACGGTCATTAGTTCCTTTTTTTTTTCTTTCTTATTTTTTGTTACTGTTACACACGAATCACCTTCAAAACTCTTGACTAAATGATCGAATTTAAGCTATGAATATCTCCCAAACAGCCTTAAAAAAACTTTACTTTTGAGGGAAATGTGACTTACTATAACTTTATCTAAAAGAGATATTATTTTTCTCTTTCTTAACAAAAGGTGCATAAGCAAAAGATAAGGATGAAAAAGAAAATTAAAAAAAATATATATATATGAATGTAGAAATAACTTTTTCTTTTATAAAGAATTTTTTTTCTTCAATTTCTTAAGCAGACTATAAAAAAAATTTACGATTGAGGGAAATGTGGCTTAATATAATTTAACTAAAGAAAATATTATTTTTCTCTATCTCAACCAACTTAATCAAGAGTGCATAAGCAAAGAAAAGAGATGAAAACGAAAATTTTTTAAAAAAACTATAAATGTAGAAATAACTTTTTTTTTTATAAAGTAAATTTTCTTCAATTTCGCTAACAGCTAAAAGAAAGAACTTTACTATTGAGGGAAATGTGACTTAAAATAATTTTATCTGAAGAAGATATTATTTTTCTCTATCTTAATCAAAAGTGTATAAGCTAGATGAGGATTAAAAAGAAAATTTAAGAAAACTATGAATGTAGAAATAACTTTTTCTTTTATAAAGTAAATTTTCTTCAATTTCGCTAACAGCATTAAAATAAAACTTTACTATTGAATGAAATATGACTTAATGTAATTTGATTTAAAGGAGATATTATTTTTCCCTATCTTAACCAAAAGTGTATAAGTAAAAGATAAGGATGAAAAAGAAAATTAAAAAAAAAAAACTGTGAATGTCTGAATAACTTTTTCTCTTATAAAGAAAATTTTCTTTCCTAATTTCTTCCTTGCATGAAATCACGAATCCAGTTGAGTGAGTGACCTTAAGATAATTGAGCTTGTGGAATAAATTATTTCACAGTGCAATAAACTTTAATGTATCTTATTGTGTAAGAGATTAATTAAAGAATCTTATCACGCTTCCTTACTATTTAAAATAAAATATTTTTTTCTCTTCTATTTTTTGATAATTTCATAACAAGTTAGAAATCAATATGTCCTCCAGAATTAGTTAAAATGTCTTCTTCATTATTTTTCTTTTAACTCAACTTCTTAACTTTTATTGTAGTCTATACACAACCGAGTAATATTTCTCCGATTGTTCTTTTACTTATATGGATATAATAGTTTTCATTGTGCAAAACTCATGATGCAAAAAAAACTAAAAAATCAAAATATTTAAAACGCAGCATGAAACACTAGTGTCTTTTTCTGCGTTAAAGGTTAAGTCTTTCAATCGCGGCGTACTACCCAGGACTGAAGAGAATAGAAGGGCTAGTTCACTCCGCTCTTAGAGCTGAAGCTACGATTTCCCTCCTCATGACGTCACTGTGTCCACAGATCTCGGAAGATCGCACGCAAAGATATTATGATAACTTTGCATCTTTCTCTGTAAAAATAAGTTAGACATTTTCTGGTTATTAGCTTTCAAACTTTGAGTAACTAACACTTTATTTCCGCTCATAAACATAGTTCAAAAAAACTTTCTTGGCCATTATATTAAAAAAATACCATTTTAAACTTATAAAAATATTTTACTAGTTGGCGAAAATGACACTATAAATACTTTATTTTAAAAAGTTCTGTTTTAACTTTAATTATTAAGAAAAATTAAAGCATATATTGGCTTTTTTTTATCTACATATTCTGTTATAGCAATAAGTTGAGTTAAATTTAGTGTCCCTAATTTTTAAATATGCCGTTAAAAGCAATTTGTTCATACTTAATCATTAGGAAACATCAACCTTATACGCTAATTACTGAAACAAAATAATAATTTAGGTTCATAATGAGATTAGGAATTTTACAATTGTTTATAGATATTTAAATTTCCGATGATATAATTTATAGATATTTAAATTTAAGAGAATATAATTTTTGAAGAAATCATAAATATTTAGAATAACTACATTAAAAATATGTTATGAAATTAGGAGAATTTCAACTATATACTACGTATTTTATTTACATTTTAATTTTCTTTGACTTTATCTAATTTTTAATTTTTTTCACCTGCCTTTCTTTTTGAAGTAACGAGGCGGTTTCTATTTAGATAATGAATTTTTATAAAAGTTCTTAACGATAGAATAAACGTATTGCTGTTTTATATTAACTGTGTCATTTCGGAATCCATTCTTTACATAGTTGTTCATTTACTTTAGGGAACACGTTTTTCCTTTTGCTTTTTTATCAGAATTTTTGCAGTTGCAATCGCGCAAACTGGCATTTCGATAATAGTTTTAAATTTTTGTAAATTCACAGCAAAAACTGAGGAAAGTCATGATAGAAAATAACAAATGTCTTAGCATATCTCGCAAAAAGAAATGCTCCAATATTAGTTAGAGCTAGCAGGGCCGAACGCTCCGTTCTTGAAGTAAAAGTGCGAGCTTTGCGCCAAAGTGACGTCACTAGAGAAAATCGGAGGATTGGCGCAGCGAGAGTTTCTTCAAAGGAGTGAACCAGCCCTTCTATTCTCTTTAGCCTTGCTTCTTACCTGCGTTAAAAAGTAATTTGCGCTTATTTGCAGTTATTTAGATCTAAGAGAAACTTCATCATTCTAATTTCTTTAATTTTTAAAATCAATTTTTAAAAAAGGTTACACATTGGCAAAATGGTTGTTGTCTAATTTTTTTTACCCTCTTTATTTGTGATATTCCCCTGAATTATTGTTGAAAACGATCCTGTTTGAACTGTAGGTTAGAATTTATGATTCCTAATTAAAACAATAAAAACAAAAATATCGTTCATATGATGAAATTCTCTTTTATTCACAACTCGAAAAGTATTTACGGGATCTCTCTGGTCCCTTATCTCAAAAATAAACTCACCAACATAATGTATAACAAAATTAAAAGTGAAAAAAAAAAGAATTTTAACAAAATTATCAAGCAGCAGCGGTCGCCATAGCAACGCATGCAATGACGATGCATGTACACTGTTTACTATTACTCTTGAACACAATTGAAAAGTGTGATGACGTCCAAATAAGGTGCGCACGCCATCGAACCCAAAACAACACCCATTTTGGCAATGGGTAATAAATAAATAAATAAAAAAAAAACATTTTATTTTTCATTTTGCATAGTTATCGTCGAGTCTTGTTTTCATCCAAAACAACTATCAAACAACACATCTCTAAAAAACGTATTGTTACAGTCATTCTTTTTTTTTTTTTTTAATTTAAGTGAAATTATGCTCTTTTTTTTCCTTTTTTTTCCTTTTTTTATTGTACATAACTAGTTAATTTCCTTAAGGTAAAAAAAGAGTAAATAAATGAAACGTCTTGCTCCCCCGATGCAGTGCTTCGCCTGCATACACTACCGATACAGAAAAAGTACAATTATTTTAACTTGGTACAAAAGATTTAAAGTTAGGCACATTTTAGAATACAGGCATCTCCTTCTCCTGTATGTGCTGAACAAAAGTGTTCTTTAGGTTAGTGAGTGCATATTGTCCCAAATGTTGAGCTTTAAATTTACAGTACAATTATACATCTACTCTTTAAAAGTATTCAATAAAAGAAATATGAGTCGTGGTAGCTCAGGGGATAGAGTGTTTGCCATCCAATGAGGCGAACTGGGTTCGAATCTCAGCTATGTCTGGTCGATACGAATTCCGCACCCGGCTCGCACCAACCACATTGCTGACGTAAAATATCCTCAGTGGTAGACGGATCATGTGTTATTGTTATAGTCCCCCTACCGTCAGGATAACCGTGGGAGGTTTTCGTGGTTTTCCTCTCCTTGTAACGCCAATGCGGATTAGTTCCATCAAAAAAGTCCTCCACGAATGACGAATTTCTACCAATGCTTGATCCAGGAGTTCCCTTGTCTTCGGGATTGGATTCAAAATTATAAGGTTACGAAGTTGAACATTAGTAGTCTTAAACCCAAAAATTGGGTCAGCTGTTCAACGACGGTTATAAAATAAAATATAAGAAATATGAACCGTGGTGCCACAGGGGATAGACCGTTCGCCTTCCAATGAGATAAACTGGGTTCAAATCTCAGCAATGGCTGGTCGATAATAATTCCGCATCAGGCTTGCACCGACCACAGTGCTGACGTAAAATGTCCTTAGTAGTAGACGGATCATGGGTTAGAGTCCCCTTGTCATCAGGCTAAACATGGAAGGTTTTCGTGGTTTTTCGCTCCATGTAACGCAAATACTGATTAGTTCCATCTAAAAAATCTTCCACGAAGGCAAATTTCTCCCAATGCTTGATCCAGGAGTTCCCTTGTCTTCTGGATTGGGTTAAAAATTACAAGGTTAAAGAGTTGAACATTGGTAGTCGTAGATTTTTAATCACTTGTGTTCCTAGAGTATATACCCATGTCTTTTTTTTTTTTTTTTTTTTTTTTTTAAATTCTGGAATTTGATACCTTGAGTACTGTTGTGCAAGCTGCAATTTTCTTCTGAGTTACAAACATCTTATATTTAACCATGTGAAATTATTTCCTTTTATTAACTTTGCACCCCTACTGAAGATGCGACATCAATATCTCTTCTGATTGTTACTGTTTATTTTCTTTTTTATGTTTGTTTGTATTTAGTTTATTTCTCAGTAACGCTGTTTTCTGGATTTCATATTTAATATCCTACCTATTCGTTAAAACTCTAATTTGAAAATTTTGAATATGGTTGTTTATGTGATTGAACTGTTGCGCGAAACTTCGAACTTTCGGAGTGTCCCCGGATGCCCCCTACAGGGTCGGGGGGGGGGTTAAGCTAGTCATTGGTAGTCGTAAACCCAAAATTGGGACAGCTGTTATAAATATAAATTATAAATAAACGAAATATATATCCAAAAAACAAACAAACAAGAAAGAATATCATTTGAAACTGTAGCGATTTAAGTTTTTCAGCGAATTTAAGCTGAAAATGCCTCCACAAAAACAATAAAGTTTAACAAAGGATAATTCACCCTCCTTGAAAAGGTCTTAAAATTCCAAAAAACGAGAAGGAATTTTGTTGATTTCGAGAAAATATTATCACCAGACATAGCATCCGCGTGATTTATAGCAACCCTTTGTTTTCTAAATGGATAAAAAATTTACTCTCGAATAGGTTTTTATTACTCTCTAATAAAACCGCCGATTTTTAAAAATTGACGTGTGGTTACACTCTATAGAATAATCTTACACGCGAGTACTTTTCATACAAAGAAAAAAGAAAACGTCTTTTCGCACGTCTTTCCTCTCCTCCACCTCCCCATCCCTATTCCTAACAATGGATATCGGAAATAAAGAACACACTTGAAAGCAGACGAACCGAGAATAAAACGCGAAAAACAATAGACTGAAATGTTTAGTCGCAGAAGAGAAAACAAAAATATTAAATTAGCATTGTAATTTTAAAGTACAGTGAAGTTTAGATGATTTTGAAGGGATTGTACATGGCATTTCCATGCAAATTTCGTTACAGTGTTTTGTATGCAGTTGTTTTACGATTGGGACTACAAATTAGTTCGGCCCGTTTTTTTTGTGGTCAAAAATGCATTTATTTCAGAATAAAATGAATGAACAGATTAATCAAAGTGTTGTCCATCGCTGGCTACTACTTTTTTCCACCTCTCAGGCAATTTTCGAATTCTATCTCGGAAAAAAATGTCTCGTCTTTTGAAACGATCCAAGTTAGGAGTCAGTTTTCGATTTCTGCGAAAGAAGTAAACCGGTGACCGGACAAATCGTGCTGCATCCGTCGGAACAACCAGTAATCAGAAGGAGTAATGTCCGGTAAATACGGCTGGTGCGGTAAAATATCCCACTTGAGCGTTTCCAATGAATTTATTACGACTTTTGCGACATGAGGCCGACCATTATCATGCAGAAGAATAACTTTGTCATGCCTTTGCTCGTATTCCGGCAGTTTTTTTCATAATGCACGACTCAAAAGTATCAATTGTAGCCTATACCGATCTCCCGTAATGGAATCGATCGCCAGGTTGTAGAAGCTTATAGTATACAACTTATTCTCATCTCATTTTCATCGTTTCCTTCTTCGAAATTTTCTATTGGTTTCAATTTTTTTTTATGGAATTTCTGCTGCATTGCGCAACTTTCCTTTGGAATTGTAGTATTTAACTGCTTTATACATGATTCATGATTTCTCATTTTGTTAATAAAAGAATGAGATCACAGATGTTTTCACAAAACTGTATCTTTTTCATCGTGTTGACATTCTGCGTAATGAGTATTGAGGAAGCTGGCAGAGGATAAACAAGAAGAAAGGCTACAAACTCATCATAAACAGTCATAAAAATAGCCCTCGTGCACTTCAGTACAGTGGTCCTAAATTTATTTACGGACTCTTAAGAGATCTTCTGGGGGAACTTAGGGAGGGAATTAAAATTATTTTTATACCTTAAGAAAATGAAGCTAAGCAAACAGCATCTAGTCTAGTTCTTAATTTATTTTTCTTGCATTTGTAAGTTGAAAATTAATAAAATAAGCTTTATATTGAAATAACGGATTAACAAATATTGAGAGTGGTAATCAGAATCGATACAGAAAAAGTACAANAAAAATATAAAGTTAAAAATATAGAGAAAACCTGAATAATAAAAAAAGATTAAGGAAAAGAAAAGAAGAAAAATTATAAAAATAAAATAATTTTAAATTTTTTTAAAAAAAAATTAAAAAAATGGTTAAAACAAAGCCGGAACAATAAATAAATTGAAAAGAAAAAAACACGAAGAAAATTAAGAAACAGAATAAGTTTTATTTATTGCGTATAAGCTGCAAGTAAATAGAACTCATAAAATAAGTTCAAAATGTAGAGAAAACGTAGAAAAAATTACAGAGCAATGAAAAAAAGGGGGGGGGGAAATAAAAAATAATAATAAAAATATAAATAACAAGAAACCTGAAAAATAAAATCCGAAAAAAAGGGAAAAAAAAAATTTCTGATTTTTTTTCTTCCGGTTTCTTGATATTTTTACTTTTATTATTATTCTTCATTTCCCCCTTTTTTCATTGTTCTGTAATTTTTTCCATGTTTTCTCTACATTTTGTACATATATGTATAACAATTTAAATAACATAATAGCAATTTAAAATATTTTTAAAAAAATCATTAAAAAAATTATTTTAAAAAAAAGCCGGAAAACAAAATAAGGAAATTAATTAATTATTTTCATTATTTTGTTCTCCGATTTTTTCTTTAAGCAATTTTTTTTAATTACTTTTTTAAAAAATATTTAAAATTGTATTATTTTTCTTCATCTCTTTCATTAATTATTATTATTTTCCACAGTTTCTCTACGTATTTAACTCATTTTATGAGTTCTATTTGCTTGCAACTTATGCGCAGTAAATGAAACTTATTAATTTTCTTCAATGCTTACGTTTATTTCTCTCTCTTTTCTTTTTCTTTTCGTCTTGTATAATATTATATATATACATATGTATTTAATAAAAGACGCAATTTATTATATTTAATTATATTATATTTATTATTATATTTAATAAAAGACACAGAACTTCTTCGCCTTCTTTGTAGATTCTTTACTCTTTTTTAATTTCTTATTTCTCCATATATATATATTGTGTTTATTATTATGTGCTAGTTTGCTGTTTTGTTTTTTTTTCCCTTCACTATCATCATTTTACTTAAATGCTTCCATAAACACAAACAAAACTTCTTCTCCATAGACGAATGAGTAACGGTTGAGGGCGCTCTTACACACTACGGGAGAAAGAGAGAGAGATATAAATATACGTTTTTTCTCTTTCTTCATCTTCCTTCATCATCATCATGGGACGCGTTCGAGAATTTCGTGCCGTTGTCGGCATCGACGAACTCTCGTTCAACAGCACTCTATGGAGGGCTCTCCCGGCAGAATTTCTGGGAACAGGATTCCTGGTACTCGTCGCCTGCGGATCCTGCACCGGAGGATGGGAGGAGACCTACTCCCCAACCATGGTGCAAATTGGTCTGGCTTTCGGTCTTTCCGTGGCCACCATGGTACAGGCCATCTGTCACGTGAGTGGAGGTCACATCAACCCGGCGGTGACGGCGGGGATGCTCATCGCCGGGAAATGCTCCATACTCCGCAGCATCCTGTATGTGGTGATGCAGTGTGCTGGAGGCATTGCGGGGGCGGCAGTGCTGAAGTCCGTCACCCCCGAGGATCTGAACTCACAGTTGGGAATGACCTCCATCCATCCGAAGATGTCCCCCATCCAAGGTGTGGGAGTGGAATTTCTGATTACTTTTGTGTTGGTTTTCACGGTGTTCGGTGTGTGTGATCCCCACAGAAGGGATGTAAAGGGATCAGCCCCTCTCGCCATCGGCTTATCCGTCACGATGTGCCATTTGTGGGCTGTAAGTATTCTTTTTCATTTCATAATATTAACTTTAATACAGTTGGATCCCGTTATAGCGAACTGTTTGCGGACTAGACAATAAGATATTGAGTTTCACTATATCCAAAATCTAAGAAAAAATATTTTTTTAGCATAATGCAATAATTATAGTTGGAAATAGATATTTCAATAGTAAGTATTTTGCTTGAAAAATTAATAACTATAAACGTAGCATCTATGCGCATAGTTTCATTGCAGCGAATCACTTCCCATAACGAAATTTTTAGAAGGAACGTTTAATAACATTTTAAATATTTTCTATCCATAATTTTTTAGGATTTAATCTTTTTAATTTTGGTCATTTTTTTTAAATGATTCTCTTTTTTATTTCCGTCATTTTTGGAACCACTCGCATATCTGTTTCTACGAAATGATTCTTTTTAAACAGTCCTTTCTAAAGTGTGTTACATCATTGGCTAAAAATCTATACAAACCGGGCAAATAATGTTTTTTTTCTGGAAAATTTTAATAATTTTCTAAAACCATCAAAATTGTGTAATTAACTATCGACCTTATTAATTATAAACTTTAGATTATAAAGATTTATATTATTACCTTGCGCTCATCCATTTTCTGGCCAATCCAAGGTAACTAACAAACCAAAGGAAGAATGCGCCATAAAAAATCCATCGACGCTTCTATCCTATGTTTACTCTTCAATTTTCATATTTTGTAATCCTGTAAACTTATTACGAAAATATCATTTTTGAAAGATTTCGGAACGTGCAAGCCCATTTAAATTCGCTACTCACTTTATAGATTACATTTCGTATTTTATTCTGTATTTTTCTTACATTTTATTTTCTATTTTCGCTTGATATGCTTTATTTCGTAGATTCTTTATTTATTATTTTCTATATTCGTTAAAAAATTTTTTTGGGTGCTCCTCACACTATTGTATTGATATATTTTGCTTAAACGCAATATTAGAAAGCACTCCTTTTCGCGGATATAATCGTGAGAGCTGATGACGAGATTATATCTCTTCAATATTTTATTTCTCGGATTTTAAATAAAAAAAATTTTTTAAAAATATTTTTAAACATATATTTTTTAATATTTTTTTCTTCTCTTCACATTAATCTTTATTGTATTATTTTCCATGCTTTTTTTTATATTTTTAACTTATTTATGATTACTCTAACCCATGATCCGTCTACCACTAAGGATATTTCACGTCAGCTTTGTGATCGGTGCAAGCCGAATGCGGAATTCATATCGACTGTGATTCGAAAACGGTTCTCCTTATTGGAAGGCGAACGCTCTACCCCCTGAGCCATTGTGGCTTGGGATAGCCTGGTTGGCAGGACGCTGGACTCTCGTTCGTGAGAAGGGGAGTTCGAATCCAGACTGCTGAAGACTCCCCATGTAGTAAATGGGGACTGGTGCACGTCAAATCTGTCGGGTCTTAAAGTCCTCCATGTTCCCGTAACAAATTATTGCTCTGGGTGTACTGAAATGGATATTGATCATTCGCTGGTTCTGGTTAAAATTACGATCTGTGGATGAATGAATGAATCCGCTCTTTAAATGGGTGTGGTGAAAGTCCAATTCTGAAGACTCCCCGTGTAGTAAATGGGGACTGGTGCACGTTAAATCTGTCGGGTCTTAAAGTCCTCCATGTTCCCGTAACAAATTATTGCTCTGGGTGTACTGAAATGGATATTGATCATTCGCTGGTTCTGGTTAAAATTACGATCTGTGGATGAATGAATGGATGTATGAATTAATCCGCTCTTTAAATGGGTGTGGCGAAAGTCCAATTCTGAAGACTCCCCGTGTAGTAAATGGGGACTGGTGCACGTCAAATCTGTCGAGTCTTAAAGTCCTCCATGTTCCCATAACAAATTATTGCTCTGCGTGTGCTGAATTGGATATTGATCATTCGCTGGTTCAGGTTAAAATTACGATCTGTGGGTGAATGAATGGATGCATAAATGGATCCGCTCTTCAAATGGGTGTGACGTATGGGTGTGGCGAAAGTCAAATTCTCGGGTGTAGATGCCGCTGGAAAACAATAATAATCGCCTCCCTTGCCTTAATGGTCTACGACAACAACAGCATAGCTTATAAAACATTAAAAAAATAAAAACATTAAGAAAATTTCAACCTATCTTATGGCAGAGGACATGAGGCAGAGAACAATATTCTTCATCCTCTCATTCAGAAGTTACATATTTTTTTTCCATCGTGTCCATGGACAATTAAATGGCCTCGTGTGCCTTCAAAATAGCATCCGCAAACTGCAATACATCATTACTGTAAAGGATCTCACGAAGTTCTGAAGCCAGTGACACCATACCCAGTTGTAAAACATATGGGGTAAGTACTGGGCACTCGAGAATGTGATCCTGGATAAGTTGGACATCGGTGCAGTTCTTGCAGGGAATGTAAGTTCTTATTTCGTCGGGAAGAATTTTCACACCTTTAAAGTGGTTTGTTCTTAGTCTAGTAATTGTTGATGTTAAGATTCGGGAACAATCAAAGTCATAAAATAACATAAATTATTCTAATTAGGTTATTATTATTATGTGAGATCTTTCCACCTAGATGAAAAAATCAAAGTCTCAACTTTTGTAAATTTTAATCACTTGAATCAAACATACAGAAATGAGATCACAGATGATTTTTCATCGTGTTTGATATTCTGCATAATGAGTACTGAAGACGCTGGCAAAAGATGAACAAGAATAAAATGCTGCAAACTCATAACCATAAAAATAGCCCTCGTGCACTTTAGTACAATGGTCTCAAATTTATTTTATGGACACTCAAGAGATCTTTTGGGGGAACTCAGAGAGGGACTTAAAATTATTTTTATACCTGAAACAGACATGAATTTACAAATCTAAAGGTTAACAAGCAGCATCTTAGTTTAGTTCTTAATTTATTTTTTGAAGCATTTATAAGTTGAAAATTAATAAAATAAGCTTTTCATTGAAATTACAATGAAAACGAAATGGATTAACAAATATTGAGAATGGTTATCAGAAAAACATTATATTTATATATATCTATAAGAAGAGAGTGAAATGTTAACACATAACCAATCACAGAAGACTTCTGGTTAGTAACGCACAAAACAGCCAAGCGAAATTGAGAACGCATGAGTGTGAAAAAGTGATAATTTTTAATAATGCTGTCTGCTGAATTGTTACAACTAAACTTAGAACTAAACTAGTTTGTTGAAATTTTTATTTTGTTTAGAGCATGTCTAATGATGGTGTACTAGTTTTACCTTGTTTTTATTGGCCGGAAAATCACGTGGTAGGATCCAGTTTTTCCTCATTCATTTTCATAATGTTTTGGCTGTCATCAGCATAAAACTAATAAAAGTCGTAAGGGTATTGTTTTTTCTATAAAGATTTTTGTATTTTCGTATAAAGATTGTTGTTGTTATTTTCCTGTGCAGCTATTATTACGTTTTTATTTCAATTTTCGAATTTAAAACTAAGAGAATAGTTGTATTGCCGTTTTTTTCTTTTCTTTCTTCACCTTCCTTCATCATGATCATGGGACGCGTTCGAGAATTTCGTGCCGTTCTCGGTATCGACGAATTCTCATTCAACAGTACTCTATGGAGAGCTCTCCCGGCAGAATTTCTGGGAACAGGATTCCTGGTACTTGTCGCCTGCGGATCCTGCACCGGAGGATGGGATGAGAACTACTCCCCAACCATGGTGCAAATTGGTTTGGCTTTCGGTCTTTCCGTGGCCACCATGGTACAGGCCATCTGTCACGTGAGTGGAGGTCACATCAACCCCGCGGTGACGGCTGGGATGCTCATCACCGGAAAATGCCCCATACTCCGCAGCATCCTGTACGTGGTGATGCAGTGTGCGGGTGGGATCGCGGGGGCGGCCGTGCTGAAGTACCTCACCCCCGAGGATCTGAACTCGCAGTTGGGAATGACCTCCATCCATCCGAAGATGTCCCCCATCCAAGGTGTGGGAGTGGAATTTCTGATTACTTTTGTGTTGGTTTTCACGGTGTTCGGTGTGTGTGATCCCCACAGAAGGGATGTAAAGGGATCTGCTCCTCTCGCCATCGGCTTATCTGTCACGATGTGCCATATGTGGGCCGTAAGTATTCCTCTTTAAATTTCGTTTATATTAACTTTGAAATAGATGAATCCCGTTATAGCGAACTGTTTTGCGGATTCAGCAATAAGATATCTAGTTTCACTATGTCCAAAATCTATGAAAAAATATTTTTTTAGCATACTGCAGTAGCCTAGTTGGAAATAGTGATTTCAATAGTACGTTATTTGTTTCAAAAATTGATAAATGAAAATGTAGAAGAAATGTAATTTCTTTACAACGAATTACTTCCAATAACGAAATTTTTAGAAGGAGCGTTTGCAGAATATGCACCAGGAAGTATCATGAATGATATATAATATATATATATATA
>NC_092209.1:80294142-80327078 GCF_043381705.1 Parasteatoda tepidariorum | reverse complement strand
CGCTATTCTCTGAATTCATATATATATATATATTTCAACTTAAAATTCCAAATAACGACTGCCAAATATTCGGACTGTACAATTAAAAATATAATTTATATGTAAACCTTTGGTTTTTGTAATAAATATATTGGACAAACCAGTAATTATCTTAACATTTGAATTAATCAACGTCGTTCAGATAAAAAACAGTAATAAAATTATACATAATCTAGAACTAAATCACTTTAGTGTACTTAATTTTCACAGTGTTAAAATTAATATTTTAGGTACAGTGAAAGATTTTGTTTTAAGATTACAAAAAGATCAAGAACTAATTAAAACTTTCTTAACAGAGAAAAACTAAATGTAAATTTTATTTCTAATATCTAATAAGATTTTAATAAACATTATAATTGTAAACCAATGAACGATTTTGTTTTCTCCCTTAAGAATAATGATGTATAAAGCTTCAAAATCTTGTTATTAACTTTTCTTTTATTAATTTACGTTTCAAAATTTTTTGCTTCGATCTTGTAAAAGCTAACGTGAGGAGTAAAATTTCAACAAATAAAAAGAAATATCTAGCTAATTTAGATTTTGTTATTAAATTTCAAAACCCTACTTTTGATTTTTACATTTCATAATATTTTTGAAAATTTTAAAACTTTGCTTACATTAAAAGATTTTAACATAATTAAAAGCTTAAAATATACTAAATCTTTTGGTCGAGTTGTTTTTAATTATAATAATATTAGGAATATATTAGGAAATATATATCAGGTATTAGGGATATATTAGGAAATATATATTTTATTGCATATTTTATTAATATATCCGATTAGGAATGTTACCGTAAAGAAAAGAAGTATTTTAAATTTGTTGAAAACATCATAAACATATTATTACTGGTAATTTAAATATTATCAAAAGCTTAGATACTTAATTCTAAAAAGGCACAAAATTTAGACCCATTTAATATATATCAATTAATAAAATTCTAAAATATTTTCTTAATGATCTCAATGATATTTGTTTAAAGATATAAAATAAATTCCCTTTACCTTTAGGTATGCTAACAGAGTGGAAATGGGGTGCTTATTATTACTTTAAAAACTTTGTTTTCAATAATAAGGATAATTTAAATAACAGTAACAATTAAACAAATTTTTCTAAAATTGATCAATCAATTAAACAACTACAAAAATATTTCGCAATTACCCCCATAGACAAAGCAGACGATAATTATGCAATCTTCTGTGAAATATTCCATGTTGAACTTTTAAATAAGCAGTTAGAAAATATTAAAAATTTTAAGCTTAGTAATTAAAATAATATAATTATCATTAAAAAACTTTTAGCTTTATATAAGAGGTTAAAAACTAAAATTGGCAATATACAATTTTCATACTTAATTATCAATGCAAACATTCATAAAATTCCTATTAAATTTAAAACAATTACCCGTGGATCTAATATTTACCTAACTAAACCTGGCACCATTTTCTCTAACTACTTGAATAAAACAATTAGCGATATTATTAAAGAAGGCTTTTCTCGGATTATCACTAATTATCAATCGATTTTAGAATTTATTAAACAAAATAAAATTCATTCCATAGCGACATTTGATTTTCAGAATCTCTTAAACTAGAAGATGTTCTTCTTAAAATAAAAAGATAATGTAAGGTAACTTTTCCGTTAGCCGGACGCAAGCGAAAAATCGCCTAATTATGTAGAATTCCGCCAAATTTCTTGTAACCAAAAAGTTATGTTAGTTTGGGGCCACGTGCGCTATTCTCTGAATTCATTCAAAACCAAGCACGTTTCCTTTCTTTTTGTCATCTTAATTTTCGTTTAACTGTTTTGTTTACAATTCATTAATACTTGTTTATAGTTGAACGTTTTCGAATTTTATTCCGTTGACTGTTTCGTCATTCGCTTCACTTGGCAACTTGGCTCGCGTTCGGTTCACAATTGGCGACATTTGCGCCCGGCTAACGGAAAAGTACCTAATATAGAGCAAAAAAATTTTTTGTAACGAAAATAAAAAAATTAAAAACGAATAAAAAATTATTTGTTACATTTTATTACTTTATTTGAAAATGATTAGTTAATTGTTTCACGATTTAAAATTTCTTATATAATTTTGAACAACGAAATTTTAAATGGTGGAACAAGTCAAATAGTTTCCGATTTATAAAGTTTAAGAAAAGGCATATTTTTAAATTGTTATTTTCAAGAACTATTCAACCGACTTTGTTTATAGACGGTATTTTGTCATTGAAAATTAATAATTCAAAATAAGGTTAAAAATTGTGTATCAAAAATTTTAAAACTATTTTCGACCATTATTAAATAAACAATTAATGATTATTGAAAGAATTGTTTCTCCTGAAATTATCTTTATATGAAGGAGTATTATAATGGTGTGCAAAAAATATCCTTGATTCGCTTTAAATGTTCAAGATTTTTTTTAAAAAAAAAAACTGTTTTAAGAATGAATGTTTATTCGGAGATATTATGTTTTTGTGTCTAGTTCCGTTTCTTAATAGCTAACGCTAATTAATTAGCATATATTAACCATTAGCACTTTAGATGATTGTGGTTGGTACTTTAGCAAGTGCAAATCTGATAATTAAAACAAAAGTTATGCGGAAGTTTTCTTTTACTATATTGTACCTGTATAGATATAAAAAAATAAAACAAACCTGTGAAAGTTAAATTCATTAATTTTCATGTGTACCTGATAATTTTCTTATTCCTTTTGAATATGCAGTTCTTGATTTATCATAAGTCCTGAGAACTCCAGGGCTAGGGCCCCTAGATTTCAGGGGGTCCTCAAAATGATACAAATACTTACATTTTATGTTTTTCCTTAAGAATTATGTATTAAAGTTATGAATTAACAAAAATTGAAATAAATATACAGTCTCAGGTCATTATAACGACCAGGGGACCTCTAACAGATCTGTGCCTAGGGCATTCCTAGATCAGGCCCTGTGAATATCTATGTGTTTTTAATACAATTTTGTCATTTTACAAATAAATACAGATTGCATTTTTCTGTGTTGTTTAATTACATCAATTTATAAAAAAAAATTATTCGATGTAATTATTCATTGCATTTAAACTAGTATTGCCTTAAACGTGAATTAAAAATTAACGAGTCGTAGCAGGCGTATCGGAGACCCCCGTGATTTTTGAGTATACCACCCGTCTTCTTCGAGGTTATACCCCCCCCCTCTCCCTTCTCAAGATGACGATGACTGCATTCCAAAATCACGTTTTGAAGTCCGTTTACATTTTTAATGATCAATGAATAAAAATTTACATAAATTTGTCAGCATCGATTGAATCAATTTAAATTTGTAGGACATTTTAGGCAAGGTCAGTAAGTTTGCTTTTTCCTGCGTCTTTTTTCATCAACTAAACCATGATATAAATGTTGTAATACTTTTCTGTTGCATTTCAATTTGTACTAAATATTGATAAGAATCTTTTTATGGTCTTATAAATGTTTTTTTTTTTCAATACTATTTTAAATATACAAGTTTCTATTGATGGATACTTAATTTGCGTCCTGGGTAGATAATTTGCTTTTAAAATACACCTTATTATAAGTGAAATGAATTATAAATGAGCAATCTATTCTCTGTTTATCATAAAGAATAACATTTGTTCGAGACAATGTGTATAATTTCATTCAAATAATATTGGTTTTTTTCTTAGCAATTTACATAATATGAAATTTAAAGCAGAAAAAATTAATGTTTGTTACATGATTTTGTTTAAAAACTTTTTTAAATGAACCGAATTTCTATCAATGAGAATTTAATGAAGATGAAACTTATTTTTAATAATATTTAAATTATATTGATAGTTTTTTCATTAAATATTTTACCCAAAATACCGTGTATACATACATACATACATATATATATATATATNTATATATATATACATATATATATATATATATATATATATATATTGCACTTTCTGCGTCTCGAAGTGTTTCAAGTGTGAGATTTCAAAATTCGTTCAGAAAAAAAAATTCCTCGCAAATGAATTTTTAAATTTTTTTAATCACTTCATTAAAAAAAGATAGGCCATAAGATATCATTTTATTAAAAATAAAAATGAAGGCCATACGCAACCAACGGCATGATTGTGGCAATGTGGATCGCACTTTCCAGAGAAGTGTGATCAGTAAGCCGCCACGAGCGACCGATCACTTCACACTTCAGTGCCTTAACCAGCTATCGCGGCTCGTTTTATTTAATAAAGATTGAATAAATGTTCAATTGTTTACAAATTTTTAAGTCTTTTTAAACTATGCAGTTTTAAATAACAAATTATCAAATTTAAGCGAAAGTGGTTGAATAGTTCTTGAGTTGTGAAATTTTGGAAAAGTCATATTTTAAAATTCTATTTCTCAAAAAACTATACGACCGATTTCGCTTAAATTTTGTATTTTGTCATTTATAAGTCCACACAGTTTAAAATGGTGCAAAAACTTGTATGCCTTAAAATTCTATATTTTTTCGCCCCTTTTTTTTTAAATTGAAATTAGATAAACGAGTTTTATAATTAACTGAATTTTTTTTGTTCGATTTATAGCCAAGTTCTTCGAAAAAAGAGCAAGTTATGCAAAATGTGAAATCAACATTAAGGGACCCAAACTATTGACCACTCTTTTAAATTATCGAGGCTATATTTTCCATGTTTTAATACTCAAAAATTCAAATCCGCCGTAAAAAAAAAATGTTTGTTAAGTACGTTTATGTGTTTGATTCTGCAGCTTGATTAATAGATAGCATGAACTAATTAGCTTATTTGGGGTCACCACTTTTAACCTCTATGATCAATACTTAGTTTGTGACAGTTTGAACGTAGACTTTGACTTTGCTTCGAAATATATTGTTTAAAACGGGCATCAAAGCTCCAGACATATCGAAATAACGAATATAATATTTTTTATCAGTTCTAAACTACCAAGAATTTCTTGTTAACTTAAGCTTATTGCCAAACTATTAATATCGAATTTAAGTATAATGATATATTGATACATCAGTTGATATGCTTACAAAAATAAAACCATGCTGTAACAATACCATATTAGCATATAGTCAATTGAAGCGAACTGATTTTTTTTAAAACTAAGTTAGAGCTCAACGTGACAAAAGCACAAATGAAAGCATGTAAATGGACATACTATAGTTTCAGTTCTATAAACAAGACCCTTTCTCAATGTCATTTTCATGATAATAAAAGTAAAAAAAACTAAGCAAAAGAGCTCAGACGATACCCGGATCTTTACTGAAAATCTTAAGAGAAAACAAAGCGTTAGGGTCCTGAAAAGACCCCTGTTCCGAAGACTACAATTTTGATCCTCAGCAGTTAAGTTAACTCAGCTTAGTTAAGTTAACCTCATCAATTGACTACTACTGTTAAGTGCAAGCAGGATTTGGTAGCTGAATGCTCTTATATTTGTATTAGCACTGTGAAGACCGCTGCGACACTGAACTACCGTGATCTCCGGTACTCAGCTTTGAAATGATGGTTTGTCCGAGACGTAAAAGCGGTCGGTGCGCAATGCCCACCACATTGTCCACAGACTCCGGCACAGATTCTGTTACGAGGTCCGTCATTTAATGGAAAGATCACTGGCTAGAAGTTTAACAGCTGCAAACTCATGAAAATTCGAAAAATAACTTGTTATTCTCTTAAAGGCGTTATTATGCTGAGTAGTCAATAAAAGAATGGGAAGAAACATTTATAACACTAGACTTTATTAAATGATTCATTCAAGAAGATTGCTCATTACGAATGATTGCTGAAGTGGATTGGTTGATTGGATTGAAGAATGATTGCTGCAGTGGAAAGATATACTGGATGGTAAAAAAAAAAAAAAATAGTGCGNTAAGTGAAAAAATGTTTTCGATTTATAGCCAAAAGTTTCTAGCAAAGAGCAAAATACGCAAAATGTGGAATTAACATTAAGGAACCCAAACTATTGACCAATCTTCTAAATTAACGGGGCTATATTTTCCATGTTTTGATACTCAAAAATTCAAATCCGTCGTAAGAAAATGTTTGTTTATTCAGGAAAAGTACACTTTTGTGTATGATTCTGTAGCTTGATTTAGATAGCATGAACTAATTAGCATATTTGGGGTCACCACTTTTAACCTCTATGATCAATACTTAGTTTGTGACAATTTGAACTGAACTTAGACTTTGCTTCAAAATATATTGCTTAAAACAGGCATCAAAGCATTACAATTTGCTTCAGACAAATCGAAATAATGAACATAATATTTTTATCAGTTTTAAACTACCAAGAATTTATTGTTAACTTAAGCTTGTTGCCAAACTATTAATATCGAATTTAAGTATAATGATATCTTGATACACCAGTTGATATGCTTGCAAAAATAAAACCATGCTGTAACAATACCATATTAGCATATAGTCAATTGAAGCGAACTGATTTTTTTTAAAACTAAGTTAGAGCTCAACATGACAAAAGCACAAATGAAAGCACGTCAATGGACATACTATAGTTTCAGTTCTATAAACAAGACTCTTCCTCAGGGTCATTTTCATGATGATAAAAGTAAAAAAAACTAAGCAAGAGAGCTCAGACGATACCCGGATCTTTACTGAAAATCTTAAGAGAAAACAAAGCATTAGGGTGCAGAAAAGACCCCTGTTCCAATGACTACAATTTTGATCGTCAGCGATGACTACTACTGTTAAGTGCAAGCAGGCTTTGGTAGCTGAATGCTCTTCTATTTTTATTAGCACTGTGAAGACCGCTGCGACACTGAACTACCGTGATCTCCGGTACTCAGCTTTGAAATGGTGGTTTGTCAGAGACGTAAAAGCGGTCGGTGCACAATGCTCGTCGCATTGCCCTGAAAATGTGGAACCCAGATCCCGCCACAGACTACTACTAGTTACTAGGTCCGTCATTTAATGGAAAGATAGCTGACGAGAAATAAAGGAAGTTTAACAGCTCATGAAAATTCGAAAAATAACTTGTTATTCTCTTAAAGGCGTTATTATGCTGAGTTGTCAATAAAAGAATAGGAAGAAACATTTATAACACTAGACTTTATTAAATGATTCATTCAAGAAGATTGCTCATTACGAATGATTGCTGAAGTAGATTGGTTGATTGGATTGAAGAATGATTGCTGCAGTGGAAAGATAAACTGGATGGTAAAAAAAAAAAAATTAGTGCGTGGAGTCCCTCCGAGCGGAAGAAGTTAAACTTCGTAACCTGCGACGTTAATTGTAGAAGAATCAGCAGTCGTAGAAGGATCACTAGTTCTATTCAACGACTCTTTCTTTCTGCTCCGCTCGCTTCCGTGCACTGTAATAACGGTAATATTGTGCATTTTTCCCTCGTGGACCTCTTGAATCACAGGAAGTGCTTGTGGTTGCCTCATCGTCTCGCCATGGAAAATGTATTTGTATTAATAATGTATGTGAATGCGTCATAATGTAATTTCAAAAGGTAAAACTTAACAATCAATTGATATTCACAAGAGACGTAGTACCTTGACATAACCTTACATCCGTCGCATTGTCAGTGGAATTGTTTTCACTCATTTTTTACAATTGTTATCCACTAAATTTGAAAATCAAAAATACTATCCTATTAAATTGTATGTGTATCAAATCAAACTAAAAATTTTTTTTCGAAAAACAATACTTTTATGACTTTTATTATGTTTATGCTGGTGAGAACTAAAACAATATGGAAATGAATGAGGGAAAATTGGATCCTACCACGTGATTTCCCTGCCAATAAAAATGTAGCGTTAAACGTTTAACGCAACCTTGTTGGAAGTCGCATAAGAAGTATAACTTCAAAAACTTCATTGGGCTTAAAAATATTATGAAGATAGTACTAAAAATCGTCATGCTTCGAGCGCTCGAAAGTACACATCCATTCATAAGACTCGCCAAGCGTGATTTTTTTTTTAAAGACTTGACTGTTAAGTTGTCAATGAAAACTGTTAAGTTGTCAAAAACTGTTAAGTTGTCAATGAAAAGTGAAAAATTGATGTGAACTGCTGTGAAATAGAAAGTGAAAAAGAAATTGCAATAATAACTGGATTTTGCTATGAAAGGTTGCTTTTTTGTATAGATATTCAATAGCATAAAATTAAAACAATTGCATAAAAACAGTCTTTTGCAAACGGAAGATTTTGCATTCGATAATGTTAAAATGATACTCCCCATTGATCTCGCTCATTAATTTCCGTTTTAGAAAAAAAAGGAACTATTCTGCGTTCGTTCGCGAGCCTCTGGTCCAGGATGGATGGTAAAAAAAAGAAAAAAGAATGCCGCGATACACCATCTTAGATAACATCTTTCGTAAAGAAGATTCTCTTCTAAGAAAGAAATCTTCATTGTTTCACAAAACTATTTTTACTTTTTTTTATTTTTTCAAACAAACACCCTTTGTTTTCTACTGTTATTGAAAGAACGAAACCTTGAAAATTCTTTTTTTTTTCTTCTCTCCAATGAGGCAATTTATGCGGGCGAAATACACAAGTCTCGTGAAATACATACAAAGAATATCACGAAAAAAAATTTCATTCTTTCTTTTTTTTGTTTTGTTCCTTACTTACCTATACAACCCATATTTACTTTGTATTTTAAGTGATTGGCGAATTCTTAGTACTGGAATATTTCATGGTGAATTTCGATTTCTTCACGTTTCATAATCATTCTCTCTTACTTCAAAATAATTTTATTTTAAAATATTTTTAGGAACAATACTTTATTATATTTAAGCCACTATTTTTGAATATCGTTTTGATTTAAAAATTCTGAGCTCTTGCAGCTAAGATAACAAATGTTTTTGTTACCTTATGTTTGTTGTTTTTGTTTGTTGATTTGATGTTTTTCTTAAGAGTGATTTCTGTATTATAAAAGTTAGTCTCTTTACCTGTCATCGTTAGTCTGAGTTCGCAAAAAAAAGAAAGAAAAAATCCAAAAAAAAGTATTGGACATTTTATTCCTAGTCCAGTCCAGGCAATGGTGGAAATGTTTATTTTTGACATACGTATGTTTCTTGAGGNCTGAACTATAAATCTGGAAGAAAGCCGAAACTAGTTTACAGATAACTTAAATAATAAATTACTGTATTATTGAAGTTTGTTTATAATACAGTAATTATAAACAATAGTTCCGGGGAAAAAACTGAAAGAATATTGAACAATGAAACTGGAAGAAAACCGATACTAGTTTACTGATATCTGTAAACTAGTTTACAAATTTCTTAGATAAATTACTGTATTATTATACTGTACTGAACTATAAATCTGGAAGAAAGCCGAAACTAGTTTACAGATAACTTAAATAATAAATTACTGTATTATTAAAGTTTGTTTATAATACAGTTATTATAAACAATAGTTCCGGGGAAAAAACTGAAAGAATATTGAACTAGAAAAGTGGAAGAAAACCATTACTAGTTTACAGATATCTTAGATAAATTACTGTATTATTAAAGTTTGTTTATAATACAGTAATTATAAACAATAGTCCCAGAAAAAAAAACTGAAAGAATATTGAACTATAAAATTGGAAGAAAACCAAAACTAGTTTACAGATATCTTAGATAAATTACTGTATTATTATTATACTGTACTGAACTATAAAACTGGAAGAAAACCAAAACTAGTTTACAGATATCTTATATAAATTTTTGTTTTATTAAATTTTGTTTTTTTTCCCATTGTGATAGTTAGTCTGAGCTCGCAAAAAAATCTGGAATATTGGACATTTTATTCCTAGTCCAGTCCAGGCAATTCTTATTTTTTGCATACTTATGTTGAGGCGCTGAACTTGAATCCTCATTTTGCAACCGAACTTTTTGTACAGAAATATTTTTTTTCCGAGAAAAAACTGAAGGAATATTGAATTATAAAACTTTTTTGTAAAAGACCAAAACTACTTTACAGATATTCTTATTTTTGTGCGAGTAGTTTTTAGATAAAACTTGATTTAAGATGGAAATTTCTGATTACATATTTCGAAACTAGAAAATATTTTCTACAAAATTTATATCTATACTTTATCCACATGGTGATAAATTAAAGAATTACGAGATCGTGTTATTTGTTTATGCAATTTACGGTAACCGTGATATAGTTCTGTTTTGTGCACCTGGCAACTTCGATGCATAATTAGTTTTTTTATGTTCCACATGGCCTCGTGTCTGTCTTTGTGTTAAGTCTCGGTATAAATATATAGTGAAAGAATTGAAGTCTTTGAGAAAGAATCTTTGTGAAAGAATTTAGAATGTGTCACTTAAGAGAATTGATACTTTACTGGCTTGGCTTACTCGAAATAGAATGAAAAGAACAGTTGCAAACGTATATAAATGCCACATTTCAACAACCAATCAGGATAGAGATACCCACAATACGCCACTTGCGGGTATTATTCTTTATTTACATTTTCAATGTAAGCAAACTACTGCCCGATATTTTCGCGTTGTGAGAATTGTTTCTTTTTATTTAAAATTTACCGATTTTTCCCACTAATGTGTGAGAAATGCAATAATATGACGTTATTACACGATTTTTTTTATTAAATATTTATCAAATACTATTCCAAATGAGTACTCGTGCATATAAAAAAATTATGTTTCTTTGTTTGTTGCCAACTTCGTATCGCTGCACCAAATTACTTTAATCTATTACTCCAATACTAATTGTGATTCGAGAAGCGTAACAATACCAAGTTTTAAAATATGAAGTAGTAAAATCATGAAGCAGACACCAGATGTAGATTATAACGTTTGACTGTTATTCCATTTCCTTTCTTTTCATAAATATACTTCATATACAAGTTTGTTATGTTGTACAAAATAAATTTTTACCTGCTTAAAGGAAAGTTGGTGTGACCATAGATTTTTATTTGAAACTATTTGAAATGTCATTTCATTAGATGATTAATAACATAAAAGTTTTCCATTGACAGTGTAAATATATTCCGTTGAAGTGTTTCCATTTAAAGTGTAAATATAGAATTTATAGAATACATTCTTTAGTTTCTAGCTTTGAAATATTTCACCAGCAATTTTTTTTCTTAAGTAAAAATTTTTAAAGTTTATCCTCGAAAAAAAAACATATTTTCCAGAAAAATTCGTGGTCAGCAACCCCATTTTGTTCATTTTTTATTGGAACATAGGTAAACAAGTTGAGAAGAAATACAAGAAAATACTTATAAAATTTTTAACCTCTATTAATTTTATTCCCAATTTTTCCTTTGAGGTACTGAGAGAGAACATCATTCCAGCTCAATGGTCGTTTTTCCAGAGATCGTAATTCTTCAATTTATTATCCTACAGAAAAAGTGTAGCTATAGAATTTATAGAATATGTTCTATAGTTTTGAAATATTTTACCAGAAATTTCCTACCTTAAGTAAAAGCTAGTTTTTCCAGTTTTTTCGCATATTTCCCAGCAAAAGTTTGGTCCCCAAATGCGGGTTCATGGTCAGCACCCCATTATGTTTATTTTTTACGTAAACATAGGTAAAATACCCGAAATTTTAAATCTTTCGTAAAAAAAAAAATTGCCCTCAAAAAGGCAGATTTTTCCAGTTTTTTTTCTAGGGAAAAAAAAACATATTTCCCAGAAAAACTTTGGTCGCAAAATACGGATTCGTGGTCAGCAACCCATTTTGTTTATTTTTTATGTGAACATAAGTAAACAAGTTGAGAATAAATAAACAAGCCACCTTCTCTCTGCTTTGCTCCTTATAATAAAGAAGCTAAGGTAGAAATGTATTTCTGGAAAGAACGGGTCGCTCTCTCTCTATAAATAGAAAGAATGTTTATCAGCGCCGCCACTACAACATGTTGGCTTCAATTCTGAAAGTACCGCCGGCAAATCCAAATAATCATTAAGTTAATGGGAAAGACAAGTACTTTTGTTACTGCAGCCTAGTTTAGAATGATCGGCACATTTCTATGAATTGGAGGAGTAATGCATACAATAGTTTCCTGGCCCGTAATGTAACAGCAATGACTTGAAGTATAGAAACAAAAAAAGTATCAAAATGAAAATCTAATCTATAAAGCCATGAAAAAAAAAAAAAAAAAACACCGGCAAAAATTTACAAATATTGTATTTCTCTTATTTTATTATTATTTTTTTAAAAATATTTTTGTAGGAAACAAGGAAAATAGTAAAAAAGTGAAATTTTCAGAGAATAAGAAATTATAAGAAAATTGAAAATTTTATATGTAGTAAAAGCTTAAGTGCCCAGTTCAGGGGAACCCTATTCTACTCTACACTCGAACCAAAAGGAGGATTGTTTGAAAATATTTATAAAGATTTCAACTTGAAATCGCAAGTTTGATGATAAAATTTATGAAACGTGTATAGTTATGATGCAAATACAACGTTACAAATTTACATTTTAAACGCACAGTCGCAAAACACGTGATACTAATAACGACTGAAACAAGAAATTTACAGCATGAAAATGAACAATCATATTCAAAAACAATGAACAATCATTGCTGAAATCAGAGTCAGAGAACAAGCTGCTTTAAGATTACCTCGGTAGCTTAACCGCCATGCATTGACTTCGAATAAATAAAAAAGTGTGGCAAAAATATTTTGGGTTTGAAATTTTTGTCAAATTTGTTGTTTTGTCAAATTTTGTACTCAGAAATAAAGAATGCATTGGGTCTTCAGCCCTACGCATTTTATAAATAAAGGGCACAGCTCCTTCTAAAATTAAAATTTTTCACTCAATATTTGCGTAATTAAATTTGCAATTAAAAAGAATTTATAATTTTTCGTGTTTGAATTCTAAAAAAAATGCGGGCTTTAACATTTCCTTAGTGAAAACTGCAAGCAAATTATCCCTTACTTGCCTCCCCCTCCCCCCCGTCGAAGGAATGTACGGTCTTATAGCTGATCAATGGGAAATTTTTTTTTCATATGCCACAACGAAACAGAATACAAAAAAAAAAAGAAAGATAGAGAAACATAATTTACAGTTAAACAATATCTTTAATGTGATTTCAAAACAATTTGAATCATAAGTTTAAATTGCGTGGTTTAGATAATTCAAACCCAGTTAATAATAATCTCTCTCTCTCTATATATATATACATATATATATATGTACATGGAGGGGAGGAAAACCCCAAAAATCTTTTATGGTTAGCCCGACCGTAAGAGGACTCTTACAATGATTCGTGTACCTCTGGGGATATTTTGCGTCAGCACTGTTCTCAGTGAGAGCCGGGTGCGGAATTTGTATCAACCAGCCATCGTTGGGACTCGAACCCGGTTAAATTCATTGGAAGTCGAATGCTCTATCCCCTTAGCCACGACGGCTCGAAATATACTGTTTTATATTGCCTTCGTGGAGGACATTTTTGATGGATTCAACCCGCATTTGCGTTACATGGAGAGGAAAACCACGAGAACCTCCCACGGTTAGCCTTACGGCAAGGGGACTCTAACTCACGATCCTTCTACCACTGAGGATATTTCACGTCAGCACTGTGCAAACCGGATGCGGAATTCGTATCCACCAGCCATTGCCGGGATCGAACTCCAGTTCACCTCATTGGAAGGCGAACACTCTGTCCCCTGAGTCATCGCTGCTCCAAATATTCTGTTTGATATTTTATGTTTAACAAGAAATGCTGTAACATCAATCAGAACATATTTAATGAGATATCCTTAAAGTAATTAATATTTTAAGGGCATTCGAAATATAGATGCAAAAATATGTGTACTAAAATTTGTTAAGATTTAATGCCATGAACTTGCCGCTTTTTATCCTAATTTATGATTGATTTTCTCTTTCGCAGATAAAGTACACTGGTGCGAGTATGAACACGGCGAGATCTTTTGGTCCTGCTGTTATACTCAACAATTGGGAGAATCACTGGGTGAGAATTTTTTTTTTTTTAAAATTATAATCTGAGAGTTCTGTAACTACAGGATGTTCCACCAATCTTTTTGAAATTTTATCGAAAACGGATACTAGACACATTTGTAGCAGTAATAGTACTTTATTTACGTCGCTCTAGAGCTGCTCAGTGAGCTATTGGCGACGGTCTAGGAAATATCCCTGAGGATGATCTAAAGACGTGCCATTACAGTTTTGATTCTCTGTAGAGTTGATGGGTCCCCGCTTTGGTGACCCGACTTTCCGAAGTCGATTCTCGTTTTGGGCCACTGTGGGCTCTCGACACATTTGAGGTAGCAAACTAATACTTATGTGAGAAATAATATCAAAACAACTATTCAATAGTTATAATATTTACGCGTAGTCGACAAGTAAGAAACATTAGCTTCAGTATAGATTAAAAAACTAATCAGGGTTATGAAGTTAAAAATTATTATAATTTTGTTCCTTTCCTACTCAATTATATCAGCCGTGGTATCATCCAGGAAAGTTTTGACGTTGGTTCCACTAGCCCTGTTTTCAGACCCTGGATGATTGAAGAAAAAAATATTGCGAGTTGTCATTTGTTATAACCTAGACATGCTTTAGAACAAATCGTCTACGAGATGCGATTTAAATGGTCACTCACTGTCCTTTACAATGAAATCTGGACGAACTACATATCTACAGACGCGGATACATCTCCATACCAGTACACAGTGTTTACGACGAGGTAAGGTACGGTGCTTTATTTACGTCTCACTAGAGTTGCACAATGGGTTATTCGCGACTGTCTGGGAAACATCCTTGAGGATGATCCGATTCCGAAGACATACCATCACAATTTTGATCCTCTGCAGAGGGGATGGCTCCCCTGCTTTGGTAGCCAGACGGTTGAACCGTTTAACGAGGACCGATATCGTACACCCTCAGTCCCTAGGCAGGCTGGTCAAAGTGGTCACCCACCCTCTTACTGACTGCAGCCAGTGATGCTTGACTTCAGTGTTCTACTGGGAACCGTGTCTTAACGATCAGTCCTGGTTTTCAGCGTAAACTTCGCCATTTGTAACAGAGAACTGTAAGTTTGTGTGAATACTGAAGGTTCCTTATTGAATCAACAAAGGCTCCGATTCAGATATTGGCACTGATTCTGTTTCGAATCGACCACAAGTTTGAACAATTTTCATCAACTGATCAAACGTGGTGTTTCCCTATTCTCTTCTTTATAATTAGCACTAAGAGTTTTTCTATTTACAATTGAGACAAGTTTAAATACAAAATGTTACTTAAATTTCTCAACGTACCAAAATGTTTAGACAAATTTCTCATTAAGAGCAACTTTATTTCAACTTGAATTGACTTAAATCTTTTTTTAAATTTCAGATATACTGGGTAGGACCTATTCTCGGAGGGGTGGTAGCCGGACTTATATACGAACACCTCTTCGCTGCTTCACCTCATGATAAAGAAGAACATTCTCGAAACTACAACGATTGTGACAGGACGACATCCATATAAAACAACGAAACAAACAACTTTTCAAATGGGTCACCACAGCAACGAAATTATGAAAGTACTGTTCACCATTTAGAACGTATCGGTAATGGTGGTAGAACAAATTTTCTTCAGATCGTTTTCAGTAAACATTGATTCATTATAGCTTTTTTTTTCTGAGAATATGGTTCACTACTGGTCATAATTCTTTGGATGAACTCAAAAGTGACTGTGTTCTTAATTCTTTTTTCAGCTATCGTGTACTTCGATTTATTAACGGAAAAAGGTTGTGAAAATATATGGCCATGCAGTTCTCCACTTTCATTTTTTGGTGTCTTTGTGAACATTATGGCTTTGATCGAACGACTTTCTGGTGGCTCTATATTTTTGGAACAACCTCGAGACAGATGTTCTTGTTGGGGCAAAATTCAGCTGCTAGCTACTTTTGGAATGATTTTTTATAAGTTGAAAAGCAAACCGTTCGGTAGTTACGACGACATGGTCTTAGGGATGATGATTGAGAATCAGTGGTGGATTTAAAAATTTATAATTACATTCGAGAAAGCCAAACAGTTGCATTCATCAGTTTTCAAGTCATTTGAGCCTTAAACTGTAATTTTTTCTTTCATTATAACTTCAGATGGCCAGTAAAATAAAACCACATTCGCTGACACAGAGGTGATAAATAAAAAAAATATATGCAAGGCTCTAAAAAAGAATTTTAATATTTTTAGCATAGACAAAAGGTACGATAGTGTTTTCTAGTTCTACCATCCATTACGAACCAATTCTATGGCGACGTGATTAAATGATAGAACGATGTCATTCATATGAAATTCGTTAGAATTGAGCTTTGTGTCCTGATGCCATCGGATCACTGAAATTTCAAATCCATTCGTTCGAAACTAAACCTGATAGTTATTCCGTGCAAAAGTTTTTGAAAAATTCCACTGTTTCGAAGTAGTTATAAATATTTGGTGTTAGTACCTAAGAACTCATCCTTCTTAAATCGAAGTAAATCTTCTTGGTATGAACTCCAGCCCAGATAATTTTGATTGTTTTCCGTCCAGAAAGATGAAGTGTTAACAAAGGGAACAACCAAGACCAACACGATTTCATTTTAAGGGAATGACTACTCTTTTTCTCTATATATTTATATGTGTATAGAAATTTATTTTGTCACTAAATGGCATTAAATTTTGTCATTAAAAAATTGTGTCTTTTTTTTAAAATTAAAAACGTCTATTCAAGACAAAGAGGAAAGGAAAGCAATAGCTTGGCATGTCCTCCATACATCGAAAGTTTGTCGGGATGTTCGATAATAATTTGAGAACCGGCAGCACCGATTTGGATTGTTCTTTTTCCAACAGTTTGCAAACTTTTATAGAGTGGTTTGTAAGGATAGATAGAAAGGCGGACCAGCTGGTCGCCGGTAATAAACTTACAAATTTTGGTTTATGCAATCTTAGCACTACTTTTATTTCTGGTGTTTACAAGGTCGCTATACCACGGGAGGCCAATTCTGATTACCTTCTATTGGTATTTTAAAATTTAAAGAAACTCAGTTTGTTTATGGTGGAAAATGGAGTAAAACATTTCAAGGAAGGGTAGATGAACGATTATTTATTGCTATTAAATAAAAATATCGAAAGGATTCTTTTTAGGTGTTGAATATAAATAATTTTCTGTTATGGGAAGAAATAAAATAAATGCTAAAAATTTTAAGTCCAAAGATTTACTTAGATTACATTTACAAAATCACGATATTAATTGTGTGATCGTAAATTATATAAAGGGGGCAACTATGTTTCCAGGAAACAAATAAGAACAAGCAGGTTTCAAAAGGTTTTTTTTTCTTTTTTACTATCATAACATTGTGAAATACATTAAATTTCCATATTAAAAACGATTTGAAAACAGGAAACATTTAAATGCTAATATATAAAAATAACTAGCACTTTTAAGTAAGACAAAAGAAAATATTAAAAAATTAAAGATCAAAAAGTTTTTTTTTTAAATTATAACTTTTTTTTGGAAAACAAACACGCTTAGCGACATTAAATTTCTTTTGATTCGNTGCTAATTTATTAAAGTCTATATTTTAATTTTTATGATTTTACACGTTTTAAGTATTTTGACGATTTTTAAAGCATTCATTTTTTGGTTTGACAATGAAAAAATTATGTTCGATTGCAAATATAAAAATAACTAGCACTTTTAAGTAAGACAAAAGAAAATATTAAAAAATTAAAGATCAAAAAGTTTTTTTTTTAAATTATAACTTTTTTTTGGAAAACAAACACGCTTAGCGACATTAAATTTCTTTTGATTCGACTTCAGAATTCAAAACGTCTCCTTAAGTTATAATTTTCCCCATAAAAATGAGTGCTAATATATCGGTCAGAAAGGCCATTTAAAAAAGAAAATGTAAAAACACGAATTTGAAACAAGTTTTATACTTATATGTAGTTATAATTACAATTTAAATAAACTAAGCATATATTTTTCTCAAACTAGAGTTAAAACATTTTTTTAAATAATTGATATTTTACTGTTATTATATTGTGTTATAGCATGCTGCCCAAAAGACAAAATAAGTTTAAGAAATATTTGTCCAAATCACCCTTTGTTTCTCAATCATCTGCTTCTAATAACAGTGTTCTTTATTTTTACAACTGTCCTCATAATTACATCAAATGTTTTCCTCGCGTATTTTTACATGATGAAATTTAGAATTGTTCTCAATTTTATAATTATATCCACTTAGACCTTCCAATAGCATAATACCAATTAAGGATTTTAGAAGAAAAAAAACACCTCACCAGAAATACATTTTTTCGTTTTCTTCCTCAAAAATCTATTTCTGGTAAGTACTGTTTTACTTCCTTTCATATGTTAAATATAAAACTTAAAATGAAACCTGTTGCAGGACAAATACTGAAATCTCTTTGGCAGGGTTGGGGTTTTGGACGTCCTAAACTGGTTTTGGACAGGACACGTGGGTTTTACTGTCTTAGATTGGGTAAAACTGTCTTAAAGTGTTCAAAACCTTGAACTTTGGTAAAAGGTAAAAATTCTATAGGTGTAACCATTGTACACATAATAATTACATGTATCAATAAATATTTGATATTTTTTATACAATTTACTATAACTTATTAAAAGAAAATAATATAATATAATAGGAAAAGGTTTATAATTTTTGAAGCACCACAATTCATTGAACAACAACAGTGAATGCCTAATCCTTTAAATATAAATATGCTTTTAATACTGATAAATAATATTTTTGCATAAGAATAAATATGGCAATATTAAAAAAAAATAATATTTCCTAAAAAAAATACTAAATTTGTTCAAAAATTAACCTTTTTCACAATATTTTTTTAAAAAAATGTTATAATTTCTGCATCACAGGATGATAAAAAAGACATCTATTTTGAAAAGAATTGTTTTTGAATATAAATATATTAGTTTAAATTGGAAATACAAAATAACTGAAAAATGTATTAATAGTTTTGAAGGGCATAACATCAGTTTCAGTTACTGACACTGGTGATGTATCACCACTATACTAAAAGAATTGAACATGAATGAAATAAAAGTATTGAATACTATAGATAAATCTGTTTATGACGAACCAAGCACTTAGTCCCTAATATTTTAACCTGTATGGCAAGGCCAAACTTCAGTTATGTACTATTGAATGAGAGGACCAATTGAACTTGATTACTGATTAATCTTCCTTTGTTTAATGTTTAAATTGAAGAGTCAAACAATATTAATAAAACATTATACTTTTAAAAACAAAAATTCCCTAGTATATTTAATTATCAATACGTTATTAGTTCTATGTTTATTTTACCTCTTAAATATTGTTCAGATGAAATAGTGACATAATTTGAGTAAAAGGGTTTTGGACAGGACGGTTTAAACCGTGGATTAATCCATTCTGTCCTAAACCTTGCCAACCCTGCTCTTTGGTATCTATGTTCTGTTAGTATATCTGCTGCTCCCATTATCACCTACGAAATGACATACATCTATCGGACAGTAACTTTGAAGCAGATAATTAAATCAATCATTTATAATTTCTTTATTTTGCAAAAGGAAAAAATATAACAGAAGAGAAAAAATAAAGGGTGATTATGATTGTATAACTTGTAGCATGGCGAAGAGAACAAAAAAGCGTGAATTTTAATTTTATTTTAGTAGCTAAATGATAAAAGTTGTTGATTTTGCCGTCGCTGATTTGCCCATATATCAGCCAAAATAGTCCTTGCCTTTGATACATATATATGTATGCCAGCCAACATTGAGGAAATAAAATAACAGAGATTTTACTAGTGACACATTTTAGGCTACAAGTAAAGTTTTGATACATCGTGCACGTCAAAAAGAGAAATTGAAAATAAGCAATTACATTAAGGAACGAAAAAAATATGTAAATAAATCATAGTTTAAAGGAGATTTTTTTTAAAACTACTTAATCTATTAACACTCAACATAGTGTAGTACTAGCAATAGCAATATCTGTTGAGGAATAAGGGATTTTTGCCATCAGCGGATATTTTATCGGCAATTTTTTAAAAAACATTTCTTTAACAAATACAGAGAAATTTGAGAATATACGGGTAATCAGGAGATAGTTGTAAAATACAGGAGTCTTCAATAAAAAAACAGGAGACTTGGCAGGTATGTAATTTATAAAACAAGATTTAAGTATTATTAAAAGGGCATCGAGAAACTTGCTGCAGTTATAGAAAAAGTATGAGTACAAATAATATAGATTATAGAGACAATCGGTTGTACCCACCAACGCCAGAATAATAATAATTAAAAAACAAAAATAACAGCTGTCAATTTTGTGCAGCGATATAAAATACAAAACATTTAATTATATATTTTTTCTGTATAAAATAATTTCCAATTGTATTAAGAATAAGAGCTAAGTAAAAGTATTAGAAAGATTTGTACAAAATATGATCATGGAATTAAATCGAATTGCTTGTATAGGAAAAAAATAAAAGGTTTGTCTCTAAATTGCAAAAAAGAATGCTTAAAAAAGCGAAAATTACTAAACAAAAGAATTGAGACAATTATAAATTCTTTTTATCTAGAAAATAAGTAGTCATAAAAATGTAGAAGCTAGACTATTTTTTTTAGTTTATCGACAGCTTTTTGCAATTCTCAAGTGTAAATTAAAATTACTAGAAAATGGGGCAAATTCTGAATATTTGGTATTTTAGAACATAGCAACTACTAATTTTTTATTCGTATACTTCCTTTACTATACAGTCAAATCCCGCTTCAGCAAAATCCCAAATAGCGAAAATTTCAATGAATCTCCATAGAAACAATGGATTAAAAATATTGATTTTACGAAATTGGTAATTTAACGAAGGTGATAATAAGCAACAAATCTCATTTTCTCTCATGATTAAAAACACTTTTCCATTCACCAAAAGCGCACAAGTATCTCAGAATTAAAATATTTTCGCATTTTCAAAATAAAAAGACTCTGATAGGAAAGAGACAAGTCAATAAAGTCGAGTCACCCTGAAAAGACTAAACCACAACCCATTCATGTGTGAAAAAGCAAAGATACACGCGGCTTTCCAAAAGAGCGATTTCCAGTTCAGTTGTTTGAAAATGCGCATAATTTGGAAAAGTTTGTAATTTTTACTGGTTCTATTATCTGGTATCTAATTATAGTCAGTTAATTAAAGACAGCTACAAAAAAAAAGTCACACAACCCTGAAATTCGTAAGATCGGTACAACGAATTTTCGTTATTGCGTAGCGATTGTTTCGCTCCCTTGGAATTCGTTAAAACGGAGTTCAACTGCATACTAATATACAAACAAAATTTTTTTTAAAAATTTCCAAGAAATACTTTTTAGAAATTTTGGTCAGTAAAATAAAGACAGAGACAAAAACAAAGGCACATAACCGTGAAATTCGTAATATTGGTACAACGAATTTTCATCATTGCGTAGCAATTGTATCTGTCCCTTGGAATTTGTTTAAAATGGGGTTCAACTGTATACTGATACACAAAAGTTTCTTTCTTTTTTAATTTTATAGAAAAAAAGCTCTTTTGAATTTTTAGAGTCAGTAATAAAGACAGTGACCAAAAAAAAAAAAGGACACATAACCTGAAAATATTTTCCACTTTATTGCATGGTAATGAAACATAAAATATGAACAATGGAATGATAGATAACTATGAAATAGAGCAAGAATATATAATAAAAAGAAAAAAAAAACCACATCCTTTAATCCTAGTCTGACAGAAATTTAGAATTTGATCGATTCAAAATAAAATATATTTTTCACCATTAATCATCAGTTTCATAGATTGAAAGAGCATTTAAAACAACAAAAAGTTACCACAATTGCAATTTATATATTGAATTAGCAACTTATTATTCAGAACATTTTTATGTTTTACAACATGCAACCCAAGTTTCAGTGAATCAAAATTTATACAAGTTCATTGCTTTTCGAGGGGATATCATCTTTCTTTTTCTTCTATGAAATTGAATTGAATCTGTTAGAAAAATTCTAAACTCTTGCAGATACCTCAAATAGCGGTTACTAAATTAGTAAAAAGTTTTTCGTAATTCAAGAACCTTTTATTTTTGCAAAGAAAAAAAAACAAAAAAAAAACTATGTAAAGGATTATGTACTAATTTTGACTTATGTTTCTTTATTTGAAATTTTTAAATGGTATAATAAATTTAATTAAAATTATTCACAGCATTTTGAGGTATTTGTGGCAATTTTTCTTATTTTTTCACCGATAACAAGGAGGAAAAAAAAGCTAGATGATATGAATTTCTCTTAAAATAAATAACAGATAAACATTTGTAATTTTATCTGTTTCTTTTTTTAAGAGGCAAAATATGATTAAATTCACTTATTTATTTTTCAAAGTTAATATTCATATTTTAATAAAATACTTGTACTCAAAATTTTTAATTTTATATAAAATTAAAAACCTCTATTTCTGAAAAGTTCAAATAACCAGTAGTTTTTCCTCACTAAGAATATAAATTAATGCAAGTGAAGTTGTTTGGGAAAAAAAAAGAATAAAGATCTTTTTTAAACAATTATTAAAAAAATGTTTGAAAGAGATTGATTTGAAATATAAATATAACTAAACTAAATATATGTACCATGAATGGCTAAGATCAAAAGAAATTTGTAGAAAAATATAAAAAAAAATGTTGCAATCAGATTTAATTTCAGTTTAGCATGAAACGAATCATCATTAAAAGGTTAACTGAAAATATATTTAAATATACATTTTAACTAATAAAACGACTATATCAGAGATTATCCGATGGCAGACGCTATCACTTCACTAACATTGGGATCACTACTCCTGACAGCAATGTTCATGGTGACGCCTTCCGTGTCAGCACGGACAGCAAGCTTTGCTCGCACCAACACCATGTGTCCACCGCGGTACACTCCAGACAGAAAAAGTACATGTGAACTTTTGTTTTCAGGAATTTTGTCTGACCTTTCGCAAGGTTGCATGCCAAGAAATTGGAGAACATTCTTTACAGCATCTGTAAGAAATGACAGAAACCATTTGGTACACACATAAACATAAAAATATTAATAATAAATCACTCTAGCTTTAAGCATTTTGATGCAGTTGGGACACTCTTGTTCCTTACATATTTATATTTTCCTAATGTTCTAATTACAAGTAAAAATACATTTTGGTATTTTTTAATTATAAAAAACAGACAAATAATTAAATAGTTACTAAAAAAATGAGTTAGATTATTAGAATTATATTTGTACTAAAATATAAAATCCAAAAAAAGTAGTTGAATTTCTTTTTTTCATTTATAATCAAATATTAATTTTGTAAATTCGAGAAATTTTAACAATGAATAACTGTTTTTCTAAGATCTAAAAAGTGTAAATTTGAAGAAGAAAAAAGTGAGGGAAATAAAAATATATAAAATTGATTTAAATCTAGAAAATTTTCAGTAAAATAAATAAATAAATAAAAATTATATTGAGTATTAAAGAAAAAGTTTAAATTCTAATCCCTAAGCTAATTGAAGCTAAATTGATTCATTTGTTTAACCTTTCTATAAAGCAAAACCACTAGTAAGGAATTGACAAGAAATATTCCTATGAGAAAATGTTTAAGCTTACCTTCCAGAGTTTTGAGATTAAAGGCATAAGTGTCTTCCAGTTCGTTCTTAGCAGTGATTTCTTCCCAAGCAGCGCTAAAGTTTGTTTTTAATACTTTTTGAATGTGGTCGCTCAACACTATGTCCAGTTCTTCAAGCTGCAGAGACAAATACATTCATTTTTTTTCATACATAAAATTTATGGCAATTTGTTCATTAAGTAATTGGTTGGCTATTAAAAGAAAATCAAAAAAATTGGATTTACTTGGATTTTTGTTCAATTTATGTAAGTTTTTTTCTCTCTTTTTTTAAAAATTTTACCAGCAAAATTATCTGATAAAATGTATTAACAGGGGTGCCACTGATATCTGCAAAAAAATTCTTATGTTTCCTTTGCACGTATTATACAATATATATAAAGAGGACACACACATTCACTGCACTCTTGTGAACTATATTAGGATAAAGATGCTGGTTCCAGTTGCCAAAAAAACGTGGAGAATTAAGAAACAGCTGACATAAAACAGATAATGCCTTCGAAAAAAAAATACAATATAATATAGCTGAACTATCATCTTTAAATATCCCATAGATAGAGCTTTGAGAGTACTGAATTTTTTAAAAAGAAATAAAATTCC
Source organism: Parasteatoda tepidariorum (assembly GCF_043381705.1). NCBI lineage: Eukaryota > Metazoa > Arthropoda > Arachnida > Araneae > Theridiidae > Parasteatoda > Parasteatoda tepidariorum. The sequence continues at coordinate 80,302,854 of NC_092209.1, read as the reverse complement.
CGGTTTCTAAGGAAAAATACAAAATTCTAAGCACTTTCCCTGGTATTTCAGCTGATTTTTATATTCCCTGTATTTTCCAGGTTTTTCCTGCTCTCCCTGCGGAGTGGCAACGCTGATTAACAATTCTTAATATTATTCAAAAACAATGACATAGTTTACAAATTGCAATATTTTGCTTTAAAATCATGATAATATGTTGATACAAATCACAATATTGGATCTTTGAATTGTGTAAATATAAATCGCAATGCACAATTTTTGGATCCTGTGAATACTAATAGCAACATTGGATTTTAAATTTGCGTGAATACAAATTGCGATATTGGATTTTTAAGTCATGTGAATACAATCCGCAATAGGTAACTTTTAAATCAGGTAAATACGAAAACGATGTTTGATATTAAAATCGTGTGAACATGAATCGCGATATTAGCAGATTCCTGCGTAGTTGCAAATATTAAAATTTCTCATTAACGCAATTTAGCAAAGGCTTTAAAATTTCAATATAGGATAGTAGAACTCAATCCTTTTAATTTTAGATTGTGAAAATTTCTTTGGATTATAGGTTTTAATTTGCGTATTTCCACGAATCAATGGTTTTGAAATATGCAGAATTCCGTGAAAAAATCATGCCCTAGACCTCCTAGTTTCTAGACCACAAGGGATGATACGAAAAACTCTGAAATCCAAGGTAAACCTGGAATACAATCACCCCTGCACCCCATCTAGTTCAGTCCATTGTCAAAATTTAAACTGACGATAAATTCTATTTGGAGATGGTTTACAATAACAGGACAAAAAAATTTTTGTTTCGCTTCGGCTATACCAGAGGTCGCCAAAGTGGTCTATATAGACCTCCAGGGGTCTATTTAACATAAGCGGGGGTCGATCTGAGCCTAGGGGTCGATCCGAACCGGAAGGGTCGATTGGTCGAAGGATTATCAGTATTTTTCAGATATGTGACAATTAGAAATAAAAGAAGAAGACTTGGAAATATATACAGGTAATCTTCAAAAATTGAGTGACGATTTTAAACTGCGTTTTGCTGATTTGGAAAACATTGACATCCCTGATTGGATTATTGTGCCATTTTCTGCTCAAATTGAAAACGTGGACATCAACATGCAAGATGAGCTTGCTGAATTATTATGGAGATTTGAAGCAAAGATGCTGTTTAAAAATTTAACAATAAGCAAATTTTGGACAAATATAAATATAATGCAAAAATATGTAAGACTTCACGAAATAGCTCAGCCATTTATGATAGCATTTCCAAGTTCCTATATGGTTGAAGACGGTTTCAGTCACGTCAATTCTAACTTAACTAAGAACAGAAATAAATTAAATGTGGAGTTTCGAAGGGATTTAAGATTAAAATGGACCAATTTTGAACCCAATATAACGAATCTTGCAGAAAAACACCAGGCACACCCATGTCATTGATTAAGAAGCAATAAATCCGTAGTTACTTTACTTATTACTTTTACTTACTTATAATTACTTATTTTTTCATAAATATTAAGGTATTTATATTTCAACATTAGTATATTTTTCATAAAGCTATTGTTACACTATGTACTATTACTTTAATAAATGTTCAAAATCATAAAACAAATGTACAAACACTGTATCTAATAGAGTTTTATCTTAATTAACAGAAAATTATTTTTATGGGGGTCGATGGAGATTTCGAAAAATTATGTAGGGGTCGATGATCAAAAAAGTTTGGCAACCCCTGGGCTATACTAATACAATAAAACACTGTAATTAACGGATATAATCATGTGTGCCGATGACAAAATTATATCTTTTCATTATTTTGTTTACTGGCTTTTAATTTCATTTTAAAAATAATTTAGTAACGTTTTTCTTTTTTAAAACATATTTTTCTTTGTATTTCTATCTTTTACACGCATATACATATAGCACAATAAAGACAAAAAGGAAAAAAAGAAAAGAAAAGAAAAAAAAAAAACGAAGGAAATTAAGAAAATTAATAAGTTTTATTTACTGCACAAAAGTTGCAGGTATATAGAACTTCTAAAATAAGTTAAAAATATTAAAAATATATATATACAGTGTAAAGTCGCGTATCCGGAATCGGTGGGACTTCCAGAAGTCCGTATAATAGACCCCCAAGGTAAACAAAGCTTAAAATTATTTAATAAACGATCTGAATCTAAGAAGTAAAAAATAAATAAACGTTATTTTTAAGGGGAACAATATTTTAGCATTAGAATATCTAAATCAAAAATAAAATATTAGAAAAAAATATTATTGCTGAAAATATGGAAAACGAAAAAAATTTAACAGTTATGAAAATATTAATCCGCCATTTTGAACTAGAACGATTCAAGCAGGAAGGGGAAATTCATGTCATTCTGGAACAAAGCTTAAAATGATCTAAATCTAAGAAGCAAAAAATAAATAAACATTATTTTTAAGGGGAATAATGTTTTAGTATTAGAATATCTAATCAATAAAATATGAAATATTAGAAAAAAAATATTATTGCTTAAAATATAGAAAACGAAAAAAAATTGACATATGAAAATAATAATCCGCCATTTTTAACTAGAATGATTCAAGCAAGAAAGGGAAATTCCCGTCATTCATTAAGGTGGGTAGGTGGAGGAGAAAAATTCATTTCCTCCTTATTTGTGAAAGAAAATAAGTGTAAAGAGGAGATCATTTAAGTTGAGGGTGGGGAAGTAACAAATTATTGTTTTCTCTCCAATCATTGGCTATCAATCAAGCATAAAGGCGGGGCACGCTGATCGGGTTCTCTTTATTTTTTCTTCTATGACTGAAAGAATCTGCTAAAGAGAGAATGTTACCCCCTTTTTCCCCCCGCCTCCTAAATATTACATGGTATGGGGAAGAACGAATGTTTTGTTTCTCAAGGACGTATATCCTTTTAGACCTATTCAAATTTTCCATTTTGACTCCCCCTCCACCTTAACGCTTGCCCCGTTTACCCTTTTCCACAGTATTTCTTCTTTCAATAAAAAGGTTCCACGAAATGCCTCTTTTACTAGCCACCTGCATGGGAAAGGGGGGGGGGACTCAGTTGCGATCTTTTGAAAACAAATCTCTCTCTTTTTCCTACATTCCAAGGGAGGAGTGTCACTAATGGTCACTCAATGGGCTTGGTAGATCTTCACTTCCCCTTTCTGGTGATTTATGGGTTCGATGCAAAAAAGAGAAAATATGTCAAAAGACTTCTTTTTTTATTTTATTTTTTTTTATTAAGGAAAGGGGATGATGGAGAGATGTTTGTTTATTTTGATTGTTAAAAAGTGTCTGGGAAATTGACCCTTCCGGGAAAGGGACGTCCGGATATGGGACGTTACACTGTATTAAAAACAAAATTATATAATCTCTTCATCAGCTCGCACGATTTATATCCGCAAAAAAGAGTGCTATTTGCGGATATAATCCTGTGAGCCGATGAATAGATTATCTTATAATTTGTTTTGCTTTTTGGCATTTTAATATACACTAAAAAAATTTTTTCTTTAAATATTTTATTTTAATAATTTTTCTTCTTCTATTTTCATTAATCTTTAATATTTCCCATGTTCTCTCCATGTCAATGAAAAGGAATATACACAATTGTATTAGAATTCCCTGAACTACACCTAACTCCTTGAACTAAGCCATCATCTTAAAATAAGTAAGAATACTTACTACATATTCATCTTCATAGCCTTCCTCATCATCTGGTTCCCCACTGTTTGGATCACAATCTTTAACTAAGTACTTTAATGTATTACTCAATGTTCCAAGTACTGAAAGACATTATAAGTTTCAATATAAGTACACAAAACAAAGTTAAGTAGTTCATTTGCTTATTAATACAAAATTAAAAACACTTAGGAAAATCCTAATGTTTTAATGAATTGGCATAAACATATTTAGTTAAAATTTTTCCTATTATTTTGAATAATTATTATATTATTTCTAATATTATTTCTTTATTTCATCAATATATAATTCTTTTTAACAGGGTCCGTAGCCAAATCTTTTAATAAAAAATAAGCACCTTTTAAGTTTTTATTTTAAGCACTCAAAAAATATTAATTTTTAAGCACTATAAACATTAAAAAAAAAAATGCAAAATAATTTTCAAAGACATGATCATGATAAAATATATAAACGTGTAAAATGATTGGCGCTATCGTACGTTACACCAAAATGGATTGTGAAAACGTTAATTAGAACAAAGTGAAAAGCACGCTTTTGCACAATACATGGCAAAAATCGACATAACGAATTAAAACCTTATTTTATTTTTGAAAAGAGAAAGTTAGGCACTTTTTAAAAATACCCAACGACAAAAGCACCTTTAAAAACGCTATGCACCATGTTTAATCATTCCAAATCTCGTTCTAAGCAAATTAAATCAACTATTTAATTCCTATTTAATTCCTATCCAATTTTATTGAAAGCGAATGTAAATACTTTTATTCTTTTCTTTTAATACTAAATGTTACTCAATACAAGAGCATAACTAATTACAATTCAATGTCGGGATAAAATGAACATCAAAAGCTCTTTTTATCTTCCTTTCCTTAAGCTGCATAACTTCTTTATAAACCACAAAAATGTTTCGGTTACAGGGCTAAATACTAAGAAATTTTTTGGTGATTAATTTTTGAGCCAAATTATTTCTTAATAACTCGCCAATAATGGATCTCCTAAGTGTGGGTTAGGATACAATCGGAGTTCTAGAAATGTAAAAAAATAAACTTTTTTTGGATCTGTCTTGCCGGAAAAAAGGTACAACTGCGGGGAATGCCCAAGTTGAAGTTTATGATGAATAGGGAATGTGTCTCTTAGTGATGCCTTTATTAATGGATTAACTTCTAAAATTTGATGAATAAAAATTGCAGGGTTGCCACACAAATCTAGAAAAAGAATTTCCTGTGTTTTCCCTGTACATATTATGTACAATCTATTAACACGCAATCCCTGTGCTCTGGAGTGAGCTATATTAGGCTAACTATACTACTTTTAATTGCTGGAAAAACTTGAAGAAATAAGGAACAGCTTAGTATACTTAAAACAAATAATGCAATAGTAATTGAATAGAAATAGTAATTGAAAATATCATCCTTAAATATCCCACCGATTGATTTTTAAGTGGTCACCACGTTTAAAAGATGAAAAAAAGAAATAGAATTCCCTGTATTTTCTCAGTTGTAAGGAAAAACTTAAAATTCCCTGCTATTTTAGGTGATTTTTAAATTCCAGGTTTTCCATGTAGAGCGGCAACTCTGAATTGGAAAAAACTGCTCATTTTCTTCACAACAAAAGAGGACATTTCACGATCGGCAAGGTTCAAATATTAATTTTAAGAATGGCATATAATATTTTGTTTTTCATTGCTTTAAATAAACCTTTAAAAAAATAAATAAAAACAGTTAGCATTTACAGAATTCAGATTAGTACAAATTGGAGGTGTACACACACTAAATTCTATATAGGTACAAAATATAAATAAAGTTATACATAAATTTACTATTATACATAAAAAAGTAAAATTTGGATAAAAGTACTAAATAAAAAATTACATTGCTGCAACTTTATACCTCATTATAAAATAGAAATTTGATGTTCTAGTTTTTGGTTAAATTAGAACTAGCCATTATTGCTTTTTTTTTTTTAATCATCATTTGAACCGCTAAAGTTTTTTTGCACTCAGCATTTAAGATTTGTATTTATGTCTTTTTGCTTTTCTAATGGGAGAGAAGATTAAGTTTTAGACGGGCTTGTTGGGAGGGCAAAAGATTCAGATTTTTATTTTTATTCTTACATAGCTGCCAACATGGATAGGAAAAAACCCAGTAGATTTTACGAAATATTATAAATTTTATAATAATTGTAGCACATTGCTATTATCTTTACTCTTAATTTCGAATATTAAAAGGGCTGCAATTCCTCAAAGGTAGTAAAGAGATTTTTTTTAAATTAATTTAAAAAGAGAGTTCAGAATAAAAATAAACTGGACATTTTAAAACAAGAACTTCTACAAATGAAGTTTGCTTCATTATGTATCAGTAATAATTATTTAAATATTCAAGCAACCAAGCAGTGATCTGTACAAAAATTCTATTTAAATAGGGATTTTTTACAGGAAACTTACTCAATTTTAGGAAATTTTCAAAAATGTGCAAATCTAATTTTAATTAAACCAGGAGAAACTGGCAAAATCCAGTAGAGTTGGCAGCTATGTTTTTATTGCCATGAAATCGATTTTCTATTTTTTTAAAATTGTTTTTAGAATTGTTCAAAGAGTAGAAAGAAATTATTGCTTGGTTAGAACTTGATTGGATTAGTTCTTCGTAGTTAAGGGAAAAAAACAAAAGCTTTGGAAAGTTTTCCTTTCCAAAGTTTTTAAAGTTTTTTTTAAGAATAAGATTACGTAAACTTCTGAAAACCACAATTTTAACAACTCAACCGTAAGACTGTAATAGACTATGAAATTGTAATATTTAGCACCACTGCATATAGTTTGCCAAAAGTAAGAATTCCCCATGCCATTCGCCTGGACCCGTGGAGGTGACTATGGTAACGGGATATAACTATTTCAAGTAGGGGTGTGGGGTCACTGTTTAGGACAGGTTTTGGCTCGGGTTGGCGAGAGAAAGGGAAGCTACCCTCCCTGAAATGAGCTATTCTTGTTTCCATAGCAGCAGACAGCCCCAGACATTGTGGTGGGAGGAGTTCTTACCGTAGACAAACTATACAGAGCATGCAGATCTAAAAACAATAAGAAGTAAATAAAACTTACCAACTAAGGGATCATTGGGTAAGCTGATGCAGGCGTATGCTGTACCAGGAACACTGTACTGTAATCTTGAACAAGGAGAGTAACAGACCACTTCAAAACCTTCACTGGGCTCAACCTGAACATAAACGTTCTCCAACACTTGATCTGACAAGGTGTTTGTACAGTCAAACTGAAACAAGAGTGCTTTTCTTAAAGAATTTTTCAATTATTTTGTTACCACATGCAAGGAAATAGATTGCATTAATCATTTTAACACGCAATATTTTAATATTATGGGATGAATAATTCTGAGAAAACTATAGGGAAAAATATGTTTGAAATGTTTTATTCTTTTTGTTTTATAATTGATATGCATACTAGCCAACATGGATAGGAAAAAATCCAGTAGATTATGCAAAATATTTCACACATAGGGAATTTTAGGGATTTCCATTATCATAATCAAAATAGAAAAAAAAAGCAATATTTTCCAGTTATGATTGAATTAAATGCACTTAAAATGTTTTGTATTATGTTTACCCATAATTTAGAATGGTAAATGGCATTCATCAAAGATAGTTAAGATTTTTTTTAAACTAATTTAAAAAGGGAGTTCTGAGTAAAAATAAACTGAAAATTTTAGAACAAAAAAAGTTTTTAATTGATTTTTAAAAATGAGACTTATTTAAATATTTAAGCAAGCAACAATCTATTTAAATAGATTTTTTTTAAAGAAACTTACTCAATTTTAGAGAATTTTCTAAAAAGTACAAAAACCAGAAAATTCTTTATTAAACCAGTAGAAAAGGAGAAACTGGAAAAATCCAGTAATCTCCTGGAAAATCCAGTACAGTTGGCAGCAATGGTAATGGAAGAAAAGCAGCATATTTTGCAGTGATTTTACTAGATTTTATAAACTACGGGTTCTTGGGATCTCGGACATTCAAATTTCAGAGTCCCTTTTTTAGTAAAAACAGGTCGTTTTTAAAAGCAATATGTTAATAGATTTAAAATAACAACATTCTGTGGATCAGCGAATCCAAAAGTAATGATCATCTGATGATTAGGACCAAGCGATAAATCGATATATCGCGAACTATCAACTCAACGGATACATCGCCATGCCGATATAGTTGCTTTAAAATTCATCGTGAGCATCAAATTTTGTTTTAAGCCGCAGATTTAACGATATAACATCCAAGGATCTTTGCCCTCACTAACACAGACAATTTTGATTTCATCTAACTGTGAAGATGTTGATTTTGCCTTTTGTGATGTTGAATGGCAAAGAGCGAATTGCAGCAGAAGTCACAGCTGCAAGGATCAGAGTTGAAATGCATAGTTTCTTGTTGCACCCTTTCTTCTTAGGGATTTTACTTTTCTTGAAGATTGTGTAACTAGCTCTCTAAGAAAAAATGTCAAACATTGATTCTCTAAACTAAATAATTCAAAATTTTTTTATATAGTTGATTTTAAATGTTTATTTTAACCAATTCACACTTCTTATCTCCATTCCGTATCACAATTTCAAGAACTCCCTTTTAAATGTAACTGCACTTAATTTATTTTAGTAGAATAACATTTCATCCTTCCCTCATCTTTTGTCTTCCCAGATGTATTGTCTTGCTTTGATGGTCACGCCCGGGTCACCAATGTGGGGATAGTAGTTATCGACAATGTCAACCTTTATCTATGAAAAGGTACTCCAACATAGAATCGAGTTATCATGTATTATAGAGTAGTGTACTGGAATTGTGTTTTTACAGTGGTAGATACATGACAGTACTCCCCCACCAGAATTATAGCTCTGATAGAATTTGATGAACGGATACTTCTAGTTGATTCATTGCTGTTTTGTGAGAAGTCAGGAGAGCTGTATTAAGATCACAGTACTCTTAAGCGCTGATTGTCAGAGCTGTATTCTGCCACGGGGGGGG
>NC_092209.1:80263551-80294112 GCF_043381705.1 Parasteatoda tepidariorum | reverse complement strand
TCACAATGTCAGGAGGGGAGTGGTCGACAATGTCAACCTTCATCTATGAAAAAGGTACCCCAACACAGAATCGAGTTAACACGTGTTAGATACCAGTGAGTTGGAATTGTGTTTTTGTAGTGGTAGATACACTACAGTCCCATAACAAAGGATATTCTTATTACATTAAAAGTGCCTGTTTAGACAGTTTCTGAAAATAGAGTTTTACATCCTTCGTTCAGAAATCCCTGTGGCAGAATTTTTTCCTGCTTTCTGATACATACCTCTTCAGAACTAATATCTTGCTGCTAGATACTTTTAATAATAACAAATACACATGTTACTAATTTAAAGTAACAGAAGCGTCAACTTAAAAAAAAAAAAAAAAAACAAACAAACAAACAAACAATTTCAAACAGAATGAAATAATTTTAAAATTGAATATGTAATATTATGGGCAATATTCTCGCATTTTGTAAGAGGAAAACACACTAATTATTTCCCTTTTGGCATTTTGTATATCATCACCACATTAAATTATTTTTTTTTAAATGCTTAGCTATAACTAGCAGAAAAAAGATCAACGGCAAAATCACACAAATCAGACTCTTCAAAAGGGGCTACTAAATGCGTGTTTTCCTTTTGAGATTTAGTTGTTGTAATAAATAATATTGTATTAAATATATCGGATATTAAAAACTATGCGAAAATCAATGGTTATAAGTACATAAAAAATAGAATTCAGCAGAAAAGAAAACTAAACTTTTTATTTCATTATTCTCAAATGAGAATAGAAAAAAACAAGAATTTTTTTTCCCACTCAGATGTGCGAGAAAGTCATCTTTTGAATATAATTCAGAAGAAAAGATAAACTCTTTTAAATATTTCTGCAGAAAAGAAAACCAAAATTTTTTACTTTACAAAGGAAAAATCTCTCTGCCAGAATTCAGCGCTTCGAAACAATGAGAGGAATTTTCTGTATTCAATACAAACTTTCTGCTGTTTGCAGTGAATGGTCCTCGGGAGAAATTATTGTGATTGAGGTTCAACTACTAAAAAGATTTTGGGTTATTTTTCTCACCTGCAACACAATGTGGCTAGTGAATGTGTGTTTAATGCATCTAACAACAAACTCAGTCTCAGATTCAGTGAGTNTATCCTCCAGAATTGGTTTTTAATGCTGATGAAACAGGCCTGTTTTGGAAAAGAATGCCAAAACGAACATTTCTATCCCGTGAAGAGAAACGAGCACCAGGATTTAAAGACTTAACACTTCTACTGGGTGGTAACACAAGTGGAGACTTCAAATTAAAACCACTCCAAAAACCCAAGAGCAATGAAAGGCATATCTAAAACAAACTTTACCTGTAATTTGGGTGTCTAATAAAATATCATAGATAAATATGAAATTTTTCCAGGATTGGTTCACTGAACATTTCTGCCCGCCTGTTAAACGTTATTGCGAAACTAAAAAACTTGAACAAAGAGCACTACTGCTATTTGATAATGCTCCAAGCCACCCAACAAATTTATCAGACTTAACAACATGCATTCCAGTCGAAGTGGTTTTTTCCCCGCCTAACACAACTGCATTAATCCAACCAATGGACCAAGGCGTTATATCCAATTTTAAGGCTTACTACTTGCGGTGAACATTAAAGCAGATGTTTGACATAATAGAGATTGTTTGACATAATAATTGATTGCTTCTCCGTAGAAGAGAAGCAATCAATTAGAGAATTTTGGAAAAACTACAATATCATGAATGCTGTAGAAAACATAAACCTTTCTTGGAATGAGATAACAGAAAGATCTTTGAAAGGAGTATGGAAGAACATTTGGCCTTATTTAAGTAAGAGCGAAGACATTGGACACTCTGTCGATATGGATGAAATAGTGGAATTAGCAAAACAAACCAGTTTTGATGAGGTAAATGTGGAAGACGTCGAAGAAATAGTTCAAGAAACAGCAGCTAGTCTTTCTAATGATGAGCTCAAGAGGAATTAACTGAGCAAAAGGAACTTTCGATGGCGTTTCTAAAAAGGAGTTTGACCACTATAACTGAAATTATGGACCAATTTGTTGAAAATGATCCAAATTTTGACAGGAGTTCAAAAGCAAGACGGAGTGTTATAGATGCTTTATCCACTTATCAACTTCTAACAGAACGCAAAAGGAAAACACAAATTACATTAGATGCCTTCTTGACATAAAAGGCAGAAAATTGGAAACCCAAAAGAGACTGAATAATCTGACTGACTTAGAATTTTATTTGTTTTTATAAGTACGTATATTCATTTATATTGTTTTTATTTTTGTAATAAATAAATGCTTGGTTTTATTTTTATTAAAAAAAGCATAATTATCAAATTTAATACCTAGCCAATTTTCAATCCATCTTCTCCTAACCCCATTTTTTACATGTTAAGATAGACTCGATTAGCGGTTTCGCATTACGCTCTACTTTGATGGAACCTGCGTGTTAAGCGGGGTCTTACTGTAAACTCTTTTAAATATTTCTGCAGAGAAGAAAACCAAAATTTTTTACTTCACAATGGAAAAATCTTTCTGCCAGAATTCAGCTGTTATGCGACAATGTCGCCGTGTCACCATGATACTGCCACGGTGCCAGAAATTATGCCAATAGCTAAAAAATAATAAGGCAAAAATGCCTCAAGCATCACATTTGATGTTTATGCATCAGTTGATAAAACTTGTTGTATTGCAGAAACTGATAAAGTACAGATCCAATACCACTGCCAACAATGAATATTTGCAATCGCTTCGAAACAATGAGAGGAATTTTCTGTATTCAATACAAACTTTCTGCTGTTTGCAGTGAATGGTCCCCAGGAGAAATTGTGATTGAGGTTCAACTACAAAAAAGAATTTGGGTTATTTTTCTTACCTGCAACACAATGTGGCTAGTGAATGTGTGTTTAATGCATCTAACAACAAACTCAGTCTCAGATTCAGTGAGTTCAATAGGAAGAGAAGATTTAAACAATGGACCCAAGTTCAATGAAGAGAGTTCCGGAACAGCTGACAATTGATCTGAAAATATCAAATTAAAAATATCAGAGACGATTTTATGTTAACTGTTGTCTTGAAGAGCACTTGCTTAGCTTCACAAAAAATAAAAGCTTCCGCAAAAATCAGTTTTGAACATTNAAAATATAAACAAAATATACTATCATGCTCGTTTAAAAAAAGATAAAAAAGACTATTACTTAACTATAATTCACTGAATTTCAACTTTTTTTTTTGTTATTTGTAATTATAATCAGAATACATTAGTGCTATATTTTTAATAGAATGATTTTTAGTTATGTAATAAATAGTGTTTTTTCTTCAATTTCTTCCTTCTCTTTTTCTTTTTAAACTAGTACAATATTCTTTTGTTTACATTTTCATAATTAAATTTAATAAAAATTCAAATTATTTATTATAAAATAAAAATTCTGCCAGCTTATCAAAAAATTTTAAGTTACAATTTCTTTAAATATTATCCATATTACCATATAATTATCCATATATTTTGATAAAAAATAAAATACTTAGCCCCCAACTACTCCGGCAGAAAGCGGATAGCCTAACCATTAGACCGCAAATCCACACATTGTTAGTTTAAATGAAATGAAATCTTTGTGACTTTTTTAAACCCGACAGTAAACTTTTACCCTATCTAATGCTTTCAAACATACTTTTGTATATAAGATTAATTTCATTTTAATAGAAATTGTACACATGTGCACTTCATGTGTTAGTGGAAAAAGACAAGCAGCATTTACGTTGATTTAATAACATCAGCTTAAAACAATATAGCAAAAGTAGGATACAGTTCACATAGGAAACCATCTTTAGACTAAAAAATTACGCTTTTTCAAAATATAATGTCATACCTTCTTTCTCTTAACTACTGTAAATATAAATTTTTTAAAACTTAATCAGAGTTGCCACTCAAATCTGGAGAAAAAAAATTCCCTGTATATATTATACACAATATATTAAGAGGAAACAACAATTTTACTGTGCTCTTGTGTAAGTTATAGTGGGTTAACTATACTAGTCTTATTTGCTGGAAAAACTTAAGAGTAAAAAAGGAACAGCTGAACATGCTTAAATAATGCTATAGTAAATGAAATAGTTAAGTATAGTCGAAATATCATCCTTAAATATCCCATTGATTACACATTGAGTGGTCACCATTTTTTAAAAGATAAAAATAAGAAACAAAATTCCCTGTTTTTTCCCCAAATTGTTAAGAAAAAAAAAATCAAAATTCCCTGCATTTTCCCTGTTATTTAAGGAGATTTTAAAATTCCCTGTATTTTCCAAGTTTTCTCTGTGAAGTGGCAACCCTGCATAAGTAGGAAACTGTACATATTTTCTATTTGGAAACCATCCCTGGCATAGTTCATTTTAGACTAAAAAATTATGCTTCTTAAAATATCACTTCATACCAACTTTCGCTAAACTATTGTAAATATAAACTTCAAAGCTTTATTTATAAATTTAATAAACAAAAGAGATGTACCATTCAAGATGAATTGAGAGTAAAGTCCTTTTTGCTTCTGATTTAAGATATTTAAATAGTAGGTTGCTCTGTCTCTCACTTCATCATCACAATCAAGGAGGCTCCTCTGCAGAAGAACTAAAATATTTGGGAGAAGCTCTTCACAGTGAGCGCCAAACTTAGCCAAGGAACTGACAGCAGCTGCAAAATATATGATCAATCACATGAATGTAAAATTAAAATTTGTTTTGCATCACAGGAGATTAGGGATAGAAAGAACAAAAAATACAATTATTAAGTAAGGCTGTTAAAATTTTTTTTCCCTATCAAAAAAGTTTATAAAAATAACTTTATATTAAGTCATAAATATTATTATGCTTTAATGTAAACGGAATATCTCAACCTGGTTACTATGTTATGTACTCATAAATCAAACGAATTCTTGAATACTTCTTTTCTTCTTAAAATTATGTGACATGTGAATAAATGTTTTCATTGCTCCATTTTGTTTTTCAATGTTGCCATATTTTATACTAAATTTCAATAAACACACACACAAAAAAAAAAACATTCTAAGTTTTTGACACACTTAATATTTGTATTTTTTCACCAATCAGCATGCATTTATGTATGTGCATATATAATGATAAAAACTACAACTAAAAAATTGCATTTACATTAAAAACTTTGAGAAAGAAACAAAATGCATAAAATTCAGGAAAATGGAAAAAAAATTTCATTATAAAAGAACTAATGTTGTTAACATTTAAATATGCAATAACAATGTCTAACACAATATATTGAAATAGACAATAATGTGATGGTTAGGTATCAAACACTTTATTCCATAATGATCTACACTTAATTGGAACTAATTATTTTGATACTTTTTAATTCTTAAACCTCCCTCACACTAGCAAAACAATGTTTGATAGGCTGACCATGGCGCCACAGAAGAGAAGATGTCTATTTTTCCAGAAGTCAATGAGTGCAGCAGTTTGCCAAACCAATGAGCTGAGACTCTGCAAACTACAAACTGGGTTGGAGAAGAAAACTAGCAGTCACTGATAGCTCAAAAAATGCACCCCTGTTTATGTTTTAGCGCAATTTTTATTTGTAAAGTAAAAAGTAATTTAAAATTGTTTTTTTAGTGACATTTAATAGACTATATTACTTCAATAAATGAGTCAAACTTAAAAGATATGCTAAATCAATCTTTAATTATTCCTAAGTAAAATTATCTTCCAGTTTAATTTCTTTATGTTTATTTCCCAGGTAAAAATAATTTTTTACTTAATTATTCCTAGCGATATTAATTTTTCTTCTCCGTGTTGTGTTATAACAACAAATTATAAATTAAAATAATTTAATTTAAGCATGCCATTAAGTACAAAGAAAAATTTCTACAGCTATATCCGAAGTAGCAGAAACTCTCCAGCAGATGATTTTTCATCTAAGATTTCTTTATATTTTTAAATAGTAAACAGAGATCACTTAAGACGCCTTTTTAAAAACATCATTTAATTTAAATAAAGAGCTGAATAGAGACAACACCAGAAAGAACAAAAATTAAAGATTTTTTCCCTCCCCGTTACTTGATTACAGGCTGAACTTTTAAAGATTTGATCCAGTGTTTTTTTCGTATTCCAGTTTCTTTTTTTTGTTGACATAAAATTAATTTAAAGTTAGTTGAATGCATGCTTACTTAAGAGGGGGCCATACCAAGGAAGAAAGCTTTCCTTGCAAATTCTCTTTCTCCTACATAACTTACTTAAAATTTAAGTATAAAAAATAACTTCAGACTAAATCTAGAGTAAGCCATGAAGTTTCAGACACTGAAAAGAAGTTTTCAAAAATAAATTAAGAGGTGATAACTTAGGATTACGCAACAGAGAAGTTCTCTTCTAATAATTTGTTTGCATTTTAATATTTTGAAGTACTTTTTTCGGCAACTGAAACTCCTTGAATTACTCTACATTTGCCTGAACTTACTTTTCCTTTATTTTAAACTAGTAATGAAAGAGAAAGAATTCGCGACAAATTTTTTCTTCTTGCATCATGGCCTCCTTTTAAAGGTATTTGAAGGACCATTAATTTTAAAACAATTCACAACATTGTTAAACACCTCAAAAAAAAGAAGGTAGATTTAAAAATGAATTACCTGCTCTTACAGAAGCCTTTTCTAAAATCAATCTATTGTAAATGTATCTGATGTATTTACAAGGTTGAGATGTCTTTGGGCCTTCTTTTCCAAGTAAATACAAAACTTTAACACCCAATGAAGTGTGTTCACAATCCTCAATGAACTCGCACAGGTGAGCAAGTCCTATAGAGATATTCATTCATAATTTAAAATCTACATTCAAAACAAGCTGCAAATATTTATCTATAAATTAGTGTCATTTTTAAAGATAAAGTAATGAAAAGAGTACTTAAAAATGTGACTTTTAAATTTTGAAACATTTCTTGCTATCAGTTTAAATTATGAGTATTCAATGGTACAAAGGTAGCAAAAAGAGCAATATAGAAAGTACAAATAAAAAATATAACAGTTTTGATACTATAAGCGAGTATCATCATTAGTGTCTGAATATAGAAGCAGTTTTTGCATCTCAGCAATAATGGCAAAAAACTACATTATACATGCATTATTTCCTATTCTACAGCTGCTAACATGCATAGGGAAAAATCCAATAGATTTCATGAAATATAAAATTCTTGATAATTGTAACAAAATGTACTCAATATTTGACACATAAGGAAATTTTAGAGATTTTTATAGCCTTCAAAATTAAAAAAAAGAAAAACTGCAATATTTTCCAGTTACGATTAACATTAAATGTTTTATGTTTATGGTTAATTTTGAATAGTAATAGGTTTTTAATTCTTCAAAGATAGTTAATTGATTTTTATAAATGAGGCTCGCTTCTTTATGTATTAATAACACTTGTTTAAATATTCAAGCAAGCAAAAATTCTATTTTGAAAGTAATTTTTTTTAAGGAAGCTTACTCAATTTTAGGAAATTTTCTAAAGTGTACAAAACCCAGGAGAAACTGGCGAAATCAAGTAGTCTACTTGAAAATCCAGTACAGTTGGCCGCTATGCTATTCTATATTTTCCACAGCAATAGGAAAATTATACTTACAGTTTTTAAAATTTTTATATTTTTAACACTTTATTTTATTTATTTAATTTTTGGTATAACATATTTCTCTTAAGTTTTTTAACATTTTGATATTCCCAAACAATGATTCAACAACAAATGAAGGTTTATTTTTCAATCTTCCCTCCCTGTTGCAATTTGGGGGAGGAAGAGGTCCAAGGGCAATTGCTGCAGATATGAACATTTTTAATATTGTAAAAAATCAATTATTTACCAGCTTCTTTTCCATCAGGGCTATCTTCGATAATATTAATGATGGTATCCACGATTGCTTTCTTATATTCAAAGCCACCCTCATCTCTGAGTATACCAGATAAGAAATTCATCATCACATTGTGCTTCCTGGGAAATTTCTGGCACAGAGATCTGTAGCACAAAAGAGATTTTTTGTAAAGAATTTCTTTTTTATAAAGCATATTAAAACAAGTGTCAGCAGTTTAAAAGTTTGAGGTACTGAAAAAGGTTTGAAAAGTGAACAAATTTAGATAAATTATTGCATACCTGCCAACATTGGAGAAATAAAGTAACAGAGATTTTACTAGCAACATTTTTTAGGTTACGAGTAAAGTTTTGATACATCATGCATAATAATGTAAGTCAAAAAGAGAAATTCAAAATTGGAGATAATATCCCATATAGCACTCATCTTCCGAAACCTTTCCCTAGGACCTCCTAAATGCATCCCTTTCTTCCGAGGGAAGGCGCGGATAAATAGGGGAAAGCCAAGGGAAATTCCATTCTAACATTCCTACGGATAACGGTACGTAGGAAGTCCTTCGGAAACATCGCCTATGGATATTCCTCCACCGGTCATCCGTTAGAAATCAATCCAATGGATTTTCCCCCCTGGTTATTCCGTAGGAGCATCATAATTACTTATGTCTGTGCGTGCAACCGGCTGAGCAATTGCGCACGCGCTAGATGTGCTTGACTAGAATTCAATTCTCACCAAAGAATTTTTGAAAAGTAACCCTGGAAGAAATTGCGCGGAGGTATACATAGTTTGTTGCTTACAGGTGTAATCAAGTGTAGCTATGTTGACTGTTGTAATTTTGAGCTCTTCATTTATGATTCAGTAAATAAAGTAAGTTAATCGTTTTGAATAATTTTTTTCAGTTTATAATATTGTATCTATGTATTTTAAACGTTTACCACGTTTTATAATTCTAATTATCTGTGTTAAAGTAGTTAATGATTTCCACGTTACTGAGTTAGGCCTAGTAATATACTTGTTCTCCGATTTTATCTATGATATAATAAGAAATGTCTGTTAATAACAAGAGTATTATTTTAATGATACGATAGTTTATTATTTTGTATATAAAAACTATAATCAATAAAAAAATTTCTAAACTGTTTAATTCTTTTATGTGTGTAGAAAAGGTAAAATATAATAAAAGGTAGGTGTCAATGAACCATCATTTACAATTAAAAGGTTTTCAATTGTAAATAATGGTACATTGACATTGATAATTACTTTTCTTTAAAATTATATAACCCTATGTCGTAATGTGGTAATTGTAGACTTGTATATCACATTGAATTAAACTTAAGTTATTATAAAATAGCACCGTAATAAATCTATCAAATGTTATCTGATTCATTCATTGTTTTATAATTGCAGTTTTTACTAAATGATGTATTTAGCGACATATTTTCAACTGAATCTACTTGTGCAAAGTGCCAGTAAAGTTAAGATTATTTTATAATTATTTATATTTTTCATCAATAATTGATGAAATACCAGAATGCATATAAGTACAGTAAGATTTCCTAAGGAGAGGTTGTGCAAGCATTCCTTTTAACTGTGGAGAAGTGATCAAGTTGAGCTATAATCTATGATGCACGATGGCTCAGTGGGGCTTTAGTGAGGGAACTTGTTTATTATTTTGATATCAAGTCTTTCCTTCTATTGCCCCTTCTAAGCCGCATCGCTTGATTTCCACAAACAAATTGGAGTTTTTGGGAATCTAATAATGTAGATGTATTAGTAAGTATAATTATATGTATTAGTAGCCTAAGGGAAAGCCATAAGATTCAAATCTACCTCAGCACTTCCTAAAGAGAGTACCCGAGGAAAGTATGCGACATTGAAACTTCCTCAGTTCTTCCTTAGGAGACTGCCCGGGGAAAGCCATCGGAAAGTATGAGACCTTGAAACTTCCTCATCATTCTTCCTCGGCTCCTCCTATGGAGTGATTTTCGGGAAGCCCGCCGGAGGAACTGAGGAATTGAAAGGTGGGGACATTTTGCATTACTGAGGAGCTCCGCGAGAGGAATTCGGGAAAAGTCGGAAGCTCCGGGGGAGGTTGAGCGATTCCTCCGTGGGAGCTACTACGGAAGAATTTTTGCTATATGGGATAAGCACTTATATTTAGTGAGGTAAAAAATATGTATACAAATCTTAAGATTTTTTAAAACTATAATTCATAATTACTTAAATTATTTTATTTTATAACTGTCGCTGAACAGCAGATCCAATTTTGGGTTTATGAATAATGTTCAACTACGTAGCCTTGGTAATTCTTAACTCGATCCAGAAAACAAGGAAAATCCTGGTACAAGTATTGGGAGAAATTTGCCTTTGTGGAGGACGGTTTGATGGAACAAACCCGCATTTGAGTTACAAGGGGAGGAAAATCCACAGTAAGCCTGATGGCAAGGGGACTCACCACTGAGGATATTTTACGCCAGGCATAAGTGGTTGGTGCAAGTTGGATTCGGAATTCATATCGGCCAGTCATCGCTGGGATTTAAACTCGGATGACTCCATAATAGGTGAACGCTATATCCCCTGAGCCATCACGACTTGATTTAAACTACCAACACTCAACATACTGAAGTATCAGCCATAGCATCATTTATTGAGGAATAAGAGAAGTCTTTTTGCCATCAGTGGATATTTAAAAAAAAAAAAACTTTCTTTAAATTTCTGAGATTATACAGGTAAACAGGAGATAGTCATAAAATACAGTAGTCTTAGTTAAAAAACAGGAGACTTGGCATGTATGTTTAAGTATTTTGGCTGATATGTAAAAAACTTTTAATCAATTTGTATCTCAATTTTTAGGTCTTAAATTGAATTATTTAGGAAACAGTAAAGCTTAAAAATATAAATTAATAATCAAATCATCATCATCATCATCATTAGATCATCATTTTGTTTAAAATACTATAATATGCATACCCTTTTGATCATCACACATTCAGCATTTTTATAAAATCTACTAGAAAAATGTTCAAGAGCTGAAAGTGTCAAAATGTGTTGATTCTTATAAATTAACCATACTTTCAGCCAAATAATTTTAAACTTCACGATACATGAAACTCTACACCACCAGAATCAGCCAATACACATAACCATCATTCAATTTCCTCAAAAAGACTCAGTACTGGACTACTATAAACAAACCTGTTATTCGTAATGGTCAACCAAGAATTTCTTAAAGAAGATTCCATACAGCAGGGGAAACTTTTTGCCACAAATTCTCTTTCACTTCAATAACTAATTTAAAATTTAAAGTGTAGAAAAAATGAGTTCAGAAAAACCTAGAGTAAGCCATAAAGTTTCAAATCCTGGTGAGAAATTTTTAAAATATCAGAATAAAACGCGAGAAGATAATTTAGGATTACACAACGGAGAAGTTCTCTTCCAATAATTTGTTTTCATTTTGATATTTAGAAAAAAAAAACTTCAGCAATTGAAACTTTATGACTTACTCTATGTTTGTCGGAATTCACTTTTTCCTCTCTTTAAATTAGTTATGGAGAGGAAAAAGAATTCACAATGAAAAGTTCCCCCCTCGGTATGACATCTTTTTAAGTGTATATAAGTTGAGAATGGCACCGAAATTTTCTTTTTTCAAAACCAAGACAAAAGGTCTCTACACTCATAGATCAGATTCAATTTTTGATTTTAGACTCCTTGATATTTGTTTTAATTTAAAAAAAAACTATTGATGATCTAGAACAGGGTGCATAGCCAAATCTTTCAATGAAAAATAAGCACCTTTTAAGCACTTAAAAATATTATGAAGCCGTATATATAATAACAAAATGCAAAATAATTTTCAAAGACTTTACATGATCAAGATAAATTAACTAGTTTCTGACAAAGAATGCTTTTCTTGATTATATAAGGCATTAAAAAAATGATCAATAGATTTTTCGGTTCGATTTCACAGGATGAAAAATTAAGTATGAAATTATGAAAATCTTGCAAAATGCAGCAGAGTTGCAAATGAGAATCTCATCGAACACAGATCAGTAATTGCACATGCAGACCCGCAAATATTTCATAAAACAGGTAAAATGATTGATGCTTTCATACACTACGGACCGACGGTACGCCGAAATGCAGTGGGAAAATGTTGAATAGAACGATGTGAAAACGGTGCTTTTGCATAATGCATGAAATTCGACACAATAAAGAAAAAATATCATTTTTGTAAAAAGGAAATTTAAGCACTTTTTAAAAATATCCAATAAAAAAAGGCTCATTTTAGGGCTTTTAAAAAATCAAATATAAGCACCTTTTTAAAACGTCGCATCTCACCGAACCCAGCTCAGTATATGCACAAGCAGATCTGCAAATATTTCATCAAACAGTTAAAATTATTGCCGCTTTCATACACTACGGACCAACGGTACGCCGAAATGCATTGCGAAAATTTTGAATAGAACAATGTGAAAACCGCGTTTTTGCATAATACATGAAAATCAACAAGGTGAAAAAAAATTCTCATTTAATTTAAGCACTTTTTAAAAATAAAAAAGCATATTTAAGCACTTTTTAAAAACATTGTGCACCATGTAGTATCATTTTTTTACCTTATGGACTGTACAACTACCACTTTGAATTCATCAGATATTTCAGACATGAATGAAGTTATTTGTTTCATGAGCCTATCTACGCTGCTTTCACTGCCAGTCTTCAGGAGAGTTGTTATAGCGAGTGTGGCTATATTACGATTGGAGTCCGTTATCAAGTTCTCAAGGTCAATGTTGCACGCAGTCACTGCAGCTGGGTGTGTCATGGCCACCTACAGAAATAATACTCCATTTGAGAACCAATTGCATTAGAAAGAGTCAAATAATAGCAACAGATATAAATACAATACTCGTTTTTAAAAAAACTGAATGAAACATAAGAACAAATTAGTTTTCTTTAAAATCAGAATAGAGCAATCAAAATATTGTACCTACGTCTTTTACCGTGCAAACATTATTTAATTGCAGTAATAATATAAAATAAATATTATAGTAAATTATCGAGAAATTAAAAACTGGTTTCAGAAAAGGGAATATTAAATTTAATATAGATTTAGACAACTACTGCATGCAGTTTATAATACTGAGTGAATTAACACAACTAATATAAAAGAATAAGGTTCATGCATAAAAGGAATTTCAATTGGATTTCAGACATATACAACAAAAAAGCAAAAATCATTTTCCTACTGAAAAAAAAAAAAATAAATAAAAATGTAACATATATAAAATGTAAGAAATATCAAATGCAAAAATATATATAATAAGGGGATAATGCTTTTAAATTTTTTTTAAAATTCAGTTTGAAATTCATGACTTTTTCTTTAATATTTATCAAAAATAAAATATGATTTTCAGGCAAAACTTACTATGTAAATTTCATTTAAATTTGTAGAATTTTATTTTAAAAATATAGAAAAGTTTCTTAGAAATAATTCTTTTTACATCCAATAACTTTCACTTCGATTTACTTAAAAATTAATTTTAGAAATATACTTTGGTTTTACTTTTACAACAAAACTGTATTTTTTTTCCATCTTTAATGTTTACACTTCTTTTTTTAGGAGCATATAATCAAAAAGTTTATTTTTTTTTTCTCAAAAGATTACTTCTTCAGGGAAAAATATAGAACTTAAAGGTATGGTAAATTTAAACTAATTTATTCTCTTCAACGTTTTGGGCCATTTTAATTCCAGATTGATAAAATTATTAGACTTTTCCCTATTCTCTGTAGCTACTTTGCATTTCAGAAGTTGTAAATAAATAAATACAAGGCAAACCTTATTTAAAGTCTTAACAGCTGCGAATCTCAGAGTAGGTTTTGAAGATGCACAGAACAGCTGTAATACGGACACAGCCGGCGCGAGCTCTCGGGGTGTTGTGGATTTCATATTCACTATCGCATGTGCAGCTTCATAGATGACCATTTCACTCTTATGACGTAAGCAACTTTCAATGAAATCAAAATGGGGACTTTCTAAGCTAAATAAACAAACAAATAATTTTAGTTAAAAAAATGCTTCAAAAACGAAATTATTTTTTTAATCAAGACAGCTAATAAAACAGAATAAAATTCCTTAAATATTAAAATCCCCCAGGGTTGCCACTCAAATCAGGAAAAAAAGTTCCATGTGTTTTCCCTGTATATATTATACACAATATATTACGAGGAAACATGATGAAAATGAGTGAGCTATATTAGGATAACTAATACTAGTTATAATTGCTGAAAAAACTGAAGAGAAATAAAGAACAGTTCAACAGACAAAAAAATACAGCAAATGAAATAGTATAGTATAGCTGAACATCTTTACATAATCCATAATTTGTATTCTGAGAGGTCAACATTCTGTAGAAGATAATATGAAGTAAAAATTCCCTGTATTTTCCCAGTTTATAAAGAAAAATTTTAAATTCCGGCTATAGATAATTTTTTAATTCCCTGCATTTTCCAGGTTTTCCCTAATCTCTCCGTGGAGTAGCAACCCTGTTCTCCAGGTTTTCCACACATATTAATTTGCAAACTCTGTTAAAGTGAAAATTCATAAAAAAATGAATTGGAAAACTGAGAGGAAAATTTGAGCAGAACCATTGAACTAGATTCAGGAAGAATGTTCCTTAAGTCTTTGAAAATTATGAATCAAGCTTTCTTGAATTGTCTTGTGTTATCTTCTGTCAGTCTAGGTTTCGATGCTGAGTAAAGTTCTCATTTACAAAAACTAAACTGTTCCTGTTTTTGGGTCCTTATTCACATTGTTCAGCTTTATTCATAAATCAATTAACATTTGCTAATATTCCAAACTTTTTTGCTATTATTTATTTTGCTTACAGAATTATAAATACTGATTAAAGAATTATTAAATAAAAAATAAAGATTGATTGCTCAAAAAAGTCAGCAGTCAAATGATCATTTACATTTTAAGAGTTGAAACAATGCAAAACAGGCTCAACATTATGGAACTCTTTCATACATTCATAGGAATGATTTAAGAATATTTAAGTAATGCTTCTTGAATATTAAGTTTAAAAAATAAATAATTTTGGTAACAATAATTTAAAAAAAGAATTATGTTCTACACTTTTTTAACCATTTTTACTATTGTTTAGGATTGAGAGGAAAAATTTAACAAATATTACTCAGAAATATGCAAGTCACTTCCTTAGTGCACACTCGTGAAATTTCTCCGAATTGTATAGAAGGAAAACTTGAACGCACCAGGAATTGACTGCTGTAACAAGATTCATAAAAATTACCCATAAAGGTATCTGTTGTAGGCAGGAGTGAAGTGTCAAATAATATCTATGATTGACTATTGTATGAATCAACAATTTTTTTAATTTATTTTACAATCGCTGGAGTGTGAAGACTGTTCCTTACAGGGGGAAAATATGCTTAGTAATGATCAATTAAAATTGTTTCAAATTAGAGATGAAAAAAGTTGCCCAATTTACACATTAAAACATAAGTCATGTCATTAACAGGTTATTGCTGTCCAAAGGTTTGCTCAAATGCAAATTATGCGGAGAACGTTCTGTTTCTCAGACATATAGCAGTTCTTCAAAATTTCCCATTGTTAAGGTGATCATTTAAGGCGATTTGACAGTTTGTGTTAATTCTCTGAAACTTTTGCAGATGTTATTAAATTTGGGAGAGTACTTATTTATCTCATTGACCTTAATTTCACAAGCAAAGTTTTTTCTAACTTTTTTTTATGTAGAAAAAAATGCTTGCAGAAATACTACCCTCTATGAGCAGGACTACTTAATGATTTAAATAATTTAACGAATATTACAATTAAAAAACTTTACACAGCACAGTTATCCATAGATTTTAAGGATAAAAATTACGTACGTTGCAGCATGAAAAATCTAAACTTTCGATAAAAAATTTGTGAGGATAAAAATTTCGGAAAAATCAAGTTATGTATAAAATAAAATTACGAAACAGCTTACCCAGCATCATCGTCTTCAATCAACTTGCTAGCAATTCGAATCTTTGGAAGAAAGAAAAAAAAAATTTAACGAAAACATTGCTTTAAATTTTCATGTGATTTATTCAAACTAAGATAAAATTATATCAACGTACCAATAAGCACACAGCATATGGAGACTTCAGAGTAGTTCTTGTGTATTTTGTGAGAAGTTTTGAGATGGCCAATTTATCATTTTTTCTGATTTGATACAACAGGCCTAAAGCATGATACTGAAGAAAAAAAGAATTTAATGGCTATTCTGTTGGTTTCAGACAGGAAAAATAATAATCTTTAATGTGAAAAATTGTACTACAAGTTTGTAAAAATTGTACTATTAGTACAAAAATTGTACTAATGTGAAAAATTGTACGAAAAATACATCCTAAAAAATTACAGTGGAAAGTCCTCTATACAGAATGGTTGGGACCAGTGGTCGGAAAAACTACATTTTCTTCGTAGTTAACTACAACTACTTTTTTTTAAAAATGTAGTGACTACAAACTACTTTGAAATGTAGTCACTACTACGCTACTTTTAGAAGACAAACTCAACTGGAGAACTTGATTATCACCAATATTCAAAATCATTTTGAATAAAAAATTGGCTTGGTTAAATGTGAGGAGATATTAAGAAGTTTTAATTCCTATTTAACTTAAATAGTTTTTAATTCTAAAGCACATTTAACGCATTTGTTCCTTTAACTACTAAGCTGCATGCTTTTCTCTACAGTGATTTAAGAGAAAAAGTACAAGAAATAATAAATATCTATTCCAGGGCGCATAACCAAATTATTCAACAAAAAATAAGCAGCTTTTAAGCACTTTTCAAGCACTCCAAAAATATTCAGGGTGCGTAGCCAAATCTCTGAATCAAAAATAAGCACTTTTTAAAAACTTTTCAAGCACTTTACAAAAGTTTTCAAGCACTCAAAAAATTCATATTCAATCAATGATATTATTGAAAAACAAAAACTTTTTATAAACAGTTTTNAACCAACTAGTTATACTAGAAATTAAGGACTTTTAAGGACCGTGAATCAAAATTAAGTACTTCTAAGGGCCCTTAATTTTCAAAATAAAAACTAAGCAGTTTTTAAGGACCGTGGGAACCCTGTACATTTTCTTTGTAGTTAACTATAACTACTTTTTTTAAAAATGTAGTGACTCTAAACTACTTTGAAATGTAGTCACT
Organism: Parasteatoda tepidariorum; assembly: GCF_043381705.1. NCBI lineage: Eukaryota > Metazoa > Arthropoda > Arachnida > Araneae > Theridiidae > Parasteatoda > Parasteatoda tepidariorum. The sequence goes on along the minus strand of NC_092209.1, from coordinate 80,277,018 downwards.
ACTTCGTTACTTTTAGAAGACCAACTCAACTGTTGAACTTGATTATCACCAATATTCAAAATCATTTTGAATAAAAAATTGGCTTGGTTAAATATGAAGAGATATTAAGAAGTTTTAATTCCTATTTAAATTAAATAGTTTTTAATTCTAAAGCACTTTTAACGCATTTGTTCTATTAACTACTAAGCTCTATGCTTTTCTTGACAGTGATTTAAGAAAAAAAGTACAAGAAACAACAAATATCTATTCCAGGGTGCATAACCAAATTATTCAACAAAAAATAAGCAGCTTTTAAGCACTCCAAAAATATTTTAAGCACTGGTGTTTTCATACACTACGGACTGACAATACGGCGAAATAGATTGGGGGTGAATTATGAAAACGTTGAATAAAACAATATGAACTGTGTCTTTTTGCAGAATTCGAAACGAAAATCAACATAGTAAAGGAAAAATCTCATTTTGAAAAAGGGAAAATTAAGCACTTTTAAAAAACACCCAAATGAAAATAGCACCTTTACGGCTTTTAAAAAGCAAAATAAACACCTTTAAGCACTTTTTAAAAGCGCTACGCACCTTGCTATTCTATTCGAGTAACCCAAGTTCTTAAAGCATAAGTTCTCTTAAGTGACACATTCTAAATTCTTTCTCAAGAATTTCAATTCTTTCACTATAATTTTACACAAAGACTGGCACAGAGCCATGTGGAACATAAACTAATTAAGCATCGAAGCTGGCAGGTACACAAAACAAAAATATATCACCATTACAATGAAATATATAAACAAATAACAAATCTAAGTTAAGTAAAATAAGCAGAAGAGAAAGAATTATATTTCAAATAACTTGATGGGCAATACAGCTCTGTATTTTCTTAACTTATAGTTAATTAACATTCCAACTTATGTAGATAAACTTAGCTCAACTTTAATACGCCATTTTGCTGATAAAGATTAGCTGGCGCTGTTGCCATAGGTCACATGTGTGGGTATGGGAAGTCTTCTTGAAGCGCAAGTACCCAATTGAAATTATTCTATCAGTATATGCATGTTTATATTATTTAAGGTATTAAAAAAAATTTAAATTCAGTCAAGAATATTACAGCCATAAAGGCAGCAATTTTGCAAGTAATAATTTATAAATAAATTCTGCGGCTTACCTGGACCATCACATTATCTGAATTTACAGCTTCTTGGGCCTCATTGACCCATCGCTTCACAACATCTGGGGTGGATTTCATCATGTGCTGAAACATTAAATAAATCATTACTTGGTTTCGTATAATTCTTAAAAAAAATCATGAATACAAGGTGAAGCGAAATGTAGCATGCATACAGCTTTAATGTTAAGCAGTGAATGTCAAAAAAATAAATAAGCAGCATTTGAAATGCAGATTACATCATCTATTGTTCAAAAATGTTAGTATTAAGTAAATGCATGAATGATTTCCCCCCCTAGTAATTGTAAAGTTATTAATTTTTAAGGCGATCACTTCTTCAGTACTTTTAACGCATTTTCAAAACATCAAATATTTGACCCGCATCTGTCATCGTTTCTCCACAGGGTACTTAAATAGAAGAACAAAATTCCCTGACTTTCATGGGTTTTCCAGACGTATCCTTTAAAAAAAATCCAGTCTAATATTGCAGTAAGTACTGATGCTGCCATGGACAAAATATACAGTGAATAACAAAAAATTAATATAGGAAATTTATACAATATGTTGCAAATTTCATTTCAATTAAAAAATATAACACCACAATACAGAGAAGAAAAAAATGGTAGTAAAGACTAAGGAAATATATAATATAAAAGAGAGAAAAATATTTTAAGAAAATAATTACATTGATTCTGATCTAGCCAACATAGAGCATTAGAATTTAGTTTTAATTTTGCAATTTAGAGTAAATAGCAGAACTTCTGATGAAAAATCTCCGTTTAATTTTGTATCCCCATTTAATTTAATTTTATACAATGCAACCGCATGATATGAAAGATGCAAAAACGAACAGAAGTTTTTAATGAAAAAAGAGGTATCTCATGCTTTTATAAAAATTACAGTAAAATGCTATTTTTCAATCCTATGAAATCACCATAAATGTTAAACACACAGGTTAAAACAATTTCACTAGTTACTTAACTAGTTAACTCGTCTAACTAGTTACTTAATTAAAAAAATAGATATTTTTAGAAACTTAGCTTATTAAATCTGAGCTTACCAGGGATGAAACTAAGGCGGCACTTGATACTGAACTGTTTTTATCCACTATTGCTTGCTTCATATATCTCTCAATCGCTTGGAGCATGCCACCCTGAAATAAATATTTTTCAATTTTAATTCATTTGTGAGACAGATGATGCATTTACTACCTGCCATGTATCACATTTATATTTTATTTTTTAGAAAAAATTTGTAACTTTTGCAGTTATATTTTATTTCCCATTCATGTAGATATTGAATTCTTATACATGGTGCGTAGCCAAATTATTCAACAAAAAATAAGTACCTTTTAAGCACTCAAAAAATATCTTTAAGCACTTAAAAAAATATAATTAGGAAGAGTTGGAAAGTTTTTGACAATTGACTGTTTTAACTGTCATGTCGAAAAAAAAACAAAAAAAAACTTTTGGCATTGTTTTTGACAATTCTCAAAAATCTTGAAATTTTGAATCACGTATAACAAATGGCGTTTTTATATGCTACGGACTGACAATACACCGAAATAGATTGGGGTTGAATTAATTGTGAAAACATTGAATAGAACAATGTGAACTGTGACTTTTTGCATAATTCAAAGTGAAAATCAACATAGTAAAGGAAAAATCTCATTTTGCAAAAGGAGAAATTGAGCACTTTTTAAAAACACTCAATGAAAAAAGCACCTTTAAGGGCTTTTAAAAAACAAAAATAAGCACCTTTAAGCACTTTTTAAAAGCGCTACACACCCTGTTATAAATAGTGATAAATTAACTTTTACCATGCAGAAAACAATAATAACAGTAACATCTGTTGCAAGTCATTTAAAGTAGAAAACAAAAGTTTAGGTTTTTAAATTTCATAAAAATAATCAGTACTACTATTTAAGAGTGACTGTAAATTACTTAAGAGTGAAATATCAAACTGTGATGATGCACCTTTCAAATATAGAAACATTTTTATTATATTTTTCGTGGATATCCCAGTGGCAGAATTTTTTCGAGCCATCTGCGACAAAACTGTCCAGCACTAATATCTTTCTACAAGATACTTGTAATAATAACAAACATATATGCTACTAATAAAATAACAAAAGAGCTGTGTTTACANATATATATATATATATTTTTATATTGAACATGTAATAATTTTTTATTCTTATATTACAGGTGGTATTTCTTGCATTTTGTTGAATGGAAAAATGCACTATTTATTTACTTTGCATTTTGTAAATAATCATCACAATAAAAAAATCATGAAGTCCGTTGATGAAAAAAATAATAATAATCATGCGAATCGAACTCCTCAAAAAGGGATTACTCAAATGCATGTTTTGTCTCGAGATGAGGTTGTAGTAATAAATAATACTGCATAAAAAAATATCTGATTTAAAAACTACGGAGAAATAAATAGCAATAACTGCCAAAATTTCGATAGAATCATTGTCTTCAAAAGTAAATACAAAAATAGAAATGTGGATTTGGCAAAAAAAAAGGGGGCAGAAATATGAAGAAGGATTATAACAAAAATGTCTTGAACCTACCAATAAGTAAGCAAAGCTTTTTTTCTTCTTTTTTTTTGTCTCCAATGTGTATTTTTAACATTTTTTATAATATAAATTTAAGAAATTTTCATAATTCTTCTGATTGAATTCTTCACAATTACTACCATTCTTAACAATAGAATCTATGTGTTTTTTTTTTAAAAACTAGATTATATCGCAGGTTATATATTGCAGTATAAACAATGTTAGGTTTCCTTGAGTATAATTATACATAGCTGCCAACATGGATAGGAAAAAAATCCAGTAGATTATGCAAAATATGAATTTCATGATAAATGTTGCATAATGTACTAAACAGTTTACACATAGGGAATTTTATAATCATCAAAATAGAAAACCTGCAATATTTTCCAATTATGATTGACATTAAACATACTTGAAATGCTATGTATTATGTTTACTCAAAATTTTGAATATTAATAGGCATTTAATTCATCAAAGATAGATTTTTAATTAATTTAAAAAGAGAGTTCTGAATAAAAATAAACATTTTACAGCAAAAAAAAAAAAAAAAAAAAAAAAAAAAANTTAAGACTCTGTAAAAAAAAAAAAAAAAAAAAAAAAGGTTTGAACTGATTTCTATAAATGAGGTTTTGCTTCATTATACATATATTAGTAATACTTATTTTAATATTCTGGCAAGGAAGCAAGAAACTGTAGATAAATTCTATTTCAAAAGGGATTTTTTTTTAGGAAACTTACTCAATTTTAGGGAATTTTCTAAAATGTACAAAAATCAGGAGAATTTTAATTAAACCAGTGTAAACTGGTAAAATCCAGCTTAGTCTACTGGAAAAACCAGTAGAGTTGGCAGCTATGAGTATATCAAAACAGGCAAAAATGTGTTACTGTAAAAGTTCTTCTAAGCCTTTTCTTTTTTTAATGAGTTGAAAAAGAAACAATGAAAGATGATTTAAGATGAAAACTCATGATCATTAATGCTGAGAATATATGAGAAAAGTAAAAATACTTACATCTGTAATGGTACATAGAGCTCTGATTGCAGCTGGTCTATACTGTTCTTCCTAAAAACATATTCATGTTATAATACAGGTTTTATAACATGAAAAATAAGTACATTTCAAGCACCATATACATTAACAAAATGCAAAATAATTTTCAAAGACTTTACATGATCATGATAAAATAATGATTATATTAGCAATTATAAAAAATGATCAAGAGATTTTTTGGTTCAATATCAGAGGGTGAAAAATGAAGCCTGAAATTGAGAATATTTTGTAAAATGCAGAGTTGCACTTGAGAGCGCAATAATCATACTGAACCCAGCTCAGTAGACTTACATGCACTCACAAGCATTTCATCAAGCATGCAAAATGTTTGATGAAATACTTGTGAGTCTGCAATACCATAGGTTCATAGCGCTTTTATACGCTAACGTCGGATGATACGACGAAATAGATTGTGGTTGAATGAATTGCAAAAACTTCGAATAGAACTATGTGAAAAGCACGATTTTGCATAATACGTGGCGAAAATCGACGCAATAAAGAAAAAAAATCTAATTTTCGAAAAGGGAAAATTAAGCACTTTTTAAAAACTACCAATGAAAAAAGCACCTTTAAGGACTTTCAAAAAATGCTACGGAACAAGTAATAATAAACCTATAGGAGTCAGAGGAACAGCCAACAAAGACAAACATTAAATAAAGGGTACAAAATATAAAAAACAAACACCCTGAATAACTTTCAGTCTAATGAATGAATCTTTTTACATGAGAACTGTCTTAATGGTATGAGAACCTAAACTAAAGCATAAATATGCAAATTAATGTAGTAAATATGCTAATTAATCAATGCAAATTATGTTTTAAGAAATCAAATCTGACATAAGAATATACTTTCTCTGAGCATTATTTTTTTATGTATTTAGATTTCTGTCTATCAGTAAAGATAGTGATAAAATAGTTAAGATGGAAAAGCAGACGAAAGTTTGGGCCTCTTAATATTAAATTTTCTCCTGAACAAGTAGATAGTTAAATAATTGTAATAAAAGTTAATATAAATAATAAAAAAAGTTTAATAAAATTAAAAATTGAGAAACACAAACACAGGGTTCCCACTCAATTTCAGAAAAAAAATTCTGACTTTTCCAAGTATATCAGGTAAATTTCAATGCAAATCAATACCATATTTTATCTATGCTACGAAATTTTTCATCAGAAAATTTTGATTCTTTAATTTGTAATGCCAAGTATTGGATTTTCTATGTAAAATAAATATCCTTATATGAAGAAGTAAGCATTTTAGTTTGTCTAAAATGAGAAATTTTTACAATAAATAATTGTAATAGGTGTTAGAATTATTTAACTCGAATCTCAACAACTGAGTACTGTTACTGACAATTTTAAGACTGGTTTTTTTCCAGGTATAATGAAGGAATATTCCAGGTTTTTGCAAAAAAATTGCAACTTCCCCTGACTTTTGGAGTTGAAATAAAATTCCCTGCAATTCCAGGTTTTCCCTGACCCGAAGGAACAATGAAACATAAAATAAAATTTCTTTAAAATTTTACTACTCAGAAACCATTTAACAGATTTTATTCAAATTTTGCATTTTATGATTTAAAACGGCACAGTTTAAAATAAAAACAATTTTTTACACAGCATTTTCTTTGGAAAAAGAATTTCATAATTATGTGCAAAATTTTTTTTATTTGATAAAAACCCTATCTGAAATATAGCAAAATACACAAAAAGTAAAATTAACACCAAGAGGGCCCGAATTAGGCTAGTGTTCTGAGTTAGCTTATTAAAAGCAAAACTGTGCTACAATAATCTTAATATTGTAATTAATATTTCTGATTTCTCAATAAATTATGGCTCATTATTAGTGAGTTTGACTGTATAACAATATCAAGAACTTTTGTCCCAAAAATCTAAATTAACACTGCAATCAAACAAAGTAACTGTAATTGAAAAAATATAGAATTTAAACTTACTTTTCCAGTCATATCTTTAGTCAAGCTAGACATAAAAATAAATATCAAATAAATAGAAGAATTTTAAGCATAACATAACAAATAAAACACTTTATAAAGTGCAACATTTCTTTAATAATAAAATAGAAACCTCTATTTTTATAAAAAAAAAGTCAGTTAGTAAAGAAATCATTATCAATATAAAAGTCATAGCTCAGTAAAAATTTCCTCAGAATGCTAAATCAACATCCATACCAAATATATCATAGTTCATATACCACTAGCATTTATGTACGTTAAAATAAATTAGCAGAAAATATTATCATAGGGCAATTGGAAAATCTAATGCTATATTAGTTAGATTTGCTAACATAATAAGCTCAATATAAAATTGTTTCTGGCCAAAATTTGCAATTAAAATAATGGATATAAAACTTATTAGGAATTAACTTTACACAACATTTATTTGGCAAAAAAAACATTTGAATAATTTTATAGTAAAAAAGGTGAATAGGAATTTAAAAAACAAAACTGTTGATTAAGTTGCAATGGTAAATGAGCAGAAATTAGAATTTTATCTGAACTCTGCAAGTAAAGCTGTGTTAATGCAATAAAACTTTTTTGGAACTTTTAATTTAATAATTTTAAATCTTTTATGTAACTATCGGTTTGCCATTAAGAAATAAAACTTAAGAACCTAAAATTTCCCTCAAAATCGGTTACATTGCTACAAAACCAGTAATTGATAGTTAACAAACATTTAACTTTTACATTCAAAGCAAATCTTGAAATTTCATGAAGGTTTCAGGAACACGGGTGATTGTGAGCCCAACTCAAAAATCCTGAAAATTTCTTGAGTGAAATCATTAATGATGCATTTCCAAAAATTGATATCTCTATAAATTTAAATTATTGATATTTTCACAACATGAAATTATAAATAAATTATAGGCAGCATAATTTAAATTAATAATTATTTATAAGTTTACTTTTATCTCTAATCACATTTATTATTCTACCAGAAAAAATATTTACAAATGAAAGCGATGCAAAGTATAAATTCTAGTTCTAATATTTTAAAATAAAATATCCATGATTTCTTGAACCTTCTGGACCTTGAATTTCCGGATCGCAGTTAGCGAAAACTCCGGAAATCCAGATTCTTAAATAATAATAAATATTTAAATAATTTCTGAAAAAAGAAAAGAAAAACAGACTTTTTGATGAAAAATCTGGGGTAAAGGCAATCTTAAAGTTTAAAATAAGTCTACGTAAAACACTTAAAGCTAAAACAAACCTGCTGGTAACAATGATAACATCTTCTGCTATGCCTGCCAGTTCTTTGATACACAGATAGACCAAACGGCGGATGGTAGGATCATTTGATTGGAACAATTTGGTCATAGCAAAAAAAGCTTCTGTTGCTTCTACAGTAGCAAGTTGTTCACCCTGTAAAAGTTTGTAAATAAATTAACTGTAACAATATGAGTAACAGATATATATGATATACTGGAACAAACATATGCTGTTCATGGGAAATTTGTTACCATCAAGGGAAATTTTTTACAATTACTTATTGAAGAAAAAGTTATAATTCCTCTATTCTGATGCATAGGACAATTTAACAGAGATTGATATGAGAATTTTTTTCTCTGCTTTGCCCACTCACATTATTTCCGAGATTGTGTAATTGCACTCGACTTTCTGCCATCTCGTACATTTATTTACATGACCTAAAATCACACATTGCAATTCATATTCACACTTTTTGAAAACATGCATTACCATTCATATTTACATGATTTAAGATCACAGACTGCAACTTATATTTACGTGATTTAAGACTGCACATTGTATTTCATTTTTTGCATGATTTTGCATCAAACACCGAGATTCACGTTCCCACAATTTAAGATTGCTCATTGTGTTTTGTATTTCCCCCAATTTTGCATAAAATATCGAGACGAGATTCATATCCACACAATTTAAAAGCCACTATTGTGATTCATGCTCCTGTTATTGAAAAGTTAAGACATAAAAGTTCATATCTGCATAATTTGAAAATCAAACATCGAAATTTGTATTCAAGTGAAATTAAACAAGATTTGCAATTTTAAAATCCAAAACAGAGATTCATATTTAACTGAATTTAAAATCAAAAATCGTGCGTGTTTAAAGTGTTTTTACTATTTATAGCAGATTTGTATTTTTATTCAGTTCAGTTATTTCAAGGAAATTGTTTTGTTTTCCATACAAAGGCAGAAACTTGTGAGTAAAACTCAATCCATAACTTTAAATATGTTCAGTAAATTGTATTGATAAGCTATTTTGGAAATCTTTTTAAATGTACAACATGTGTGTTATATTACTATTTACGCCCTATCATTCTGTTTCAAAAAATAAAATTTAAAAGAAATTTGGTTTTCAGTGTTAAAAATACTATGTTGGGTTGAAATTAAACAAGTAAATTATTTATCAGTTATTTCAGTATAAAATATAAAGCATTAAAGTATAAAATATAAACAAGTTAACAAGCTCAGTATAAAATATAAAGCAAGCTAACACAGAAGTAAAAAGAAATAACCCTATCATACAAAAATGCTTAGCTAAGCCTAGCCGTATACTTTACTCAACATTTAAAAAATTTCATAATAAATAGAATTTTACATTTATTCTTAAGCTTCTGGGTAGATGTGTTTTAAAGATGTCCCTCTACTAGTTTTTTCTAAAAATTATTCCATAAATTTTCTGAAATTTAAAGGAGAAAATATATGTTTTTTTAACATTTACCCACTATACCCTACCTGACCCTATATAGCAGACAGGCACTAAAATAAAAACAATTGAGAGGGAAAGAACATTTATTAATATCTAATATTTTTTTCATTTTAAAAAATGTATTTTCCAGTGACCACTAAACAGTATTTTCAGCAAGCAAAAAAGTAATCTTAACTGTAATCCTACTGCAGCACAAAAATACTCTTTATTCTAAAAGTAAAAAATCTGTATCTTAGTCACCTTTTTGCCAAAACAAGAAAATTTTATAATATTTAAAAAAAATTTAGTAGACTCTTGTGAAGATGTCCAAATTTTATCAAAAAAACTGAAATACTTCAATTTATTTTCGTATCAACTTTTATAATTGTTTTTCTTTAAAATATATTTTTAAACTAACAAACATATAAATTATATCTAATTCGAAAGACGGAAATAGCTTTTCAATAGAGAAATGTCTTTGATGAAAAAAAGGGTGGTGTGAAAAATATGTTTAATGAAAAATGATGATGTGATGAAAAATATGTTGATGAAATAAATCTTTGATGAAAAATATGTTTAAACATATTTATTTTTGAAAAATATTTATCTTGAATAATACCTCTAGACACGTTCAGAAAATTGAATAAGTCAGTTGGTTTTTATAGGAGCAATTAGATTACTTTTCATTCACATAGTTTATAATGTTTCAACTGTCAGAACTCAATTGACATGGATGCAACTGCAAGTTCCTTACTTAAAGAGTTCGAAACGTAAAACTTCGCTTTACTTAATAATATCTAAATTTTCAAACATTCTATTTATTTGAACTTCCCGGTAATTTGGGCTTCAAAAAAGCAAAGCTGAAGCCTAAAACAAAACAGAGTTATGAAAATGAAATAAAAAACACATTGTTAACAAAGCAAAATAAAGTATATTAGTAAACAGGGGAGAAAAAAAAAATAAAAACAAAATAATCTATCAAAGATAAAATAAAAAGAGGAAATACTTAGATTAGATATGTAAAAACTCACTTGATTTAATAGATATATCATCTTTGTCAAAATGTTCGCACATTTTCTAGTATTCAAGGGTGTTTCATTAAAAGTTCTTGCCTAAATTTTAAATAAAAACAATTGTTTAGAATAAGGAAAAATAAAAGATTTCACAAAAAAATAATAAATAAATGTACATTTACAGACTACATACATAGCTTCTAACATGGATAGGAAAAAATCCTGTAGATTTTATAAAATATAAATTTCATGATAATTGTCGCATAATGTATTACATATTTTATACATAGGGAATTTCAGGGATTTTTATGGTCATTAAAACATAAAAACTACAATATTTTCCAGTTATGATCCGCATTAAATACATTTGAAATGTTATGTATAATATTTACTCATAATTTTGAACAGTAATAGGTAAAGATAGTTAAAAGATTTTTTTAATTAAATTAAAATATAAATTCTGCAATAAAATAAACTGAACATTTAAAGGGAAAAAAAGTTTTAAACTGATTTCTCAAAAAGGAGGCTTACTTTATTATCTATTAGTATCTATTCGAGCATACAATTTAAGCAAAAATTCCATTTCAATGGGGATGTTTTTTAGGAAACTGACTCAATTTTAAGGGAATTTTTTAGAACGTACAAAAACCAAGAGAACTTTTATTAAATCAGCAGAAACTTGCAAAATCCAGTAGAGTTGGCAGCTATGTACATACATACAATGCAAAAAATAAACTAAATACTAGTACTATCTCTTATTTAAGAATTTGGTAAACTGTAAGTAGATAAAAGTAATTACAAGCAAACATTTATCACACAAAAAATTTTGTTTTCAAGGTTGATATTTTAAAATAAAGATGAGTAATTTATTTTAATAGACGAATATTAATGATAATATTCAATAATGATTCATTTATATAATCAATAAATAAAATCATAAAGCTCCTACACAAACAAATATTTTATAAAATATAAATCACTTACAGAAAATTAAATCTCGAAATTATAGGTACTAAAACTAAATAAGAACATATTACATTAAAATATGCATTATAAAAGTTTCAAGAAAAATTTTTACTTCTTGCAAAACAGTTGTTTTTTCTAAGTTATTAAACGGATTTCCACTCCCACCTGTAAGAGCAAAGAAGAAAGTAAATGGACCATTCGTAAATGGCAACATGATAAGAATTACAGGAATTATAATGTTCAACATCATTCAAAACGTAAAATATTTAATATGTTATAGATTAAAGAATCAAAAAAAAAAAAAGATAAAAAGTATACCTTTTAGTTTATTTTTGTATAATTAAATTTTCTATTTAACAGGGTACATAGCCAAATATTTCAACAAAAAATAAGCACCTTTTAAGTACTTTTTAAGCCTTTAAAAAATATTTGTATTAAGAAAAACCAAAACAATTTTCTAAGACTTTACATGATCATGATAAAATAACTAGTTCCTAACAAAGAAACTCTTTTCTTGATTATATTAACCACCATAAAAAGATTGAAAGACTTTTCAGTTCAAAAAAATGAGGGTGGAAAATAAAGCCTGAAATTGAGAATATCTAGCAAAATGCAGCGGAGTTACACATGAGAGTGCAAGAATTTCACCAAACTTAGTAGACGAAGAATGCGGACTCTAAAGTATTTCATCAAACACGTAAAATGATTGCCGCTTTCATACGATATGAACCGATCGTAGGACAAAATGGATTGTGGTTGAATGAATTGTGAAAATGTTGAATAGAACAATTTGAAAAGCATGCTTTTGCATAGTATGTGCTGAAAATCATCATGGTAAAGAAAAGAAGAAAAAAAATCTCATTTTCGAAAACAGAAAAATCAAGCACTTTTTAAAAACACCAAATGAAAAAAGCCCCCTTAAGGGCTTGTAAAACACGAAAATAAGCAGCTTTAAGCCCTTTTTAAAAATGCTATCAGGGGTCTGTCTAGGTTTTTCTAAGAAAGATTTTGTGAAAATTTAGGTATAAATTGTGAAAATAAAAAAACCAACACAAAAATATGTCAAAAATTTGGATTAGTCGTTTCCTACAAATACAAAAATAAAATTTTAAGAAAAAGTATTTTGTGAAACTACAGTTTCTCCTAAAGTTGAATTTGTGAAGGTACCGCTAAATGGTAGTAAATTTGGCTTAGACTATGCACTATGCTTATACTAATTTTACATTTATTAATTAAGAATTATAAGCAAATACTTATATTTAGTGAAGCTTTTAAAAATTGAGCAATCTTAATTTAATATAAACCATGCTTTAGCCAAAGAACATAGAAAAGACAAGTGCAGCTCTCCCACATTATAACTAATGCGGGGAACTTTCAGTAAGTGATGTTATACTAGAAAACAATTTTTGTGAGAACAACACACTGGGATTTGTTGGAACATATGTACAAAAAATTCAGCACACTCATATTAGAAGTGAGGTGATGTTACTCAAACTAGTTGTTGGTATGCTTCACTGCCTCCTGCTATTTCATTCTTTTACGCTATCTCTAAATGTGCTAGCAAATATTAACATACATGATATACATGAATTTTCATATAAATATCTTAATAAACTGTATAGTAATGTTAAAAAATAGTACAAAAGTGTGGAAACAGATATATTAATAAAAAAACATTGATTTGCTTTCGCAACGATAGCTGTAGTTGGGTCGTTGCAAACCTGCTTCAAGAAGTTCATTTGCTATGAGGACTCTAGATGTTGCTTTTTCCGCTATGCATGAGAGCTCTAATAACCATATGGAGACTGGTTTACATTATGTCTATGGAAGTCTACCCCTAAGCAGGGTTTAAGCTGAGTCTAAAAATTCATTAGCAAAAAAGCTAAAATCTGAAAAAAAGTTTTAGCAAAATGCTAAAATGCCATTAGGCTTATAAAATTACTTTATATCAAACAAGTACTGTAAGTTATCTGACAAAGAATAGCTTAATGTACAAGAATATCAAAAAGAATACCTATAACAAAAATCATT
>NC_092209.1:80213775-80263389 GCF_043381705.1 Parasteatoda tepidariorum | reverse complement strand
AGCCATTTTTGTTGATCGCTATGCTTCATCTCGTTTGATCACGTTTTTTTCGTGAACGCTAGCGTCATGGTTCTTCTTGCGAAAGATATTTAGATTTTTCCTTCTTGTTTGATCAAGTTTTTTTCATGGATGTTAGCGTCATGGTTTTTCGCGGAAGCTTTTTTTTTAATGGAATTTAGTAAAATCCTTTAGCAAAAATGCGAAAATGCTTTGTTGAATTTTAGCATTTTTGAGGGGTCTTTTCGCATTTTGCGAAAAAAGCTACCGTAGCGGAAACCCTGCCCCTAAGTACACTGAGTAAGGATTTTGATGTACTTATAATTAAACTAGCTAAACAAAAACAACAAATTTAATAAAACAAAATAAGTAGGATCACGAACACATTCCCAAGCGAGTACAGACAGGGCACGCCTAAAAAAGAAAGTAAATCAGTTCTTGTTTATTTTTCCCTCTCAAGTTTCATTTTCCCTTTTTTGCTCTGAATCTCACTTACTGCTTACTTTAAGCATTTACTGGTGTTAACAAAGCTCACCAAAAGGAGAAAATTGAGTTTGATGAAATTATTAAAATAAATCTAATAGAAAATAAATAATGTTGAGAAAATATAGTAAAGTAACACAAAGAAGAAAATAATGTTCTTTATCAGAAAAATTATATAAATTCAGTAATTTTATCCTAATTATCATAGGCCAGAAAAACACAGTATATTTTATGTACTTTTCGTAGACTTCATAAAACTCAATATTGCAATTTAGTTAGAGAACTAGAAGACATTGAGACACCATGATTAGGAGAGGAACCAATTGTTGACTTTATGTAACATCGATTCAACTTAAAATAACGATGTGGTGAACATTTTGCTAGACATTGACTACTCTGAGATAATATTAATTGGTGAATACCGTTGCAATTCGTTCGCAAGTATACGCATAAAGTAGGTGTAAAGAGAAAAGCTTTACTTAGCAATGAAACTATATTTAATCAAATAAAACATAAAATTTCAGTTAAAATTAAAAAGATAAATATAACACTAAGGTGGGGCTATATAAATGTAGTAAAATAGAGGTAACTTACATATACGTGTTAACTCTACACTATTTCTCAGACTTTAACAATAATACGAAAATATACAGGATTATGAATAACTATAAACAACAGATAGAAATTTGGATGTTTTGCCGAACACATAACAGATTAGAAACATTCATAATAGGCTATACAATAAGTTCGAAAAAAGTAAACAAATACGCCGATTGAAAATCTAAGCCTAGGTGTTAATATAAAAGGTTACAATAATTGCCAAAAATCTAACATATTTTAGATTAATAAAAAGAATATTACCATCCTCCTCATCCCTTTTATCCCGTTTTAAAGCATACATTATTAACAACTACTAATCAAAGAAACCAAATACTACGACTCCACGTCAAAAGTCAATACACGACATCGTAAGCCGAAACTTATATCGATTACACAGCTTGGAAATAGGGCTATATCAAAACAAATATTTTAATTAGACTTGCTTAAAGCTTATATGGAGAAATTTGTTTGAGAAGAGCTTTCGGTTGTTCCCCTCTTCCCTCCCCCCTTTGGAATTAAAGGTGTTTTGATTATTTTTTTTATAATCAGTAAATTTCAGGACATTTTAGTTCAGCTACTTTGATAAATTAGGTCTCCAAGAATCCATATTTCAGACGGTGTCGTTTATGTTTTGCGTGGAAACACATCCATTAAGCTACTCTATTGTTATTCGCTGTCGCAGCACACGAATGCGCCATCTGAGCTGAAAATCGGTTCCATGTTTTGACACTCGCATGTTTTGACATCTCTCGTCCTCTTCTAAGTTGTATGGGAATGTACTATGCACAATGATATTTTCCGCATAGTTTCCTTATTATATGGAACTTAAAACTGTAAAACTTCTTTTTATACAAAAACAACATTCATATTATTTAATCAGAAATAATGGCAGGCAAATATATTTTCCATAATCTTTCATTAGGAAAAGAACAAATTAAAAAACTCATACATTAAAAAATAAATGTCTAATTTATGTAAAATGAAATTAAGTGAAAACGTTGTACAATTTTGTAAATGCGATATTTTTTAAGAAAAAAAAAGCGTTTTATTTTCCAAATTTAGAAATCGAAAAATTTTTTTCTCTGCTGTGTTCGTAGGGTTGAGGTGGAGAAAATGAGGTATGAGTATACTAAGTAAATTAGACTGTAAAGTAGACATAATAATAAGTAAACTACTTAGTATTATTGGTAAAGTACAGACTAAGTAAAATCACAATGGCGATAATACTGACGCGAGGTTGTTCAAACTCGAGAATCACTTTCACTAATTGGTTTATTTTATATAAATACAAATAAATAATATACATGGCTATTATGTACATAAATAATGATGGCTGTACACAAAACAAAACGATTACAAAATAGTGAAAATCAATTTGTACATTAATGTGGATGAAATCTGATATAACATAAGTAGGACTTAAAAAATATGATTACTTAAAAAAAATGATTACGCAAAAAAAAAAAAAAAAAAAAAAAAAAAAAAAAAAAAAAAAAAAAGCGGCTACGCAAAAATTATTACTAAAAAACGATTACGCAAAAAAAAAAAGACTACGTAAAAAATGCTTACGTGAAAAATGTTGTTTTTCTAACATTTAGAAACTTTTTCTTTTCCTTTTTTTACTAATGGCGGGCACTTGGGAGTTGTCCCATTGGCCACAGAGATGCCAGAACTGCTACTCTGTTCTCGTTACCCAGTGTGCACCTGGAGCAGCGTCACCCACGTCACCTGGAGCAGGCGGGGGAGCAGCGTCGTCCACGTCATACAAACACAAACCCGCACCGTCAGGGCGGGTCACATTCACGCAATCACACACAAAGGAAAAAGGACATAGAACACAGAGAGAAAGAAACATCCATGCCCTGAGCAGGATTCGAACACGCGACCAGCGGCTACGCAGTCAGGCACGCTAGCCACTCGATCACCAGGTCGGCTACACTTAAAAACCTGTAGAGTTATAAATAAATATTAATTTTTGCAATAATTGCACTTATATTCAGTTGAAATTTTTTTCTTTCATAGCATAAATTTAAGTCTTAGCAATTTTAGTGATGAGTTGTTTAAGAGGCAGTTTTATTTTTAAGATTTATTTCGTAAGGAGTTTAAGTCTGGTTTAAACTGTTATTCATTTACAATTTCAGTAATTTTTAAATGAAATTTTTAAATTTGTTTCATCTCAATTGATCATTTCTTTCAGAATTATTAGTCACTTCTATGGTCAATCCACACCTATGGTTTACTACATGTAAATAAGTGTCAAAAGTAACGAAATGAATTCGAACTACTCTATACGCAGGTCAGGAATTTTTTATGTTTTGTGGATTGGTTTTGGTTAATACACTTTTCACACCATAGTTGTCTACACATTGTAAATATTCATCTAGACTGAGCTAGATATTTTAGATCTTCGCCAATCAATCGTTTTTTTAGTGCCATCTTTCAATCTTTTTTTATTGTAAATACTCTTAAAAATTTTCTAAATATCATTTAATTAAAACTATTTAAATTTGGACTATAATATTCCAAATTATGAGTGTATAGAAGCAAACAGATTTACACAAATTTTAATACTAACTGTTTATTTTTTACTCTTTAAACCTTCTCAGTCAACGCTTTTCTTTAAATGAATCAAAATTGCAAAATAATAATAATAAATAAATAAATAAAAAATAATAACAAAAATAATTGTTAAGTGCAAAAATATAATTTTTGTAATAAAAAATTTATGCGTATACAGAACATTTCCAAGTACAGTTCTTTAGACCAGGTACACAGATATCCTCATTGAATTGTAAAACTTTTGAAGAACGTCTTTCTTTACTCAAAATTTGACAAATTCTAAAGATCTGTGGGACATTTTATGAAGTCTTCGAGAAGATGGTAAGACTTAAATTCTGTTATTTCATTGTCTATTTAAAGTCATTATCCTTTAGGCTAATATAATTGAAAACATCGGGTGATCACTGTCTTCAGAATTGCTTATCTTAAGTGTTAATTTTTGCCAGACAAATCCTAATTTAGAATGTTGACACAATAGTTAGGAGCCACTAGTATTCTAATTTTGAAGTGTTTTAAAATTCAATGCTTTCAAATTAAGAAAATTTATAGATGTAATTTCTTATTAGCATGTTTTTCACTAATTTCTTCTTTTAAGATAAAAAGTGAGCTATTTTAAAAAAACGAGAATTTCGAAATTTTTACCTGGTTCTATTTTATAAACTAATTTTTTGTTTTGCGGTTTTTGCGAAACTTCTCATTCTATTGAATACATTTAATCTTGGAAGCAATTTTTAACAATCATCATTTTAAAACTTCGTTGAATTGCTTAGGGTATAAGCATTTAAAGTAGCCCTCGATAAACGAAATTGCGAGGAAAACAATGTTTCTTAATATTGTAATGAATCCAATTTAATAACTAATGAAAAAGTCAGATTTGAAAATCCTAAATTCAAAATTTCAAGCAATTTTCTATGCATCTTTTTTAAATTTTGTTATTTATATAGGGCAACATGATACATGAAGAATCAATACCTTAAAGTTATACTTGATTCATAAGTTTCTGATTTTGAGTTTATCATAAACTGAATTTAAAACCAACTTCAGTATGAAATTTATAGTGCAAATTTCTAATTAAAGTTTTAGGGCATTGATAAAACATAAAATTTGTTTTATTTCACGTTAAACCTGATTTTTTAGTTATGAAAAAGAAATGGAGCTTGCAAAAAAAAANAAAAATACTTAAAGCTAGTTAACTCGAAAAAGATCCTATCTCAGAAGTGAAGGATTTTATATGAACGGGGGTAAAAACCTAAATTGGATTTTTTCTTTCAAATTTAATCGCGCAATTAACCCTTTTTAAGTTTACAGACTTTAACTTACATTAAAATGAGTTGATAAATAAATTCAAAAATAAGTACTTCTAAGTAATTCTTAGTGTATGTTTAACTTAAATCCAAAGATTTTTAGCATTGGTGCAATTGCAGTTGAGCTTAAAATTTAATAAAACAAAATGTCTACTTGTTTTTAAGAATTTTAACGTACTTTAAAATTAATGTCAAAATTGTATGTTCAAGTAGCTAACTGCATAGTCAAACTGCATATGGTAAATGAATCAATGCCTTTTATACTCATAAGTTTCTGATTTTGAGTATATCAGAAACTGAGCCTAAAACCACAGCGTTCGGTACGAAATTTATAGAGCGAATTCCTAATTAGACAGTTTTAAGGCATTGATAAGACTTACAATATGTTTACTTTCACGTTAAGGCTGATTTTCAGTTATGAAAAAGTTGTTGTTGTTGTAGTTAATTTACGTCGCACTAGAACTGTAAGATGGGCTATTGGCGACGGTCTGGGAAACACCCCGGAGGATGATCCGAAGACATGCCATCACAATTTTGATCCTCTGCAGAGGGGATGGCACCCCCGCTTCGGTAGCCCGACGACCAGCACGCGAGGTCGAGCACTTTACGGTACAACAGTTTAACGAGGACCAATACAGCACAACCTCGGTCCCTACGCAGACTGATCCAAGTGTTCACCCACCCGCATACTGACCGTAGCCAGTGATGCTTGACTTCGGTGATATGCTGGGAATCGTGTCTTAACGATTAGTCCACTGCGGGACCAGTTATGAAAAAAAATGGACTTAGCTGTAAATCTATTTTTTTTTATTAATTTAATTCTAAAGTCCCTTGCGCAGAAGTGAAGGAGAATATATAAATGTAAAAACCCAAATACGATTTTTACTTTTAAACTTAATAATATAATTAAAACATTGTTATTAGTCTATATTCAGGGGTGGCGAACCTTTATGCACCAGCGTGCCATTTTTTTTAAAAAATTGTTTAATTTGGTCATAGACGTGCCATCAAACAATTTTGACTTCGTGCTTATTGGGAAAATAATAACACTAAATGCTATCAACTCAAAACTCTTTATTTACTATGGAAAAGAATACATTTCGCAATGTCTCAGTTATACGCTTAATTCAACTTAAAGTAACATCAGTGTGACTTCTGTTGTTGCAGATTAGAAGACAAATAACTTATATTAGGTTGCAAGATGTTATTTCAAGCAGGTCTGTTAATTTTTTTTTTGCAAGTTATTTATTGTTAGCTTGTTTTTTATGGTAATTAATTGTTTTTTGGCATTAATTGTAATTTTTTTGTGAATAATTGTTTATTTTTTTATGTTTGTTTTTGTGAATTTTAATTTAATTGGTAAATTGCTTCACAGTGAACTTCGTGATCGGTGGCGTGCCCAAAATATTATGTGGCGTGCCATAAGTGGCACGCGTGCCATTGGTTCGCCATCCCTTATCTGTATACTTGCATTAAAATGAGTTGATAAAGCAAATTTTGAAATAAGTACTTAAAAACAATTCTTCGTGTGGTTTAGCTTAGATTTTATAGTATTGGTATAATTGCAGTTGAGAGTAAAATTCGATAAAACAAATTGCCAACAAAACGCGTACTTGTCTCAATTTTCAACGTAATTTAAAACTATTATCAAATTTTATTCTTGCAAGTAGCCAATTTTGTGAAGGTAAAGGGCTATTTAGTCTAACAAATTGCTAACAGAAATGTTCTCTATGTATAAATTACTTACTATAAATTAACGATAAATTTATTTTCAAGTCTATCAAAAGCTTATGAGTTTTAATGATGCTTATTTGCTGCTGGAGTAGCAAAATAATTACTAACTGTTCAATAATCACGTAACATAGCTTAACATTAACCATAACACTAACTCGCTGCTTCAGTAGTAGAATAAGAATGGAATGTAAGAATAAACTCGTTTTGAATAAAAGTAAATTGTAATTGGGATTGGGCTGAATCGAAACTGTGTTGAAAAATTAGTAACTTAACCGGACATTTTATTTTAATAAAAATCAAATTTTTGAATTGCTAAATTTTTAAAGAAATTTTGTTTCAAAGGTCACAGTGAGTTTTTCAAAGTGAAAACTAATTTGCGAACGATTGTCAAAAGGTCCTTTAACGGTAATTTTCATAAATTTGCAACAACTTACGAATAGCGTTTATTACATTTGAGAGTATTCATCATTCAAACCTTTAGTCCATTTTTTACTGAGAAAATCAGGTATAGCCCTACTTAATTTTCAAATAGTTTTGCTTTTGACATGTAAAAATTTTACATGTAAAAGAAACTTTTTATATTTGAAAAAATCACTTTAAATAGAAAGTAAATATAATAAACAGATTTGTCTTCAATGAAAGCCCGTATTTTTTTTTTGAAATTATATAAATTTTAGAATTAAAGTGATGCAAAAGTTGCTTAAATAATGTATCGCTTTGCGACAGCAGCACCGTACATCTCATAATATGAGCGTTCGTGCAATACAAACTGTTTGTAACGAAAGCAAATATACTGTGATTATGTAAAAGATCTTTAAGTCAAAAAATTAAATCGAATTTGATCATTAACTTTAACATCTTTACATTTTCCAGTATAAGAAATTTTAACTAGAGTCTACAGACCTTTCTATAAAATCGAAAGGCTTAAAGTAAAAATATTTTGAATATAAAAATTTTCAGGAATTATTAGTAAAAAAAAAAAAGCAAGTTCGAAGTGTTTATACTAGTTCGAACTGAAGTGTTTATAGATCTGTCTGAAGTGTTTTATAGATATAATAGGCCAGCAGTTGATGTAATTTTTTTAAAGAGGTATAACTCCCAAGTTCATGATATAATAATTGATAGTTTCATTTAGAAAATTAAGAGTATAAGTTTTAAGGAACTGTGAAGGAAAAAATAAGGGCCTAATCTTGTACTTTATTATTTTTAAACATGAACTTTGGCAGAGACAGCCTAAAGACTTAATTTCTAAATTGCAATCTTTAAGCTATTGAGTCTTTTTATAGAAGAGCTTTAAAAGGAAATACCTATCCTTTAAAGCAGGAAAACGATCAGCCTGATTTACTATATTTGATAATCAACTCTGGCCTAGTTCAGTAATTATACTTTTTTTAAAAAATTAAGCTCTGTTAGAGTAATTAAAGTGTTTATGCCCCCATAAGTCAAAAATCGATCGGAAACGTGATATAGGGACACTGCTTTACAACACGTGTACGTGTGTGAAACGAAAAATTCCAAAACCACTCGACAAACGTAGAGGTCGAATTAATAGCGGTAGACGGCTGTACTGCTCCCTATTCGAGCTCTACACTCGTTCAGCAGATTCGAAACTTTTCAATTCCCTAGTGTACGCTGCCGTAGCAAAACAGTGTCCCTGCAGTAAAGGGCGGTGGCTTTTGAAGTCCTATTAGTCCTTAATTGCGACTCTAGATTGAATGTTCATGACCTGAAGTAACCGAGGAACTCTAGCTCTTACAGCCGAATAGTATAGAAGCTCTTAAAATTAACTTTCGAACTAGTGCATTAATCAAATTTTATGGGTCTGGATGGTGTATAGCACGGTCCTGGAATGGGGCAATTTTGGGTTTAAGGTTCGTGCCCTGAAAATCCCCCGCTCTTTAAAAGTATTTAGTAGAACTAGACCAGTCATAGAACTTTAGACTACGACGGCGTGCAATCGTTTAAAGATCTTATCAAAAAGTGCGATCTAAGTGTTATATGGACGAGGGCTGCATTTGAAATATCCTAAAATTGGCGTTGAAAACGTAGTATCGTTCTAAATTTAAAACTTATAATTTTAAAAATTTAATTTCAGGTAGATGTAAAGAGGATATTTTGATACCAAAATTTAAAATGAAGCTTTAACTTGCTAAACATTAAAGTACATAAAATACTAAATCGAACTTTTATAGTTGCCATTTTAAACACTTATGACGGTGCAGATTTTAACTCCGACTTTTTTTAATGTTATGCGCTAAAAAAGTTAATAATATAAGCAAGCTTCTTGCTTGCTTTGGGGCAAAACTTGGCTTAAGTTCGAGTCATTTAACAGTATTTGCACTTGATAGTTTTCTAAATTTTTAATTCTAAGAGGTAAAGTCTTTCGATTAAACAAAAGGAAATTTTTAAATTTAATGAGCAATTTTATATGAATCGCTATACGTCTAAAGTTAATTGAAATGTTTTTAATGCATGGGAAATTTACCCTCAAACAAAAAGGCAAATGTAGTATAAAGTATAATTAACCAGTTGTTTTAAAATTTCATATTCAATTTAAACTGAAATTTAGTGTCAAAAAGAGGAAATTACAGAAATCTTTGTTTTCCTAAAGAGAAAATGTTTTTCTTAAATATCTTGTATCAGCTAGATTAACATGACTAAAGCGGTAATTTGAAATTTTATTAGTTCATTTTAAAAGAATACTGAAATAGTATGTATTTAACAACAAATGTATTGTATTTCTTTATATTACAATAGTGTGAAAAATTCGATGATGTCAACGTTATTATATTGATGTTTTTGGATTATAAAGAGCCTTGAATAGCCTTGAAGAACCTTTAAAGCTCTCTTGTGTACAAAATTTGCCACTAAAATTGCTCTTAGTATAAATCAAACTCTAAAAAAAATGAATACCTTATCCTGTAGTTTTTCAAAGATCGCCGAACAAGCTTAAAATCTTTTTTAAATTGTCTAAGATTCTAAATGTAAATAATTTGTCGAAATATGAGTAATTAAAATTTTTCAACCAGCTGTTTGTCTTAAATCTTAATAAAAGTTTTGTTCTCTTTCTTAATTTGCGATAGATTTTAATTATAAAGTTGAATTTGTGCATGGTAATGTAGTTTTGTTTGTTCACTAATAACTTTCTATATTCAAAAACTACACTTCTTTTAATAGGAAAATACTCATAAACATTTTACTAACAGTGTACTCGCTACGTTAATTTTATATTTTTCATAAACAATTTATTTCAATTTAAAATTATTCCAAATTTCTAAATTTTATTGTAGCTTGAATCTAAAACTAGATCTCATTTTGGAAAAGTGTCAACTTCAATTTGAATCCATTGAAGAAACCCCTTTTTCAAAATGATTCTTTCTATTTTAACTTTCATAAACTGAGGTTAGTTAAAAATTCGGAACTGCGAAATAAAATTTTAAACTTTTTAGCTAAACTTAACTGAACAAAATTTTAAATAAAAGGAAAAAAAAAATTCATAAAATTTAAGTCGCATTACTTTAATATATATTCAATCATATGCTTATGTCTAAAAAAATTTCAAAATTTTTATAACAATAATTTTAGATTAAATAGTTAAATAAACACTAACGCTTATTTAAGTAATTACCCATTTATAAATTTCCAGCTATGTAGAAACAAAATAGTAAAGATAATATTGGTTTAAATTTATTTTTTCACTAAGCAAATTTAGAGGCGAATGTTTTTAGCATTTTATATTCAACGAACTATTAATGCTTTAAAATGCTGAATTTGTAAAAGTTATGTCCTTTGTCTTGGGCAGAAATAAAACTTACGGTAATTTTATTTTTGGTCTTTTTTATTATATAAGGACGAATTTGAGTTGAGTTAGCACGAGCTCGTATTTCCGTAAAAAACCTAAATAAAAATCACAGAAATTTAAGAATTCTGTCAGCATATGTTTATTTAGTTTCCGTCCGTTATTTTGTAGAAAAAAACTCTAATCACTTTTTTAAATGTACTACATATTTTTTTTTACATTTTCTTATTAGGTAGTTCAAATGTACAGATTTAAAATTTAGTTTTCTTTTTATTATCAGTAATTATTTTATTAGAAAAAGTTCAATTAGCATACCTGCACTTGGAGATAAAAAATCCAGTTATATTAGTCTCAAATAGACAATAGTGAAAAGTGCACTTCTTAAATTGTGGATGAGATTTATTTTTTTATATTTCAAAATACTTGTTTTTACATTTTATAAAATACTAAGCGGCTACCAGCTGGTCCGCCTTTTTAAAAAATTAGATTTTCTAGTATTTCGGTATTTAAAATCGTACAATCAGAAATTAGGACAATGCGTAAGTGAAATAAACTCATATTGCTCATATGAGATTTGATTTAATTTTTATTTCTGTTAATTTTTTACATGATCTTATGGTATCGTTGTGAATTCGCTACTAAAATGTTTAGTACAACATACGCTAGCATTAAAAAAAACTGCTAATAATTTCAATGGCGCTTTGTTTGATAAAATCTAATTAGTAACCTTGTCAAAATCAAACTATGCACTTATTTGCAATTGTTAATTATAAGCCTAAAATCGAAATTCCTCTCCATTAGTACAAAAGTAAATCTATACAAAACTTTAATCAGACCAATTATTCTATATGGTAGCGAGACCTGGGTAATTAATAAAACAGAGGAAAATAGACTACTCATTTTTGAGAGAAAGATCCTTCGGTCAATCTTTGGAGCAGTTAAGGAAAATAATATTTGGAGAAGTTTATATAATCATGAGATATACAATAAATATAGATTACCAAATATTTTAAGGGGTATTAAGGGCTTCAGGATCAGATGGATGGGGCACGATTTTCGGTGTGAAGATTTCGATCTAGTTAAAAAACTTACTTTTTCGAAAATTGAGAAGAGAGAGAGACCAGCTACAAGATGGTTGGACAGTGTTGAGAAGGACTTAAAATTGTTGGGGATAAACAGGTGGAAAAATCTAGCTTAAAGCCGCCCGGCCTGGAAGCAGCTAATTGAGAAAGCCTTGGCCTGTACTAGGCTGTAGTGCTGACGAAGAAGAATATGAATTATAAGCCAATGAAATTCAATTGTAAGGGTTTTATCGCCAAAACGAAACGAATTTTAACTGTTTTAAATTTCTTTCTACACGGAACTAAAACAGTAAACAATACATTTTAAAGCAAAATTTAGCTTAATGACACTGTTCAAGAACTAAAAAAAGCGTAACCAAGTAAATTAGCCTTTACGATGAAAAGTTCAAATCAGTCTTGACAATTATTCGAATCAGTAGAATACTTATTGAATTGGGAATTAAAATGGCATGGCAACTGCTTACATTTAATTTTTTAAGCCCTTACGAAAGATTTTTTGCCATTAAAAAAATTTCTTTTCGTAATAATGAGAACCAGGAGTTTAGGCTTAACTGATCTAAGTCTTAAATGTGTGTACTCAAATGTATTATTTATGTAGAGTAAGCAAAAGAATAAGCAGACCACTCTGAATATCTTTTGATCTAATGACCGAATCTTCTAAGTTCTAGGACTGAGTCTTAATGGTTCGTGGAGGTGACTTCAAATATGCCAATTAATTATTACAGACGATATTTTAAGTTACGAAATCAAACACAAAAACATACTTTCTCTGAACAAACACACCTTTTTATTTCGACAGATTCAGATTTTTAGCCCCAGAATACGGTGTGTAGCAGCAATGTCGGAAATATACCGAATATTAAAAATACAACTTTTTTAAACTTTAATTTCTCAGACACTTTTTGACCGATTTCGCTTAAACTTTATAATTTGCCATGTAAAATTATGTCAAAAAATTATAATTGTTTTTTTTTAATCTTATTAAATAGTATAATAAAAAATAATAAATATTTACTGAAACTTATATTTTGTAATTTCTCAAATCGCTCAAAAAGTTCTAGAGATATGGCGAAATACGCAAAAAATAAAACTAACATTAAGGTGTACGAACTTTGGACCTCTCTCCTGATCAAACTATTGGGACCATATTTCCCAGATCGCAGCTATCCCCTATATATTTGGGATCAAAAATCAGAATCCATTGTAAAAAGATTTGTTTATTCAGAAATTCTAAATTTTTGTGTTTGATTACGCAACTTAAAATATCGTCTGAACTAATTAATTAGCATGTTTGAGGTCACCCCCTTGATCCTTTAAAAGATTGAGAACTACAGAGCTCGAAAATCTGATCATCAGATCAAATGTTATTCAGAAGACTCCCTTCAGAAGAGAAGAAGATTCAGAAGACTTCTTTTTAGGTTCGTTATTACCTTTTTCAAGCCTTATAAAATATATTAGTTTCTCGAGTTTACAATAATAAAAAATTTACATGGATGAAATTTTTAAAACGTTTGATAACTGTTAGACCTTGCCTTTTAAATTGAATCAAAACCAAGTTTTTCATTGAAATAGCGAGGGTTTATTTCATCAAATTAAATCATATTTCTTAGTTTTCAAAAATCCCTCGTTTTAAATTATAATATTATATTTCAATATAATTTTTTAAAACGATTTAGTTATAGGAATCAAAAAATTTTAATCAATGATATTAATATTTGTTTATGAACAGTATGGTGACTGAACGATTTTTTTAAAAAGAGAAGCTACTTAAAAACATTTAATATCTTCCATGAGCTTGAACAGTGGTTAATATATAAATTTACATTTAGAAGCATTATTAAGTTAGAATATAAACTTCTAATTTTGTCTAATATACTGTGATATAAGTATTCTCTTTTTATTTTTAATTTACTGAAGCTGTTGTGGCACTCTTTGTTTAAAGCCTATCCACCGCGACAAGGTGGTGCCACATCGGATAGGGCCGGTTTTTAATTGTCCCGCCAAAAACCGTATAAAAAGCAGATAGTGATTCGATTTTTAATTGTCCTTCGGCCAAAAATCGTGTAAAATGCAAGCAATATTTTGATTTTTAATTGTCTTAAAGCCAAAAATCACAGAAAAAGCAACTGCAAGAAAAGGTCCGGACACAGCGTAACCCTCAGAACATGCTGATGCTACTTATCACGGACATTCAGAGAGATTAAATCAATCTCTCTGGGCCATACAGAACAATTACTCTGTCTGGCTCAGAAAATCCAATTGCAAGTGAACAATGTTCACCCTGTCCAACGCTATGCATTGAACAGCAATTGAATTTGGAAAAGAACTTGCAGATCCTTCTAAACCAC
This sequence comes from Parasteatoda tepidariorum, assembly GCF_043381705.1. Classification (NCBI taxonomy): domain Eukaryota; kingdom Metazoa; phylum Arthropoda; class Arachnida; order Araneae; family Theridiidae; genus Parasteatoda; species Parasteatoda tepidariorum. The sequence continues at coordinate 80,249,483 of NC_092209.1, read as the reverse complement.
TTCATAATGTCAGTGGGTATTTAAAACGCTTTTTTTGAAAAGAGCTTAAAAAGAACAAGTTGATCGCACCACTATCAAAATGGAAATGACTGAAACAAAGCAATGTTTCGTTATTAATCTTGTAACAATTAAATTAGAGTATTGTTGGTAGGGAAAGACGGAAGTTTTTGTGTTTAAGTAACAAACGTTAACAATGAGTAAGCTAATTGTTGAAATGAACTGCAAGATAGAATTATTTTATTCTTGAGCACAAGCTTGGTGTGCAGATGATCAGCTCCAATGAAATGGGAAAACACTTTTAAAAAAAGTCGCACTTTGATAGGAATAAGCGTTCGGGACATTTTTTAATACAGTAAAAACTCGATGTGACGAAAACAGCATATAACGATAAATTCAGAATTACGACTATTCCAAGAATCCACTAGTTTCCGTCAAAATATTAGTATTAGAGATAAGAAAATTGGATATTTATGACAAGTTAGCCCACTTTCGTGACAAACTTTTTTTGGGCGGGGCATTTTTCTGCCGTTTATGTGAACAATCTTATTCAAAAAAGGAGAATATATGGAAGGCATCTTTATTACTTTTTTTAAAAAATCATTATTATTTATTTGAAAAATTGAACAAATATAGGAAATAATTTTTTGATTGATCAATTTTTGCAGTTTAAATCATAATTTATGTGGTTTTTAATAGCTTTTACAGCGAGTATAGCTGTGTTTTTAAAAATTCCAATTTTTTTTTATTGCGTTGCGGAAGATTTTGAATTCGAATAATCACTTTCTAACACTCTTTGTTTGTGCCGATTTCATTGTAAACATCATCCAAGCGACTTTTAGGCAGTTATTGTTTCGCATTTCCACACGATTTTATTAATTCCGGATATTTTTGGTACGATATTATTACGATTCGCCCGTTCGAATTACGTATTTAAATAGACACTTTTTTATCTTGCTTTATTTCTACCTACTTTATCTTAAATCCAAATTATTTTTCGATTTTTCTTTCGCAGTTATGTATTGCTAACCATTGTATTTTTATTTTGTTTTGAAAAATTCCGGTAATTTCGAGACAATTTCATTACAATACTCGAAATTGGAATCTCGCATTTAATAGTGCGATTGTATCAGAAAAATAAATACCAAAAGCATTAAGGTCGTTGTTTTCTCTTGAATAACCGGTATAATATTCGGTAATTTCTAAATGATTTAATTTCTCTTATTTCTATACTTACAAATTTTTTCATGCAAAATCTTGATCTTAATCTTGATTTTGACCACTTGAAACGTTAAGATATAATTGTTGCTTTATCGTTTTGTGCATTCCCATTGGACTGAAAAATCACTGATATGGTTACAATATTAAAGACAGAATCTGCTGGTATTTTTGGTTGTAATAATCAGAATAGTTGTAAATGTGAAATATTTATTCATCCCATTTTATTTTTGTTTATTTACTTCTATACACATACGAACTTGTGAGCTCAAGACAAATAAGAACACTTAGTAGAACTCCTGTCTAAGAAGAAAAAAAATTTCTACGGCAGGCACTGAACTTTTGTTCTTCTTATTGGCAGTTGAGCAATGTTTCTTTTGAAGTTTAAAAAGAACTTTTAATACTTTAATCTTTTTTAAAATTTTAATACAATTATATGATAGAATATAATAGTATTATAAATAATGGATAGCTTGGTGTGCAGATGATAGGTTCCAATGAAATGGGAAGCACTTTAAAAAAAGTCACACTTTGACAGGAATAAGCGTTCGGAACATAATTTTTTTAATACATTTAAAACTCGATGTCACGAAAACAGCATATGGCGATAAATTCCGAATTACGCCTATTCCAATAATCCACTAGTTTCCGTCAAAATACTAGTATTAGAGATACAAAAATTGTATGTTTATAACAAGTTAGAAAACTTTCGCGACAAACTTTTTTAGGGCGGGGCATTTTTCTAGCGTTTATGTGAACAATCCTATAAGAAAAAGGGGATAATATGGAAGACCTCTTCATTTATATTTTAAAATTATTATTGTTTGCTTATATGAAAAATTGAATAAAAATCGGAAATAATTTTTTGATTAATCAATTTGTGCAGTTTCAATCATAATTTATGTGGTTTTCAATAACTTTAACGGCGAGTGTAGCTATGTTTCTAAAAATTTCAAATTTTTTTTATTACGATGCGCGAAATTTTAAATTTGAATAATTTGATTGCTTAGTATATTAAACAATAATTTCTGGCCGAGTTTGAAAATTATAAGTTATTATTAAATTGAGAAACGCGGTGCGTCGGAGCCGAAATTTATTCGTTTCTTAGCTATTATTCGCTCTTTCCAAAAAAAAAAAAAAAAAAAAAAAAAAAANAAAAAAAAAAAAATAAAAAGACCTTTATTCACGTTAAAATATTGAAAAAAAAATAAATAAAAATAATAATATAATAAAAAAAAATAGAATTTTTTTTTGTGGAAATTAAGCCTTGAAGGGATCGAGCACCGGACCCCTCGGAATACAAATTTCCTTGCGAACTAGTTTCCGACGCTACTTACTACACCACGCCTCACATGCAACTTCATCGAATATTAAGCCTAAATAACTTTCCTGCAGTTATTAACGCAACCTATTTTGGCCCATTGTGGGGCCCCTTATTTGTCTATAAAAATTTCCTTTGGTACAATTGTTTGGTATATTAAACTGTAATTTCTGGCCGTGTCTAAAAATTATAAGTTAATATTAAAGGTAGATACGGGGTGATTCGTATGCGTAGAGTTGAAGCCGAAATTTATCCTTTTTTAGCTACTATTTGCTCTTTCCAATGGGGGCGGTCAGTGTGCGGGTGGGTGACCACTTGGATCAGTCTGCGTAGGGACCGAGGGTGTGCGGTATTGGTCCTCGCTAAACTGTGCTACCGTAAAGTGCTCGACTTCGCGCGCAGGTCGTCGGGCTACCGAAGCGGGGGTGCCATACCCTCCGCAGAGGATCAAAATTGTGATGGCATGTCTTCGGATCATCCTCAGGGATGTTTCCCAGACCGTCGCCAATAGCCCATTGTGCAGCTTTAGTGCGACGTAAATGACATACAACAACAACTCTTTCCAAAAGAAAAATAATTATTTTTATGTATAGACCACTTTATTCGCTTTAAAAAATTGAAATGCACTTTTATGTAGGTAAAAAAAAACAGTGCACGAAACTTCTTCCGGCTGCTGATTTTTGTTTAATTAGAGAAATTTTACATGAATTGATCCGGGGCCTCCTTGGCCGAGCGGTATCACCCGCCAAACTCTGTGAAAAGCGTGGAGGTAGCGGGTTCGAATCTCGTTGTTACTCTGGCTGTATCTTCGTGCTGTCCTTCTCTGTATTGTGCTATCTGTCCTTCTATTTGACAAAGGTTTGTAAGCCTAAATTAATCACACACGACCGCAAATGTAAGTAATTCCAATAAACAGTATAAATCGAGCCTCCTTGTCCAAGTGGTATTGTATCATGGCTTCGTGCCCGTCTCTGCGTGAATATATATGCTGAAAGAATTGAAATCTGTGAGAAAGAATCTTTGTGAGGGAATTTAAAATGTGCATCTCAGGAGAATTCATACTTGACGAGCTTGGCTTACTCGAAATAGAGTGGAAAGAACAGTTGCTAACTTAAACAAATGCCACGTTTCAACAACCAATCAGGCTCGCGATAAGCACTCTACGTCACTTGTAGGCATATTATTTGAATATCAAAACGTTTAAGCCCGCATTCTTTTTTGGCGGTCATTTGGCTTTGATTTTTCCCTTTTTGCTGCTGGCACATTTGTGGTAAACGGTTTTGTTTCTAGTTATCTTTACAGTAATTCCGAAAAACGATCAGCGTGTTTCTACTCTCTAATCAAAAGCTCCTTTTGGAATAATGCATTTTTTTAAAAACTAACCTTCATACCATTTTATGACAATAGACAACAATAACACTCTTTTTCGAAGCTCTGTTGCCAAAGAAAATAGAAAGACCATAGTTTAAGTGCCTTTGCACTTGCGATGATATTAAACTATATATGTAATTTTGCCGTGAAGAATAATCTGGGCTTTAGAATAGATAAATAACTTAATATACACTCTATAACAAAAAAATCGACGCACCAAGAAGGAGTTGTCCGATTGAAACGAAAATTGGTGGATAGGAAGACAATGTACAGAATAGTAAATGATTAAAATTTCAGAACAATTAAATAATTTATTGCAGAGTTACAGTAACAAGTTCAATAAGGTATTGACCCGCCTCTAGCCTAGATACAAGCTGCCACATGGCTTGGCATAGACTGATAAGGCTCCTGGATGGTCTCTTGCGGTATTTCCTGCCAAATTCGATATTATTGTCGAACGAGGTCATCAACATTCCGTGCCAGATGCAATCGCCTTACCATCATATCGCAGACATGCTCGATGGGAGAGAGATCTGGTGATCTGGCAGGCCAAGGAAGAGTTTGACAAGCTTGCAAACAGTTCATAGCAGCACGTGCCGTATGTGGTCTGGCATTGTCCTGCTGAAAAACCAGCCCAGGGCGCTGCAGAAGGAAGGGTAGCAAAACAGGTCTTAGTATGTCGTCGACGTACCGCTGTGTAGTAAGTGTACCTCTAATGACGACCAAAGGGGTCCGGCTGACAAAGGAAATGGCACCCCAGACCATAATGTGTTGTTGAGGGCCGGTGTGGCGTGCAATAGTGAAGGCAGGATCCCCCCTCTGCCCTGTGCCTCTCCAAACACGTCTTCGATGATCGTCAGGACACAATTGGAAGCGGGATTCGTCGCTAAAGACTATACGTCCCCAGTCGGCATCATTCCAGCCATATCTGTTCAAAACATTCATGCATACGAAATTTCAAAGCAATGGGATGATGGGTTATAGAGTGTATAATAATTTATTAAACTTCTCTAATCGTTTATTTGGCGACATTTTTCCACTTAGAAGAAAATTATCAAAATTTCTGCCTTATTCTTAGCTTTTGCAAATTTTTATGAGTCCAAGCAATGCTGCACAAGAGAAAATTTTTAAATATTAAAAAAAGTAGACCACAAGCTCTTTTTTCCCCCTCAAAACTTTGACTTTTCTCCGTATTGACGCTCTCCGCCATTTTCGAAATAAGCGTTGACAGTGAAGGCTTTTGATTGGTTAAACTTGACCTAACAGTCACGTGTAACAGTTGCAAACTCACAGCAGTTGTAAAATTAACATATTATTCGCAAAAAAGCATAATTTTATACTACGACTGAGCCTTTGAAAAACAGCCTTAATATTTAAAATCGTTCGATTAGTCCGTTTATTAACACGCAGGTAGTTTTCCAAAGTGCAGATTTCAGTGCAGATTTATTGATGCGTTTTTCCACCCTGTACGAAGAACGGGCATTCAGCTGATATTATATATAATAATTGAAGTTTATAACAGATATAAAGGATTTAAAAAGAAAGCGAAATTTTTAAAATTCAATTCGTCAAAATATTTACCGCAAGTCGCATAATAATTTTATTCACCTATTATTTTATAGTCTAATTAGTGCGGACATAAGAATCCCAAATTGTAATGTCAACATTCCCTTCATAATAATGTGTCGGGACTTAGAACTTTTCTTCTTTTTTTTTGTCATGTTCTGCATATATGTAGTGGCCTATATTTTTTTCAATTATTATTGTATAATTTTGAAACTTGGTCAGATATATTGTTGCAACTCCGATAGCAGAAACTCTCCTGCAAGGCAGAATATATATTCTTATTCTTATTATATATTATTACTATTATTATTATATTATTATTATTATTATTATTGTTATTATTATTATTATATATTATTACTATTATTATTATTATATTATTATTATTACATATTATTATTACATTTATTATTATCATATAATATATATTGTTATAGCATCTGTAGATTAATTTTGATTAAAGTGTTCTTTTTCTTTTTTAAAAGCAAACAAATAAATAGGGGGGGGGGATGAAGTTGCTGAGACTTTTTTTTTAAAACAGCTCCAAGAAACTAAATTGAAGGAACACAGCAAAGAATAAAATTAGATTAAAAATTAATTCAGAGAATAAAAATAGATTTTTTCGTTTCTTTATTTCAACGGATTTATTCCCTTTATTAAATGCCATTGTACAAAATCCAATTTAAATTTTAACATCACGAAGTTTTATACATCATTTTAAGGAACCTTAAGTTTGCAAATTTTTGCTACGTGTATGTCATTTAAATTAAAGTTTAACAATAACAAACTAATGTTTCACTGAGCTAAAGTGGAATGAAATATCTTAAGTATCTTTGATTGATTTTCTAAGTTTTCTGAAAACAATTGTTGTTACAAGTATGCTGTAATTTTTTCTTTGCAGTATCGGATGGAGACAGTGATATAATGTATTGATACTTTCTAACTGGTGAAAAGTCAAACTTTGGCGACCTAAATTCCCTGTTGGCGAAAGGAATTTTGTGATCGCCGCCAAACTAATTTTAGTACAACCCTATGGAGAAATAACATTTTCCCCTCGTGTGTCGCGGGGTAAAGCTGGCTGTAAAGGCAGTGGGAGGCATGAAGCTCCGATCGGATTATTATAGATGGAAATCCTTCGCCTTCTTCGTAAGCACTCTTCTTTATTTTCGAACAAAAAGTATTATAGAGTAGCTAGATCGAAATTTTATTCATGCTAATTATTTTTATGCATTTTCTCAGAAAGTATTTTCTTTTTAATGGTATATATTGCGATGCAGTGTCTTAAAGCGAACATTTTCAAAAATAACTTTTTTTTTTTCCCTCAGGAAGTTGGTTTTCAACTTTACAAATATTAATTTGATTTTCAAGAAGAGTCATATTTAATTTTATTTTTAAAGAATAAATTTTTAATAAGTTGTGAAGGAATGGGGAAAAAAAACTAAAAAAACGGTAATTTTTTTTTTAAAGTTAAGATTTATTAAATAAAGTTCATTAACGAAAGTTTTTTTGTAAATTTTAACTTCAATGTCAAATCGAAAAATATATATTTCTACGGAAACAAATTAATATACTGCCATATATTGTGAAAGTGCTGTAACGTATCAAGCTATAGTAAAGAACTGTTCAGTTTTTTTATAAAAAACTTTTATTAGCAGACAACACAAACAGTAACAAATATGAATTACCCGTAACGGAATAGTGAAAAGATCATAAAACAGCAAGAAAAACCCGTAACGGGATATAAGGAAACTTACCCGTAGCGGGATAGATAAAATATTATAAAACAACTAGATAAAGTGCCCGTAACGGGATATATAAAATATTATGAAACAGCTAGATAAAGTGCCCGTAACAGGATGTATAAAAACTTAAATTCCACACAAAACTCATTCTAAAAAATCAACAACTTTCTGGTGTTCTACTTTTATCGTCTGCTTTTATTATTTAAATTTATCGTTTTGTGTGTTTATTTTATTTATGCTTTTGCCAGCCAGTTAGTTTCTAATATTTTTACTTTTATTCATGCTTTTGCAAACCAATTATCTTTCTTATATTTTTAGATTTTATAGTGCAAAATTTGAAATCTTTATATTATTAATTTTTATGTAGGAAATAGGAATATAGAGTTTTCTCGCTCTTTTAACATTAACACTAAACATACCATAAACGGTTAAATTACACTTTAAGAACTTTTGCATCGAAAATGTGCTTATCATCTTATCGTTTTTGCACATTTGACTTCATGACTTTTTCTAACAATTATAAGCAGTTAATAATCTATTATTATATTTTGTTTATTTCAAATACTACGTGTCGTATACCCATTTCTACCACAACTGGTCATTTGACCGGGAGAACAATATATTGCTTTATAAGATTATCGGATCAGAAATTACGATGCGTGTTCAACGTATTGTATTCGATTAAATGCATATTTCTGCAAAGACAGTTGCGTAGTTAGTTCAATCAGAATAACTGTGAATTCAAATTTCAAGAAAGTGCATAAAATTTTAGACTTTTTTTTTGTTTCAGAAAAAGTGACAAAAACTAAATGTTTTGGTAAGTAAGCATATATTTTATTTCGATAGCTTTACTTCATTTCTAACTAACTGTTAGTTTTGACACAGAAAAATGTCGAAACAATCAAGACAGCAGAAGTTCTTAGAAGAAATAATATTAATTACAAGAATTATAGAAATAATAATAATTGGAAGAAATATATTTGCGGAAAATGTATAATGGAAACACCCTGTACATTTAAAAAAGTGCCTCGAGCAATGAATTAAAAATGCTTATTATTTGTGTTTGTAATACATAAAAATTGGCAATACACAATTTTATTTAATTATAATAAAGTTTTTTTTAGTTTATTCCCTTTCTAACATCCATATTTCATACATTCAATCAAGAAACATAAAGACCTGCATTTGACCGGCTATGGTAAAAATAGGCATATATTAAGTGTTGGTACGTTTAGTGTTAAGAAGACAAGATTGTTCTCTTCATCTTAATGTTTTTTTCTCAATGTCTAAAAAAATTTATATTCTCTGTGTAAGTTTTCAAACTATAAAACTGATTCAAGCTTTCTGACACCCTAAAAATATTTTATTATTATATTCAAGATCAGGCAGAAAAGAAGATAATTAATATTTTTTATGATCATTTTCTTAAAAATAATGTTCTTTTAAAGAAACATATGACGAAAAATCAATCTAGTCTGTCACTAGATGTTAGTCACAGTTTCTTTTTCTCCGAGATGTTGGTTTTCCCGCAATTAAAAACCAGTGTCTCCCATGCTATGATAATGCATGCACGAGATAATCTGCGTAATTTTCCCCTGAGTCGGGAAAAAAAAGTCTTTTGGTTCAGAACAAATTAGGAGATTAATTTCATCTAACAGTAATCTAAGGGTCACTAAGTGAATGAATTAGCACTATTAAACGCGATATGCAATTGGTGCTTCATCCTTCATAAAAATGTTAAATTTAACAAAGAATAAGAATTAAGTTTTTGTTCTAAAAGTTTGATGTTTAAAATTAAATTTCTTATACTCAAGTCAAAATTTTTGATAGTTTTCCATTGATGGACTAACATAATCTTGATGGCAACCATCAATAATTCCACCATGAACCATTATATTTTTGATGGTGACCAACATAAGTAACCATCACCCCAATGTAGGAATTCGGACTGATTTTTGATGGTCCAACATAAGAAAGCAACTTGTTTTGATGGTTTGTTCATGTTGAACTATCAGAAATTTTCATCATAGTTTCTTGGAAATCAAATGTTGGATTGATCAGGAGCCACCAATGTAGGAATTTGGTCTGATTTATGATGGTTCAAAACACAAATTGTTTTGATGGTATATTCCTGAGAACCAACTAGAATTCGCCTTAAACCATCCTAGAAATGTATAGTTGGAACCATCATTGATTGTTGGTCCATGAGAATCAAACTTCTCTTGATGGTTAAACATCATAGTATTAAANCTAATATTGCGTCAATATAGCGAAATATGCATATATTAAGTGTTGGTACGTTTAGTGTTAAGAAGACAAGATTGTTCTCTTCATCTTAATGTTGTTTTCTTAATGTCTAAAAAAATTTATATTCTCTGTGTAAGTTTTCAAACTGTATAAAACTGACTCTAGCTTTCTGACACCCTAAAAATATTTTACTGCCATATTCAAGATCTGACTGAAAAAGAGATAATTTATATTTTTTATGATCGTTTTCTTAAAAATAATGTTCTTTTAAAGAAAACATATGACGAAAAATCAAGCTAGTCTGTCACTAGATGTTAATTCTCAGTTTCTTTTTCTCCGAGATGCTGGCTTTCCCGCAATTAAAAACTAGTTTCTTTCACGTTAAGATATAGTAGCACGGAATATTCTGCGTAATTTTCCCCTGAGTAGGAAAAAAAAAAGTCTTTTGGCTCAGAACAAATTAGGAGATTAATTTCATCTGACAGTAATCAAAGGGTCACTAAGTGAATGAATTAACACTGTTATTAAACGCGGTATACAATAAGTGCTTCATCTTTCATAAAAATCTTAGATTTAACAAAGAATAAGAATTAAGTTTTTGTTCTAAAAGTTTTATGTTTAAAATTCAATTTCTTATACTCAAGTCAAAATTTTTGATGGTTTTCCATTGATGGACCAACATAATCTTGATGGCAAAAATCAATAATTCCACAATGAACCATTATATTTTTGATGGTGACCAACATAAGTAACCATCACCCCAATGTAGGAATTCGGACTGATTTTTGATGGTTCAATATAAGAATAGCAACTTGTTTTGATGGTTTGTTCATGTTGAACTATCACAAATTTTCATCATATTTTCTTGGAAATCAAATGTTGGATTGATCATGAGCCACCATCATAACAATGTAGGAATTCGGTCTGATTTATGATGGTTCAAAACACAAATTGTTTTGATGGTATATTCCTGAGAACCAACAAGAATTCGCCTTAAACCATCCTGGAAATGTATAGTTGGAACCATCATTGATTGTTGGTCCATGAGAATCAAACTTCTCTTGATGGTTAACCATCATAGTATTAAAGTAGCACTTTACGTCATGGAATGATGGAAGTTTGTTGGCATATCAAAACCCATGAACGCATAACGGAGAATGTTGGATGATGGTGACCATCAAATGATGTTGAACCATCATGAATCGCACTGAAACCAACAAAAACCATCAAAGTGTTTTGATGGAACCATCAAGAATTTTGTCTCCGGTATACTATTGAGCCGATTTCATTCAAATTTTGCATTTTGCCCCATAAAATTACGCTCTTTTAATTAATGTAAAAATTTTCTACCTTTCAAATCGAAAAGTCGAAAACTTGCGACTAATTTTCGCTAAATATTTTTTTTATCTGCAATAACCTTTGGATAAACAAATTTTATCATTGAGTGCAAAAAGTTTTTCTTTCACTTTTCTTTTTCGAGAAAAGTATAATTAACATCGTCCCATTACAAAGTAAAATTATTATTCGTCCAAATATTCTACCCTATTTAATCGGTCCATATTTTAAGGATATACTGAAAAAGTACGTTTTCGTAAAGCATTATTTAATTAGCTAATTTGAATTATAAATTTAACCAGCTAAACAATTAAGTTTGAGTACGGGGTTGATTAGTTATTCGAGCAAATTGAGTAATTTTAAACTTACGTAAGTGGAGTAATATTAAACTTATTTATGATTTTTCTTTCTTTTTGCATACTATACTATATTAGTTATTCAGTCAAGAGGAAAAAAAAACATATTTTATATTTAAGTTAAAATAAAACACATAAAAAGTATATTATATGTTAAGTATAGGCTTAAGTAATTTTTATATAATTTGATAAATTTTATATAAACAGGGCATTGCTTCGAGACCACTAAAACGTCACTCACATCTCCATAAAATGTTATTATTAGAGTCCCCGGAAATACAATTCATGGTATTCTGTTTTGGTTTTTAGATTTTCAATTTAATGTTTATCGGCGTTTTTGTTTCAAAATAGCATTGTTTATCATAATTGCAAAATCAGATATTCTCTGTAATTGTTTTAAATTTAAATTCAGTTTATTTTTACTTTATTTAAGTTTGATAGAGACATGTAAATGAATCCGAGTAATATCTTTTAGTAGCTGGTCCGTCAAAACAGTTAAATTTTTATAATTTCTATCTATAATTTATTGGAACAGTGATTACGTTTTCTTCATTTATATAAACCATTAGGCGTATTTTCACTCTTAAATCATCGCAAACCGTGTAGAAATTCAGATACTGACTCTTAATACGTAATCATTGTCTTTTACACTTTATGAAGTTCGTACAGTTTTTAGCTGTATTGNCTTCCAAAAGGAGAATTCATAGAAAAATTTCGAAGGCAGGAAAAAAAAGATTTTTATTTTACGCTGTTTTTATTTATTAATGAGAATAAAATTCTCTTTTTTTAGTATTCAGATTTGGTACTATTATATTTCAAGCATAGATATATATTTACTAATTATTATAGCTCCATATTTTACTTTAATTTATATTTTAATTAATCGCCCCATATTTCATGTAAAAATTGAAGATAATAAATGCTTAAAATGATTTTTTTAAAAAAGGGAAAACTTTTAAAATGACTTTGACAAAATATCGTCTTATTTTTTATATTTGTTAAATATAGTTTATTTTTTATGTCGTCGGCACTTTTTTTTATCCACTTTTATGGCAGTATAAGGAATATTGTTTTTCAAAATAACATTTTAAAGTTTTACTACAGGGATGAGAGGACATTAATCACTATTTTCACATATTGTATTCGTCCTGTTCGAAAATATCGAGCGTCTCTGCATTCATGTTACTTATAAGAAATATTTATTTGAATAATTTGTTGCGTAAATAATCGCTTAATTTGTCATCTAAAAGTTATTGTTTGTTATTTAATAATTTGCTGCTGAAATAATTGTTTATATAATTTGCAACATAATTTGTAATTGTTCAAAGTAATCGTTTAATAGTTTGTTACCCTAGATTTAATAGTTAAACAATTTTTTATCTAAACAATTGCTAAACACTATAAAAACTATTTTATAGTGTTAGGAAGGGATTCAATAAATTTTTGAATTTCATAACTATTATCCAAATTTGAAATTTAAACATTTGTTTTTAATTGGAATGAGATCATGTGAAAAACCGTTTTTTGCTTTACAAATTATTTTATAGAATTAGTCTTTAAATTTGTTTAAAATGTTAAAATTCCAAGAACATTCATGATTGCCTTAATACTAAATGCATTCGTACACGGTGCTCTTGTTTTGCATAATACATTTTTGAAAACTAAACTTGCAGAATTTGCATGCTATTCGCAGCGTACTTTCAATACATGCAAAATAATCTATATTGTAAAAAAAAATTGTTTTTAAAAACATTGTAAAAAATAATTGATTTTTTTAAAAACATTTTTTATTAAGTAATTAAAAATTAATAGAAATAAACCACTGACTATAAAGTGGCCACAGCAGGAAGAAATGCAAACAACAAAGTGATATTTATAGCCTATATACATTATCTTGAAAAGATCGCGAAAAATTAGGAAACGCAGCTTACTGAGTTCTTAGAATATATTCACCTGAGCAAGCATAAATTCAAACCGAACTGTATTTACATGCAGTTACAGGATCATGTAGCTTCAATACCATAGGCTATATACATGATATTGGAAAGATTAAGAAAACTAGGAAATGTAGATTCCTGAGCTTTAGAATTTATTCACCTGAGCAAGCATAGATTCAAATAGAACTGTATTTACGCGCAGTTACATGTTCAGACAGCTTCAATTGTATGCTTCATAGACAATAGTGAATAGTTAGTTTTAAAATTTATACTTTATTAGGTTTTATTATTTCATTCAATTACAGTGGACTATTCCCGCAGTGGACTATACGCAAAGACAAAGTTCCCAGTAGAACACCGGCATCACTGGCTGCAGTCAGTAAGCGGGTTGGTGACCACTTTGATCAGCTCGTGTAGGGGCAGAGAGTGCACGGTATGGGTCCTCTTTAAACTGTTCTACCGTAAAGTGCTCGACTTCGCATGCAGGTCGCCGGGCTACCAAAGCAAAGGAGTTATCCCCTCTGCAGAGGATCGAAATCGCGATGGCATGTCTTCGGATCATCCTCAGGGATGTTTCCCAGACCGTCGCCACTAGCCCATTGTGCAGTTTAGTGCGGCATAAATAGAGTACCTATTTCACTTAATTACTGTATGTGCCAGCAAAATACTGAAAGTTTTAGACAAATTTTGGCGTACTGCTAAGTTTTGAGGGCCCTGTGTTTTTCCACTTAATCTGTGTGCGTAATTTTAATGATTTTTATAATTTTAATGATTTGAATTCCATTTTCATAAATTTACATTTAATGTTTCCTTTAATTTAAAAAGTAAATAAATTTATTCCAACATCCAAGGCAAAAAAATTTTAGTTGGTAAAATATAGTTGGTAAAAAAAAATTTCTTTAAATAAATTTTGATATAATTAACTTCTTCTAAATAACTTTAAATAACTTCTGTTCTTGTGTTTTCGCGAACTAATCGCCAATCTTAAAGGCTCAAAATTTTTTAAAAATATTTTATGATTTTATAACCGTTGTTGAACAGCCAACCCAATTTTATGGGTTTACGACTACTAATATTCAACTCCGTAGCCTTGCAATTTTGTACCCAACCCGGAAGACAAAGGAACTCCTGGATCAAGTATGGGGAGAAATTTACCTTCGTGGAGGACGTTTCAATGGAAGTAACTAGCATTTGCGTTACATGGAGAGGAAGATCGCGAGAACCTCCCACGGTTAGCCTGACTGCAAGGAAACTCTAACCCATGATCCGTATACCACTGAGGATATTTCACGTCAGCACTGTGGTTGGTGTAATACGGATGCGAATTCGCATAGACCTGTCATTACTGGGATTCGAACCCGGTTTACCTTAATGGTAGGAGAACGCTCTATCCACTGAGCCATTGTGGCTCAGGATCAAAGGGTTGTCCTCAAGCACGCTAATTAAATTTTGCTTAATATTCAGGAAGTTATAGAACTAGACTCAGAATACTCACTTTGTCTTAATCAAAGCGCTTTTTCTTCCCAGGAATTTGAATTTTTATTCGGCGCCGCTTAATGGTTTCAACAGTTTAGACAAGACTGCGGCCCGAAGTGTGGACCCCTTTATGGAAATTTCTCTTTTTGCGTATTTCGAATTGTCCCGTAGAATGAATCTAAATCGATCCAGAAAGTAAAAGAGATTTATTAAGATCCTTCAAACGTACAGGGGACAAAGTAACTGCCGTTTCGACCAGAAACACCTGGTCTTTTATAGGACTAAATGACGGAACAGGAAATGACAAATTAGAGCATTCTAGAAACTTCTAGAAGACACAGAAATAATAAATAAAAGCTTATATTACATTTATAGATTTTTACATTTTGTCCGAGCTCTGAGGATCGAATTCTGTATTTCTGTCTCTCTAGGACGTCGTCCTACGCTGACTCGCACCAATATTTTCGGAAGTTTTTAAGCAAATCAAAAAATATTTGCACTCAACTATAAAACTTCCATTTATTCTAAGATAATTTCATACCCGACAGCAGAGTTTAATAAGTGTGTGAGTCTACAGATATACCTTCAAAAATGCAAACTGCAGAAAACAACATAAATCAAATATCAAACAAAGTACAATTAGATTATTTCAAAAATTCAGCTCAATCTAACATGAATGTAACGCAAAATTTACAAATATAAGGTCCGCTGACATTAATTCTCTGTGTTTAAATTAAAGTTAAATTTCATAAAATTATGTTTTTTTAAAAATGGATTAAATCCCTGAGCATTTAAGCCAATCAACTGATGATAAATTCTTTAATTTTTTTCCCTTCTTTCAATTCAATTGCGGTTTTCTTTTAATTTAGAGACGTTTTAAAAAGGAGTCTCAGCTGTTTTCCTCCATTTGTTCGTTTGCTTTTTAAAAATAAAACTGCAAATACTGTAATAACCAGCAGCTCCGCTTCATGTAAATTATAATAACAATTTATTTAATTAATTTTACTGTATTCTGAGTATTAATCCTTCCATGTATTGATCCAATTTTAAAATATGCTTGTTCATATGTTCACGATGCTCGCTACAAAATATATCTCAATTCATTTGTGTTGGCCAAAGCAGCCATATTCATACTTTTTTTTACAAAATAAACATTACTTGTTTTGTTTTATTTGAAAACGAAAAACGTTATTATAATATTATAACGTTATAAAAACGTTATAATAATAATAACATAACGTTAAAATAAACGTTATAATTAGCAGCTCCACTTCATGTAAATTATAATAACTATTTATTTAAATAATTTTATTACAGTCTGAGTATTAACTATCAATGTATTGATTCAATTTTGAAATATGTTTGTTCATATGTTCACGAGGCTCACTACAAAATGCATCTCAATTCACTTGTCTTGGCCAAATCAGCCACATTCATACTCTTTTTTTTTATTAAATATGCTTTTGTTTTCTTTATGAGTTTCTTGTGAAAACGAAAAACGCTATATGAATCAGAAAATGTGAGGACAAGCCTTGCTTTTATTTTTTTCCTTCTCTGTAAGAATTCCAATTTTACATATTTTTAAATCTTAAGAGGACGATATACCACGGGAGAAGCTCTTCATCGCAAATGCTCTTTCATCTCCTTAACTAATTTAAAATTTAAAGTGTAGAAAAAATGAATCCAGACAGACCTAGAGTATGTCATGAAGTTTCATTTGCTGAAAAGATATTTTAAAAACATCAAAATGCAAATGAATTATCGGAAGAGAACCTCTTCACTGCCTAATCCTAAGTTATCTTGGCATAATTTTTTTTTCATTTGCATATTTTGAAAATTTATTTTCAGTTTTTGAAACTTAATGGCTTACTCTACATTTGCCCGAATTAAATTTTTCTATATTTTAAATTTTGAACTAGTGTTGAAGGAGAAAGAGAATTTGCGATGAAAAGTTTCTCCCTTGGTATGGCGTCCTATTAAGCGCTCATTTAAACTCTTCAGCGTTAAACCGATTATTTCGTTTCAAAGTCCCTTCATAAACTGTAATTTATTTCGATATCAAAATCAGAACCGTGATGGCTCAGGGGATAGAGCGTTCGCCATCCAATGAGCGGAAACGGGTTCGAATCCCAAAAATGGCTGGTCGATACGAATTCCGCATATGGCTTGCGCCGACCACAGCTCTGAGATAAATATTATCAGTGGTAGACGGATCATGGATTAGAGTTCCCTTGCCGTCAGATTAATCGTGGGAGGTTTTCATGGTTTTCCTCCCTATGTAACGCAAATGCGGGTTAGTTCCATCAATAATATTCTCCCAATACTTGATCCAGGAGTTCCCTTGTCTTCTGGATTGGGTTCAAAATTACAAGGCTACGGAATTTTACATTAATAGTCGGCTATTCAACTACGATTATTAAAATAACATATAAAAATCAATAAGAAAATTATATAATTCACTCCAGCCAAATCTCATTTTTTTAAATGTCTGTTCTTTTAAAGTCTAATTAGGTCTGTTCCTTAATTTAAACTGACTTTGGTTATAAAGATTACTCATAAAAATAATGCTTGTTTATTTTCTCCCAAAAAATAACCTATTTCTTTCTAAGTTGTACTTCGTACTTAAGAGGTGGCTAATGGTTATCTACAGACCTTGGCCATATTTACCCATACACACTATAAGATTCTATGTAAAATTATAATTATCAGGTGATACTATACACCTGTATTGTTTTCACTGGGATGAAACCGGTTTGCAGTTGCTTACGCTCCTGTATCAATTGGTTAACATTGTAATGCAATGCGTTAAAGATAAATACAAATAGGAAAGATATATAAAAATCTACTGAATAAAAACCCATTACATCTATGTTTAAATATAAAAGTATTGCATATAAACTCGTGCAAATCATGTAATTAATAAAAACTTCAGCGTGTCTAATAATTTGATCGAATTATTATAATATACCAATACAAGGCTTGATAAAATAAATGTTCTATATTTATATAATATATCGTATAATTTATCCTATCGTCGAATTTATATTATATATCGTCTAATTTAACCAATGGATACATGAACGTAAGCAAGTGCAAACCGGTTTCAGTCACATAAAAACAATAAAGTGGTATAGTATCACCTAATAATTAAGATTGTACATAGAATCTTACAGTGCGTTGAATAATTTGGCCTTAGAGTGCATGTAGGCCATGAAAAGAAAAATGAAATTTTCCAATAGAACATCTTTCTTTGCGGTTAGTTTCTCTAATACTAATACCTCACTAACGCGAAACAGCGAAATATCGCTTTATATGAAACACTTGTTTCGTCTCATGCGTCAGCAATCAATAATCGTTGCATTTTACACGCTTAACATGAAATTTTCAAGCTGATTATTGCTTAACGTGAATGGAAAACTGGATACAGCATATATAATTAATAATTAGGTATGGTAATATAGTATATTATAATATAATACCTGACCGAGCTATTGTATAATTTTAATGAATGATGAATAAAATTCCAATCATTCATTTTGAGAATGCTAATTCTATTTTTTTGCCCTTGTTAGAAGTAGCAGATGGGCAAATAGATAAAATAGTTTATTAAAGTAGCTATAACTTTAAAGCTTATTTTAATTTGCTTCGTTTATAATAGAATTGTCTGCATACATTAATGTAGTGCATAACGTGTATTAATAGTACGATAAAAATTGTTTTCATGATTGATCATTTTGATGATTATTGTTTTATCCGAAAAGTTTTCCTTAATTTTTCGGATAAAACGAAATTTGGTTAATACGAAATAATTAAGATAGTCCCGTTAACGAGATTCGACTGTAATTAAAAAAGTTAGGGTACTCTGACAAATTAAGTGGTGCTGGTTTCGTCACAGCCTTGTTTCGTCACAAAACTTGATTGCGTTTTATTTTGCGATACACATAAACCGCTTAAAAAGAATTGCATGCTGAAATAAAATACAGAGAAATTTTACTTACCAAAAATTAATACATAAATACAAAGCGAGTTGAAAAAGAATACAATATACTTGATGACATGATTCTTTTTCTTTCAAAAACTATGAAAATGTAGACGTGTTTCAAGCGTTCGAAAATGGGCACCCATTCTCAAGACGGGAATGAGGAAAACATTTGTGACTAAATGCGTTGGGTTGGCTACAAAAAAGTGGCAAGTAAAGGTAAAAAATAAAATTAGAAAAACTGCGATAGAAAATTAAAAGAATGAGAGATAGAAAAATAAGTGGAAAAACAAAATTAAAAAAACCACAGTAGCTGAGAGAGGCAAAATGCATTTCCACACGGTACGGAGTAGAAGTAAGAGGAACACACGTCGTTAATAAGAAAATTGGAAAAGAGATTGTATCAAAATCAGCTGATTTGACCGAGGTCGAAAGAATTTTGGCATTATTGAAATTGAGTTTATGCTCAAGATTCTAACAATGTGCGGATGTAACGGACATATCGTGTTTCTCTTGTCCAAGTTTTAATGTGTCATCCATAGGTCGCATTGGCAAGATATGCCCCAGCGATTTTCAATCCTTGTCAATACAGGAGGAAGCAGTATATACAGGGTGATATATACTGGTGTACTATATTTCACAACGAAAACTACGCTCATCAGCACTCAAGAAATCTCTACTAATATGGCTCCGTGACTGAGTAATGTTGGACTTATTTCCTCTTAAAAGCAATATCAATAACCAAATTAAGTTCCGCCACACTACCCCGTTGTGCGGCCTAGTTGGTCGGGCCTATGTCCATAATAGTAAATTGTGACTGGTGCACGTTAAATCTGACGGGTCACAAAGTTCTCCATGTTCCCATAACAAATTATACATCTGGGGGTACTGAATCGGAGATTGATCGTTCTCTGGTTCAGGTCAAAATTGTGTTCTGTGGATGAATGAATGGATGTATGACTGATCGTTCTCTGGTTCAGGTCAAAATTCCGATCTGTGAATGAATAAATGGATGTATGAATGGGTCCGCCCAATAAACGGGTTTGACGAATCTGTGTGACTTCAGTTGAATTCTTAACCGTAGATGGCGCCACTGGAAAGAAGAATCGCACCTCCTATGTCTAAATAGCATACAACAGCAAGAACCCCGTTGCGCCCTGCTTTCTCTTACGTTGATTATAATATATCTACGTTAATTTCGATTCACGCATTTGAGTCATCACTTTTTGATACGATAATAGTCGAGTACATTTTTTGGAACTACATTACAATGCAACTACATATATACATGGTGTTGAAAATTCCAATTTTTTTTCTTCCAACACGCAAAATTTTCAATTCTCTACTTTAGGAGTCCCGATCGTAAAGACGGGCTTCCGGTCAATAATTGGGTGGGTGACCATTTTGATCAGCCTGCGTAGGGACAGAGGGTGCACGATATCGGCCCTCGTTGAACTGTTCTACCGTAAAGTACTCGACTTCATCCACAGGTCGTCAGGCTACCAAAACAGAGAAGTCATCCCCTCTGCAGAGGATCAAAATTGTGACGGCATGTCTTCGGATCATCCTCATGGATGTTACCCCGGCCGTCGCCAATAGTCCATTGTGCAGCTATAGTGCCACGTAAATAAAAGTACATTCGTACCTCACACCCTTTTTTGAAACGGTAAATACGATACGTTCTTTTCCTTTTTTACCGTTGCATCCGCTTCCTTCGGTATGAGGCATGCTGTACGAGAATGATTTTTACGCTTATTGATTACGATTATTGAGAATGATTTTTACGCTTAACTCTTTCATGAAATTTAATTACATTTCTTTATTATAAATCAGTTTTTCCTTCCATTTTCAATGTAAAATTCTATCAGCGAAGATGTTTGCGGCGGCTAAATATTTAGTTATAACTTCCTTAAAAAACTCTTTGGATACGAATATATTACATTTGTAAAGTTACAGAATAAAAAAAAACATTACTAGGAAATGGAAAGAAAGAAGTGGCTTACAATTTAGAGAAGAATACATTACTGGCATTATACCTATGGTACATCTCCAAGTTCTTTTTTTTTCTTCTTTTTTTTTGAGAGCCTTTCAATATATATATTTGTTTTTTCTTCTTCTTCCTTTTCTTTTTTGCAAGCGAAGAAAAAGAATCTCTTTTTCATCGCAGCTGTGAAAAATTCCCGTTTCAGTTATGAAATAACTTCTGTCGCTCTCAGATCACGTTCTTCTTTTAACGTAACATTTCTTTATTCTTTTTGGGGCCTTTTCTTTTTTCCTTGGAGGACCAAAAANAAAAAAAAAAAAACTTTTTGATTACTTTTTTGGCCCCCCCTCTCTATTTCTTTGGAGACAAATAAGATGTTTCTCTCTCGCAAGTGGCTTCCTTTTGAACACCTGCGTATGACTTGGTTGCTCTGAAGAAAAAAAATTAAGTTTGTTTTGTAAGGGAAGGGGGGAGGTATAAAGTTGCACAAACTGCTGCCATGTAAGAGATAAAAGTTAAGAATTCCTTTTACACAGTGTTTTTTTAAATTTATTTTCCCTAACTACATTCGTTAATTAAAAGGAAATTTCATTTCAATGTACACATTCCCTCGCCAAATTATTAGACGTACTGTCAAATTCTATGCAAAATCTTAATTATCACGTGATACTAAACAGTTTTAGGGTTTACACACGACTGAAACCGGTTTGCACTTGTTTCCGTTCGTGTATCAAATGGTTAACATTGTAATGCAATACGTTAAAAATAAATACAAATAGTAAGCATATACAAAAATCTCCTGAATAAAAACCCATTACATGTGTGTTTAAATATAAAAGTATTGCCTATAAACTCGTGCAAAATATGTCATTATTAAAACACTACAGGGCGTTAAATAATTTGGTCTAATTATTATAATATACTACCGTCATTCGGGGCTACTTTGTGCAAATTCGAATTTGGCATTTNGTAATACTTTACAACTTTAGTGTTATTACGCGGATAAAAGAGGTTTACACTTGTTTATATTCGTGTATTAATTGGTTAACATTGTAAAGCGATACGGTGAAAATAAATGCAAATGTGAAGTATATAAAAATTCTTCTTTATAAAAATCCACTACATGTATGTTAAAATATAAAAGTATTGCCTATAAACTCGTGCAAAACATGCAATTAGTAAAACACTACAGTGCGTCTAATAGTTTGGTCTAATTATTATAATATACTAATGTAATAAATATTCTATATTCATATACCATATCGTCGAATGTATTCTATCGTCAAATTTGCATTATATATCGTCTAATTTAACCATACATGGCAGTACTTTCGTTACTTGTACTGCCGGTACAAGTAAAAAGTACGTACTTTTACTTGTACTTCGTTACTTTTTAAATTTAGTACTTTTACTTGTACTTTCGTTACTTTTTTAGGGAAAAAGTACAAGTATTTGTAACGGAAATATCGAATGAAATCGTTACTTTTTTCTAAAACTCGGTAAGCTTTCTGAAAAAAAAAAAAAAGAAAAAAAAAAGCTGTGAATGCAATATATATGCATTCACAGCTAACTTCGTATACTACACATTCAATTATTTTTTACTAGCTCAAAGATCACAAAGCTATCTGTTTCCTTTGTTTATGTTTGTGTTTTTAAAACGCGTTTCTAAAGAGTAAAACAATTTTAAATCAATGGTAATTTAATTAAATAAAAATAATAAACTAAAAATTAAAGTCAATAGATAAAATTTCTTTTTCGTCGAAATCCATAAAAAGTTTGATATTAAAATTATATTTGATTTTAAAATTATGTTATACGATTACATTATAAAATTATATTATAATATTCTTGCGAATTTAAAAATAAATTAATATCCATAACTTTCAAAATTAAAAATAATTAAATAAATAACAACAATTTTGCAAAAAACATTAAAGAACATAAGAATATTATTCAATGAAATTTTAGGTTACTTTGATATTTCGATTTCCTAGAAATGTATTTTTAAATCGTTACTTTTTTTGTTTACTACTTGTACTTTTACTTGTACTTTTTACTCGTTACTTTTTAAAATAAGAACTTTTTACTTTTTACTCGTTACTTTTCTTAAAAATACTTGTACTTTTACTCGTTACTTTTTAAAAGTAACGTTGCCATATATGAATTTAACCCATGGATACAATAACGTGAACAAGTACTAACCGGTTTCAGTCGCGTAAAAGCAATAAAGCTGTATAGTATCTCCTGATAATTAAGATTTTACATAGAATCTAACAGTGCGTCTAATGATTTCGGCAGGGACTGTAGGTAGGTCTGTGGACCCAAGAAGTAAACCCCTATAATTGGTGATTCACTACAACCAAAATCTATGAAACAATATTTGTTAGCTTAAGGCTGCAGCATTGTTGAAAATATAAATCGCAATAGTGCATACTTTGCCTTAGAGTCATTAACTTACTAAATAGGTACAATCTCTCTACAACGCAATTTCCTCAAAGCGAAAATTTTCCCTATGTAGGGAAAATTTTTAAATGGGAATGTTATTATTCAAAATATTCTTTCTATGACAATTTTTAAAAAAAAAATCAGTTTTCGTTATTTTTTAAGAAAGTTCTGCATTCTGCTGTTGTTGTTTTTTCGTAAGCCATTCAATCAAGGGTGTGCGTTCGTTCTTGTTTTCCAGCGGTGCCACCAATGACCAAGAATTCGACTTCTGCCACACTCATACGTCACACCAAATCATGGGGTGGACCCCTTCATACATCCACAGATAATAGGGCACTGGGCCCATGTCCAAGAGGTCGTGGATTCGATCCCCGCCGGCTGAAGACTCTCCGTGTAGTAAACAATGACTGATGCACGTTAAATCTGTCGAGTCTGAAAGTCCCATAACAAATCTTTCCTCTAGGGGTACTGTTCCAGGAGTTCCCTTGTCTTCTGGATTGGTTCAAAATTACAAGGCTACGGAGTTGAATACTACTAGTAGTAAACCCTAAATTGGGTCGGCTGTTCAACGACGGTTTCAAATCAAATCTTCAATCCAGTATCCCTAGAGGTATAATTTGTGATTGGAAGATAGAGGACTTTGTGATCCGAGAGATATAACGTACACCAGTAACCATTTACATCACGGGGATTCTTCGGATGGCTGGATTCGAACTCACCCACGTGACTACATTCTACTCTCCCACGGTTTTGGAACTACTTGTTCAACGAACGAAATCATACATTTTCAATAATGTTTCTTAAAAGTCATAAATTTTAATTAGTTCAATTTTACTTTTGAGTAAGTAAAATATATTTTTGAATAAAATATCTTCAAAAAAGGCACAATACTGGCACTAAAACTAAACTACTAATATCCTAGCCGTTTACTATCAGCGGATGAAATAACATTAGTTAAACAACAGCCAATAAAAACTTTTACTATAACCGAGAGTTCACTATATCTCAGGTTCCTTATAGCGGGATTGGACTATAATGCATTATAGGGTGATTTCTCACATAGCTTACGTACGTAAGATTTGAGGCAACTGCGCAAGCTCCCGTTCATTTCAAGATGTTACATAACTGTATGTTATGTTAACGTAGTTAACATTAAAAAGATAAGACAGCAAGTACGCTGTTAATGAATGTTAAATTTTGTTTTTTGCTTAAGCTTACTTTTAACATTAGATTGCACAAGGAGGTCACTTTGATTGCTTTTTAACTGCTTTTTCATTTGCAAAAAATGCGCAAATAATAATGTATAAATAATTTCTTTTCTTCCAAGTTTAGTAAATTTTTGTATTGCTAATATTTACTTATAACTTGTTACAATAGCTGCAAATATAAAAAATATTAAAAATTAATTAAACAAGCTTCTTTATACATTAGTTATTCTCGCCTTTGAGCAATATACTAAGTTTCAGTTTTTCTAGTGTTAAACTAGAAACATAGACATGAAATGCAAATTTAAATAAATGTATTAAGAAAAATTTATAACATTTAGAATTATATTGATAACATTATATTGAAAACATTATATTGAAAACATTTAGAAACGTATAGTGTGATGTTACAATTGGTTGATTTAATAATAAAATTTTCTTATTCGTTTTTGTTTAGCATTATGGTTGTCTAATAGCACCACGTCCATAAGAAACTAGATATATTTTCGTTATTTTAAAATTATGAATTATATTTAATTTATATATAATTATATTTTAGTTAGAAGTTAAACTGCCATAATATTTTCTATTCTGTCATAAATACAGAATTAGGCATAGTTTATTTTAAAGATATGCTCTATTCTTTCCTTTTAAATTGCTTAAAACAAGAAATAATATTCTGGTATAAAAGTGCTAATACCTGTAGCGTTTGATTTATTATCATTAGAAACAATTTGATATTTAATTTAACTCCTAATAGTTATGAACTAGGGGCTGTGCTTAAAAAATATAAATAATATTTGCTACATAGAATCGCTGTTATCAAAATACAAGTGTGGTTTAATTATATAAAAAAAAGTGCTTCATTGAAATTATACTTGGAAATAGTACAGAATAAAATATTTCACAATAAAAAAGAGAAAGATATTGTCTAGATTCTATTACTTAAACTGGTGATAGATCTAATTTATAATGCATCTCTCTCTCGTTTTCAATTTATACTTCTTTAAACATTGCAATGTGAATATTTTTTACACATTTAACGAGATTTAAAAATTTACAGAGTGCAAGCAGAGTTTAAAAGACTATGACAGAATTGAATAGCACAGGGATGTTTTTAGCTTATCCTTTATATTTTAACTATATGTGTTTTGAAAGAAAATTAACCTAAAGCCTTTGTGTTAGATGGACCATTATTTGTTCAAATTAATTCTTTTAACCACTGTAGAAAGAATCAAAAATGTTTTTGTTGTTGATATGTACAGAATAAAATTTTGTATAATAAATAATCAATCATTAGATGAAATTAATAACTTTAATTACATACAAGCATATTACAAGATAACATCACATGTTAATATTTGCTTTCCCTCTTTACATCATACTGTTCCAAAGTTTTTCTGGTAAATGTGTCAATGTCCTGGCATTCACAAGGCAGGAAAATGACAACAGGATAATAAAAATTTGCCATTTTACAACATTGAACTTTAATTTAATTTAGCATTTTGGCGTAAGACTTTAACTTCTTTGCAGAAAACAACATAGTTTCTTAAAATAACTCTAAATCAATATAGTTTATGTTATTAATGATTTCAAGAAGACAGGAAAATGGCGACATAAAAACCTACTCACCTTGTAAAATCTTTTGAAATAGATTTTGAACCAGAAAGTTTGTTCTTTATTTCTGCAATAAGACATGTTCTGATAGGATGATATTCCAATCAATCTCTTAACATAAGATATTGATTACTGGCGCTATCTATTTTGGTTATTAATAACTAAAAAAAAGTTTCCTGGAAAAGGACCGATTTTCACGTGGCAAACAGATTATTGATAAAATAATTTATTTTCAACAAAGTTTTTGGAAATAATACCCTCTGCACATATTTTAGAAATGCTTACCACGGTTGAGGCAAAAAAAGATATTGAAAAATGTATGGAAAGTTTTGAAGTTAGCCATTATTGGAAATATTAATTGTGACATACTAGGAAAATGACATTTTAAAATTCAATTAAATTTTTTAACTATACAAAACAGTCAATGCTAGTCATTTTCAACTGCTAACAGCAATGCTATTTATTAAAATCTGAAAAGGAAATTATTTTAGTAATAGATCGATTAGTAGATAGATTTAGTAGTGTATAGATTACTTTAGTATTAGATTTTGGAGTAAAAGACTGTCAATTGTTGTATTTCGTGAGAATCACCCACATACCCTCCAGCAGAAAAAATACTCTGGGCACCTTAAGGCGGCTTACCTTTGTTACATCTCCACAGTCTTAGCCAAATTACGAAACTTTTGGGCAACTTCATTATCAAGAAATTTCATGATTACTGTCTTTGAATATCAATTTGCCACGATAAATTCATATTTTTCTTCTTCAAAATATCGATGCAGCAGTCCTCATCAGCTTGTTAGGATAACATTTCCATTACAATTCCTGCTAGTCTGTGTGTTCTTCTACGAATTTGATCCTCTAATTAAGTATCATTCTGAATATTAGGGTGGTGAATTCTGAACACTAATTTGCAATTCTAAGTTGGTTTGAAGGATAAAATGTTTAGTTTGATTGAAGGATAAAATGTTTAGTTTGATTGAAGGATAACATTTCCATTACAATTCTTGGTAGTCTGTGTGTTCTTCTTCAAATTGGATCCTCTAATGAAGTATCACCTTGTACATTAGGGTGGTGAATTCTGAACTCTAATTTGCAATTCTAAGTTAGTTTGAAGGATAAGATGTTTAGTTTGTTTGAAGGATAACATTTCCATTGCAATTCTTGGTAGTCTGCGTGTTCTTCTTCAAATTGGATCCTCTAATAAAGTATCATCTTGTATGTTAGGGTGGCGAATTCTGAACACTAATTTGCAATTCTAAGTTAGTTTAAAGGATAAAATGTTTAGTTTGAAGGATAACATTTCCATTACAATTCTTGGTAGTATGTGTGCTCTTCTACAGATTGGATCCTCTAATGCAGTATCATCCTGTATATTAGTGTAGTGAATTCTGAACACTATATGGCATTTCCAAGTTAGTTTGAAGGATAACATTTTTAGTTTGTTTGAATGATAACATTTCCATTACAGTTATTGGTAGTCTGTGTGTTCTTCTACAAATTTGATCCTCTAATGAAGTATCGTCCTGTATATTAGGGTGGTGAATTCTGAACACTACATGGCATTTCTAAGTTAGTTTGAAGGATCACATTTTTAGTTTGTTTGAAGGATAACATTTCCATTACAATTCTTGATAGCCCTTGTGTTCTTCCATAAATTGGATCCTCTAATGCAGTATCATCCTGTATATTAGGGTAGTGAATTCTGAACTCTATATTGCATTTCCAAGTTAGTTTGAAGGATAACATTTTTAGTTTGTTTGAAGGATAACATTTCCATTACAATTCTTGGTAGTCTGTGTGTTCTTCTTCAAATTGGATCCTCTAATGAAGTATCATCTTGTACATTAGGGTGGTGAATTCTGAACTCTAATTTGCAATTCTAAGTTAGTTTGAAGGATAAGATGTTTAGTTTGTTTGAAGGATAACATTTCCATTGCAATTCTTGGTAGTCTGCGTGTTCTTCTTCAAATCGGATCCTCTAATGAAGTATCATCTTGTATGTTAGGGTGGCGAATTCTGAACACTAATTTGCAATTCTAAGTTAGTTTGAAGGATAAAATGTTTAGTTTGAAGGATAACATTTCCATTACATTTCTTGGTAGTCTGTGTGCTCTTCTACAGATTGGATCCTCTAATGCAGTATCATCCTGTATATTAGGGTAGTGAATTCTGAACTCTATATTGCATTTCCAAGTTAGTTTGAAGGATAACATTTTTAGTTTGTTTGAATGATAACATTTCCATTACAGTTATTGGTAGTCTGTATGTTCATCTACAAGTTTGATCCTCTTATTAAGTGTCATCCTGTATAATAGGGTGGTGAATACTGAATACTATTTTGCATTGCTAAGTTAGATTGAAGGTTTTTTTTTTAAAAAAAAATAGCATGTCTTAAATCAAAAACCGATTTTCAAATTTCACACGCAACAAAAATTACTATGAATAAATACTAATTGGAAAACAGAAATTCTTTTTATCCTCTGACTACAGTTTTAGGATAACCATTTGTCAGATACGCAATGACTTAAATATGTGGGAGAGAAAAATGAAGACGTTGCACGCATAATGATATCTAGTGTTTATTTGCATTAAAAATTAAAAAAAATATTAGTTTGACAGACATATAGATAACATCGGAGGATCAATTGAAAAGTAAAGAATGGTTGTATTTTTCATAAAGATAAATACAGTGAGCAAGGAGAAAAAAAACGGACCACGCTGAATATATTTTGATCTAATAATGATCGAACCTTCACGTTCTAGGACTCAATCATAATGGTTCGAAGGGGGTGACTTTAAATATGCCAATTAAATAGTGATGGCGATATTTTAGGCTACGAAATCAGACACAGAAAATTGCTTTCTCTGAATAAACATACNAATATTTTGGTCTAAGCTATTCCTCCAACTTCTTGAAGAAACACGAATGTCCATAAGTATCCAAGAAGCCTTTTACGGGAGCTTATCTGAAATATTTTGGTCTAAGCTATTCCTCCAACTTCTTGAAGAAACACGCTGTACATCAGTTGGATGATAAAGTAGCGCATGTGTGCACAGATAATATAGTCATTGGAGCACTTTTATCATAAATGGCATCCACATAAAGTTGAAATCTTCTAAAGTTGAATCTAAAGTTGAATAAGTCTAAAGTTGAATCTAAAGTTGAATGTTCATTCCGCCATGGCAAATTTCCGGGTCCTTCTAGTAAAGAATAAACCTAATAACGAACTCTACCTATAAAGAAAAAGCAAATTAGAATATCTCCACAAAAATGCGTCATTGAATTAAAAACAAAATATTTGTTATCAACTATCCTTCGGCCATATCGTTTTCTTAATTAAGAAATTCTAATAAACCACCTAACTATTTCGAATTTTGAGATTCTTGATGGAGCAGTTTTATTCGTTTTCTCCATAACGAAGGGCCTTCTTGATCCTCTAGGTTTTGTTTAACTGGAGCCACACGACATTATCAATATTGAAGGAACAAAAATACACTTTTAAATATTTACAATAAAGAGGATATTGCGTGAGTTTTGTTTTTGAAACCCAATCTAAGTCTTTGTTTCCGCAAAAGAAAAATAAAAATACTCCCCTTTCTTTTATCTTATTTTAGATTTATTTTGATCCCGTAAGAGGACGTCATACCACGTGAGAAACATTTCGTCATAAAATCTCTTTAATCTCCATAACTAATTTAAAATTTAAAGTATAGAAAAAGTGAGTTCAGAGAAACCTAGAGTGAGCCATGATGTTCAAAAATAGAGTAAAGAAATTTTTAAAACATCAAAATGAAAATTAGTTATGAGAAGATAACTTAAGATTACGTAATGATGAAGTTCTCTTCCAATAATTTGCTTGTATTTTGAATTTTTTTTTCGGGAATTGAAACTCCATGGCAAGTTCTAGGCTTGCCTGAACTCACTTTTTCTTTCTTTTAAATTTTAAATTAAATAATGGAGGCGAAAGAAAATTTGCGATGAAAAATTACTCTCGTAGTATGGCGTCCCCCTGCTTGATAATTGCTAAGGACCAACTGCTTTATGATAAGTAGTGGTCCCGGCAATCGAGCAATAACCATGAAATCCAGCGCTAAGGGCTTGGTAGAGCAGCTCCCGTTATGTGTATAAATGACAGTACAAGTTCTTCATTCATTCGAAAACTCATACTCTTTTAACTAATATAACGCTGTCGATTGTAGAACTTATTTCTGTGAAATTCAAGGTGGTATTGCAATAATCAAGTGTAAAATATCAGCAGAACATAATTTGAGTGCTTGCTATCGTAGATGACTGGAAGCAGATTAAAGTGTTACCACTGTGACCACAGTAATGGTAGTGTCAAAAGTGTCATCTCGCGATTAAAAAAGGTCGCTGAAGCATGCTGGTTGGATGCTGTAGGAACACCAGTCCTCAAGAAAATCGACGTGCATCCCTCGTGGCAAAATTGGGACAAAAATCCTCCGGTAAGTCTCGCTCTTGGTATAATGCAGCTGTATGGGTGAGAAGAGAGAAAAACACCTAAAGACTGTTTAACGAAATAAGTCCTATCGTCAGTTGTCTAGAGCATTGTCGGTGACAATTTTAAGAAGGTTAAACTTTTTCAAAACATGTACGGATAAACATTTAGGACAGGTCGAATCATGTCGTCAAGAGAAGAGTAAAAAACTCTTATACTTTAGTGTTTTAATAGCAGCAAACAGCCCTTGACCTAATGGCGGAGGGGAGTTTCTTCCTTAGAAAAACTCCTACACCTCCTTTTTGGGGAGATGACGTGACTAAATGGCGGAAACAGCATTTAAAAATTAACTGTATTTAGAAAAAATAAAAAATAGCTCGAAGTTTCCTATCAGGTCTAAGAAACAGCCATGTTCCTTCGAAAAGAAAATAAGTCGAAATCGCCTTCAGAATGGTTAAAAAAACAACACCTTATAACTTTTGATCTAGTTGTAATAACTATTATCACCCCATTGTAAACTGCTCGTAAGTCACGGTTTCCAGGAAATCACTGAAGACAGGTATCACCGGCTGAGGTGAGTGAGCCAGTGGGTGTTCACTTTGATCAGCCTGAGATGAGTCAGAGGGTGAGCGATATCGATCTTCGTAAAATTGTTCCACCGTAAAGAGCACGACTTCCCGTGCAGATCGTCTGGCTACCAAAGTGGGGGAGCCATCTACTCTGCAGAAGATCGAAATTGCAATGGCATATCTTCAGATCATCCACAAGAATGTATCCCAGACCGACGTCATTGTGCGGATGTAAATAAACTACTGCATAATGGTTAAATTATAGTATACTCAGCTCACAATGCCAAGAGGAGTTGGTTTACCTTTCGAATCTTATATGTTCATTATTTTTTAGTTTATTTCCAATGGCAAAGGAAAGTGATAAACTCTTATATGATTAACCAAGAACAGGAATAAAAGAGAATACGATAAAAGAAAAAAGTCAATGTCCCATCCGTAACTGTCTAGCGATCCAGCATCGCTTCACCCACGTAGAGTCGTGCGTCCCAACAAATGGCTCCTGTCCATGACTTCTTCTCTTTCACAAAGTGGGCAATTAGGATTCGTGAAAATGCCAATTCGGTGAATGTGGTTTCGCCAGGCAGTACCGCTAGTCTGAATTCCGCTACAGCCTTTTCATGGGGCTATCTGAAATATTTTGGTCTAAGCTGGTCCTCCAACTTCTTGAAGAAACACGAATGTCCATAAATATCCAAGAGGAATTTTCGGGAAACATTTATTCTTTTCATGGGAGTTAAAGATGAGGATCCTTTCAAATCGTAACTATCTATCAACAGGTGTTCAGAGAGGCGGCAGAGTCATTTGAGAAGATGCCAAATTCGGAGACTTCAAAATAATAATTCATTTTCACTCTTTTATTCTCTTTCTCTTTTTTTCCCAAAATAGAATAATAGAATTTTTAAATAAGAAAAATCATGATCAATACTAGATGTGAAAAATGGTTTAATTTTTTTCTTTTACTAGTTCCATTGAAGAATTTATGCATTTTCTTCGAATATTTTATGCTTTTCTTTAGACATTAGCGAGCAGTTCGTAAAATTGATAAAAATATAAATCACCTTGAATAACTTATTTTCTTAGAATAAGATTTTGGCAAACTTAGTGCTGAGCCTCGGTGGCTCAGGGGATAGAGCATTCATCTCCCAATGAGGTCACCCGGGTTTGAATCCCAAAGGTGGCTGGGAGATGCAAATTCTGCATCAAGCTTGCACCGACCACAGTGCTGACGTGAAATATCCTTAATGGTGGGTGGATCATGAGTCCCCTTGCCGTCAGGCTAACCATGGGAGGTTTTCATTGTTTTCCCCTCCATGTGACGCAAATGCGAGTTAGCACCATCAAAAAGTCCTCCACAAAGACAAATTTCACCCAATATTTGATCCAGGAGTTCCCTTGTCTTCTGGATTGGGTTCAAATTTACAAGGCTACGCAGTTGAACATTAGTAGTCGCTAACCGAAAAGGAAATATTCAGGAAATGACAGTTTTTTCTTCAATTTTCTTATTTAACCTTTAGTCTACGGCAGGTACAGCATATGGACCACATGTGATGATACAATGTGGTACACTTTAAGCAAAGGGTTAAATATGATGTCCCATTGCTGAGTAAATTAAAGACATTTACACTTTTTTTTAAATAAATCATTTTTCATCATCCATACCTGTAATTGCTTCTCATTTTTTTTTAAGAAATCGATAATTTTTTGAAAGAAACAGAAACTTTTTCGAATGGAACCAGAAAAAAATTAAAATTATTATTTGAAAAGTACAAGAGAATAAAATTTTTGTTTTAATATATTCTTATTCTTTTGTAAAAAATGACACTTTAAAATAATGCGGTTTAATCAAAATTGAAAAGAAGAAAAAGGGAATATTTTTTTTAAAAAATTATCCTTGTTTCACCTTGTTCCAATGAAATGATATTTTTAAAGTTTCCTTAACGATCATTTCTTGGCGTAAAAAAAAAATTTAATGCTCGCCATTTTGTGCGGCCATCGATTTCTCTCTCCCTACACCCCTTCTTTTTTTTGTTCATAAAATGGGCATCAAGAGTGATTAAGGAAGTGACATTAAAAGGTAGAAGAAAAAAGGTTATTTTGATTCCTGGGCTAATAACATCATCTAAGAAAAGCAAACAGAGGTTAGAAGCGGCGGTTTTGAAACAACAAAGACTAGTCTAGCCAGGAAGCGAAATCAATTTTTTTTAAGTTACAAAGTATATATAATGTTTCTTTATTGAACAAATACCGGAAAAAAATAATAGTAAGAAAAAAGTGTTTCTTGGATCTTTTAAAATGAAATACTTTAATGGTTAATCTTTACTATTCAAAGATAGTAAATTTCCTAAATGCCTAAAATGACTTAAGATTTATTTAAATTTTTCTTTGTTTTATCTTCATTTTGAACTTATATATATAAGTTCAAAAGGAAGATAAAACAAAGAAAAATGATAGACATATGAAAAAAAGGGGGGGGGGAAATAATAAGTAAAAAAATAACAAACAACAGTTTATTGAAGGGGAAAAAAAACCCTTTTCCAATGGAACCAGAAATTTTTTTTTTAAATAAAATTTTATAATTTTTTTTCAATAAACTGTTTGTTATTTTTTTATTTATTATTCCCCCTCCCCTTTTTTTCATATGTCTATAATTTTTCTTGCAATAATAAGTAAAAAAATAACAAACAACAGTTTATTGAAGGGAAAAAAAAACCTTTTCCAATGGAACCAGAAAAAAATTTTTTAAATAAAATTTCATAATTTTTTTTTCAATAAACTGTTTGTTATTTTTTTTACTTATTATTTCCCCCCTTTTTTCATATGTCTATAATTTTTCTTTGTTTTATCTTCATTTTGAACTTATATAATGAGTTCNTACAATTATTTCTCTCTATATCGAATCGACATTGTTTTGGGTATTCAACTTTATTTTACATTTCGTTTTGCAACGAAAAATCCATAGGAGGTAGAAACTATTGAATAGCGAGTTTGTGTAAAAAGATGTATAAGGGAGTACGATGAAAGAAAAATTAACGTTCGATAAAAATTTCGAAAATTGTCTATTGCAATAAAAAATACCATGTGTACTGCTCTGCAGCCCAGTGAAATGATGCTACAAAGTTGAAACTTGGCTTGATCTTTAAAAGGTTATTTTTATCGAGGAATTATAAATTGTTCGACTGTTATGAAAATCTTCATTTTTAGAATTAATGTCATTTTGTTCGTTAGGCTGTTCAAAATCTTTTTATATGTATAATATAAATCAGTCCTTCGCAGTAAAAAATTCCGTACAAAAAAAATCTGATTAGTTTTTTTAATAATATTTACTGAATCACTGTAATTTAAGAAAAATCTGTCTATAAAAATTACAGTATAAAATTTTACATTGAAAAAAGTTTTTACGGATATTGTTTTTACTTCATTATATTTATTTCAGTTTTATTTCAGTGTGTCTACATTTTTCCTAAAATCTTAATAATGTCTGACCTTTTCTAAAAAGTTTATTTTTCTTGCTTTCCTTTTTATTACTTTCAACTTTCCCTTGAAATTTTTTTTCTTAAATGAGGAAAATTGAAAAGATAAATAATCGAAGAATAAAATCGCTATAAGAAGACATAAGTTATTTTCAACACTCCGATTTAAAAATTTTTTTTACAGGGTGAAATCTGCTGTTGGGAAACTCTATTGTCATTTTACTGTGATCACAATAGAGTCATTACGGTACTCTTCCTGAAAACTATTATCTCCTTATAATAACTATATTATAAATTAATTTGTATGTCATTATTTATTTTACAAATATACATAAAATTATATTCTCCATCTTAGAAAACTATACTCAACGCAAATCACGTGAAATATCGATTTTCGGGAAACAATCTTATTCGTGGGGGAGACACATTTCGAAATTCATGTTTAAGAAAATGAACACAATTTTCGACCCATCTTTAACAAAGAATAATGAGCTTATTTTACTTTAAACACCAAGCATAATCATCCAAGACATTGGGGTGGCTAGTTATATTATAGATTTAACTTTTCAGACGATGTTTTAGCAATCAGAAATCTAAACGATAAACTGAACTCACAACAGAAATTTACTATAATAAATTTATAGCACTCGTGGCAACACTGTAAAAGCAACCGTTTGACTTTTAAAGTCTTAAAAGAACATTAATTTTTAAAAAAAATGTACCAAGCTATTTTTGCAAATGGACGATAACACATTTATTTGGATTCATTAGTTTTGTTCTTCAAAAAAGGAATAATATTCATAAGAGAAGTTCGAAAACGGAATAAACTGCTAGTTTCTTGAGTTTCGTGCTGTATCCAAAATAACACGGTCATAACCGATGAATCTCGTACTCATTACAGGGTGGCTATAAAATACTGTTACAAATATCACATCATTTTGTTGTACAGATATTAAATTTTTTTTTTTAATGGCGGGCACTTGGAGCTATTGTCCATTGGTCACAGAAAGTGCCAGAACTGCTAATTCTCTTTTCGTTACCCAGTGGGCACCTGTGGCGAAGCCACGGCGGTGGAACAGCGTCGCCCACGTCACACTACCACAACCCGTTTATAGGGCGGGTCACATTCACACACAAAGGAGAAAGGACATAGAACACAGATAGAGGGAAAGAAACATCCATGCCTTGCCCGGGATTCGAACCCAGAACCTTTCTGATGCAAGGACAGTTCCCTGCTCCCTACACAGACTGGTCAGCATAATTGATATACGTAAATATATATATATTGTGAAAAGTGATTACTCAGATTTGAAATTCATGCATTTTAATATCGTATTAATTTTTTTTTCTTTTTTGTAAAAAAAAAAAAAAAAAAAAAAAAAAAAAAAAAAAAAAAAAAAAAAAAAAAAAAAA
>NC_092209.1:80150169-80213716 GCF_043381705.1 Parasteatoda tepidariorum | reverse complement strand
CTAAAAAACAACCGGATACTTTTAGCCAGATAGTGTCTTAAAAGTATATACATGAAATTATATTCTTCACTCTAGAAAACTATACTCAACGCAAATCACGTGAAATATCGATTTTCGGGAAACAATCTTATTCGTTGGTGAGACACATCTCGAAATTCATGTTTAAGAAAATGGGCACAATTTTCGACCCATATTTAACAAAGAATAATGAGCTTATTTTCTTTTAAACACCAAGCATAATCATCCGAGACATTGGGGTAACTAGTTATATTATAGATTTAACTTTTCAGACGATGTTTTAGCAATCAGAAATCTAAGCGATAAACTGAATTCACAACAGAAATTTACTATAATAAATTTATAGCTCTCACAGCAACACTGTAAAAGCAACCGTTTGACTTTTAAAGTCTTAAAAAAACATTAATTTTTAAAAAAATTGTACCAAGCTATTTTTGCAAATGGACGATAACATATTAATTTGGATTCATTAGTTTTGTTCTTCAAAAAAAAAAAAATAGTACTCATGAGAGAAGTTCGAAAAATGGAATCAACTGCTAGTTTTTTGAATTGCGTAATTTCGTGCTGTATGCAAAATGACATGGTCATAACCGATGAATCTCGTGCTCATTACAGGGTGGCTATAAAATACTGTTACAAATATCACATCATTTTGTTGTACAGATATTAAATTGAAAATGATAAATACACAAATACGATGAACACTTTAAATGGAAGTTTACTTAAATTTTTTTTTCATTCGAATCGATCACCATCTTTATCTATTACTAAAAATAA
The DNA here is from genome assembly GCF_043381705.1 of Parasteatoda tepidariorum. Lineage (NCBI taxonomy): Eukaryota > Metazoa > Arthropoda > Arachnida > Araneae > Theridiidae > Parasteatoda > Parasteatoda tepidariorum. The sequence continues at coordinate 80,212,921 of NC_092209.1, read as the reverse complement.
TCTCTTACGTCATTTTCCGAGGACGGCACGATTCATTTTAAAAGGTGATTTGTCCCATTCACGCAATAAAGAAACTCTGAGGGAGTTCAAACTTTTGCGCTGCTTAGCACTTACTTTATACTCTAGAATACCCTAAGCCCAATAGTCTGGGGGATTTAGATCTGGTGAAGAAGGAGGCCAATCTTCTTGCTTAATAAATTTTGAACAACTCACATTGGAGCTCTGTCTGTGTTGTTTTTGCTCGGTGTGCCGGTGAGGAATGGGGTTCGAATCCCCGCGAAGGATGGTCGATACGAATCCGCATCCGGCTTGCACCGACCACAGTGCTGACGTGAAATATCCTCAGTGGTAGACGGATCATGGGTTAGAGTCCCTTTGCCATCAGGCTAACCGTGGGAGGTTCTCGCGGCTTTCCTCTCCGTGTAACACAAGTACGGGTTAGTTTCATCAGAAAGTCCTCCACGAAGGCAAATTTCTCCCGATATTTCATTCAGGAGTTTTTTTGTTGTTTGGATTGGGTTTAAAATTACAAGGTTACGGAGTTTAACTTTAGAAGTCGTAAACCCAAAAATTGGGTCTGCAGTTCTAAGACGGTAATAAAAAATCCTTTTTGGGATATAATCTGCCAGCATGTGGAAATAAGTATGTAACCCATACTTCCTTTTTGTAATATTCAGCATTGATTTTAACCAATTTACCGATGAATTTCAGAGGAAATTTTCCGTTATTTGACAATGCAGCCCAAATCATTACAGAATTCTTGTTCTCAAAGCATTCCACAGCTTTTACACTTTCATGCATATCATCGAAGATTGCTGAAAATACAATATTATTTTTAGCATTCGAACGTTGTTCTGTGCGAAATATTTTCTCTTCAGAAAAGACAATTCTGTCAGCACCTTTGTTACCGTGCCAGTTCAGCAATTTCTTACATCTTTGTAACCTCTTGAATTTTTGTGCAGTTGTCAAACCTTGAGCTTTTCTTTAGCTATATGGACGAAAACCCAGGTCTTCATTTAATATAACTTGCAAAGTACTTCGACTCATGTTCTCTTCTGTGGCCATTTTATTAACAGAGCGCTGTGGATTTCTTCGTATCCTTTCACGAATTCTTTTAATGCTTTTTTTTTGTACGAACTGAGCGTGGATCGCTAGACCTGAGTTGATTTTTGCAGTTTTCAATATCCAATAAACAGTTTATACATAAATTTTCTATTTAACCCAAGAGATTTTAATTACTTAAAGATTCTACCTGCTGAAAATCCGATATCGAAAAGTTGTTTAACCATCAACCTTTTTGATTCCAGCCTTAAATTTATTCTAAATGACTTTAAGCAAAAATCGTTTGCACTTATACTGCATCTGCACTGTAAACGCCGTCACAGGAATAGCGTGAAGGAAATTGCTTTACCAAATGATTAAAATTAATTCCTTTTTTTTTAATGTTACAGTATTTAGTACCCACCCTGCAGTTCAGACATTTTTCGAATACATTCTTTCCAATACATATAATGATAAACGAAAACACTTTGGAGATATGCCTAACCTATAGTTTGTCTAAGCTAAGAACTCCTCCCGCCACAAAGTCTGAGGCAGTCTGGTGTTATGGAAACAGGAATAGACCATTTTAGGGAGGGTAGCTTCACTCTATGACTGACACAATAGACTGAAGAGATTCCCTTTTCTCTCTCTGACCTGAGCCGAAACCACTCCAAAACAGTGACCCCGCACTCCTACCTGAAATAGTCATACCTTGTTACCATAGTCACCACCACAGGTCCAGACGAATGTCTAGGGGAGTTCTTATTTAGACAAACTATACTACTTTAACCACTAGGGTAAAGAAGAGTTTAACATATTATTCTGACATTCTATTGAATTCTATTGAATTATTGTTAGATATTGATAAAAAGATCAAATTCTGTCCAGTTTATTACCTCACTTTGCAATGAGCTGAAAAATTAAAATGAAGCAAAAATAATTACCATTTATGTTAGATGAGTTGCATGCTATGATTTGACACTTGCACTCTAAAGTTGTCATTTTTTTATTTCCAGATATTTCTTATCGATTTAATCAACTCATCTTACAAGAAACCGAATTTTTGTGATCAAGTAAGTATTCTATTATTTTTTACTCTTTTTTCCAGAGTCTTAAGATCCATGTTGTCTATGTCTGTTCTTATGAGAGATTATATAGATATTGTCTATATCTATACAATCTATATCTGTTTAGACCTTGTCCATATCATGAAGAAAATATTTACGCATTTGAGCAAAACACATTAGTTTTATAAGAATGTGACGAATTATTAGAAGGGTTATAGTGATGGTGGTCCACTATCCAGCCAAAAGTATCTGGACACCGAGTGGTATGAACATAGAGCGTCCTTAGGCACTTATTAATAGGATGTTGGTCTTCCTTTTGCATCCATGACAGCCTGCACACGTCTGGGAAGACTTTCCGCCAGTTTTTGATAGGAATTGACTTCCATCACTGCTGACGTGAGTGCTTGCAGTGAGCATGGTGGATTCGGCTGGCTATGTAAATTAGAGCTGTAATTCGTCCCAAAGGTGTTCTATGGGATTTAGATCGGGACTATGAGAAGGCCAGTCCAGTTTATGAACACCCATTTCGTCAAGTCACGTCTGTGCAAACCTCGATGTGTGAGTGGAGTAGTTATCCTGCTGGAAGAGAAATGGGCCTTCCATGAAATATTGCCATAGAGTTTAGAGTGCACCATTGTCTAGAATGTCCACAGGTTCATGTCTCCAACCACAGGAACTAACGGATCAAGGCCAAACCACGAGAAGCACCACATGCCATTATGCTTCCACCACCATAACAACCGGATACTTTTAGCCAGATAGTGTCTCAAAAGTACCAAAAAAACAACCGGATACTTTTAGCCAGATAGTGTCTTAAAAGTACCAGAAAACAGCCGGATGCTTTTAGCCAGATAGTGTCTTAAAAGTACCTAAAAAACAACCGGATACTTTCAGCCAGATAGTGTCTTAGAAGTACCAAAAAAACAACCGGATACTTTTAGCCAGATAGCGTCTTAAAAGTACCAAAAAGCAGCCGGATGCTTTTATCCAGATAGTGTCTTAAAAGTACCTAAAAAACAACCGGATATTTTTAGCCAGATAGTGTCTTAAAAGTACCTAAAAAACAACCGGTTACTTTTAGCCAGATAGTGTCTTAAAAGTACCTAAAAAACTACCGGTTACTTTTAGCCAGATAGTGTCTTAACAGTATCTAAAAAACAACCGGATACTTTTTGCCAGACAGTGTCATAAAAGTATCTAAAATTGAAAATTGCTCTTCCATTCACCAATGTTTATTTCATCCGACAAACATTAAAACCAGTTTCTTTGGCTAATAAAACAAAGTGGTGAAAGCTAGTGAGGAACATCTTTCGATTTCAAATAGGATTTGGTATGATTATTCATAAAGTTCTTGGGTCATATTTGACAAAGATTATAAAAATATCTGTATGAATATAATAGACCAAGAGTCTACATTTCTGAACAAGAGTGTGTAAATTAGAATTAGATACATATATAATTAAGAATTAAAATGGAATAAAATAATCAGGATTGCATTCTTCTTCAAGAGACATGGATTATATAATTCTGTGAATAACTCTTTAACAACACAGAAATGTTATTCCTGTCCCCCATGTTTCTTATAACCGTCGTTGAACAGCAAACCCAATTTTATGGGCTTACGACTACTAATTTTCAACTCAGTAGCCTTGTCATTTTGAACCTAATCCAGAAGACAAGGGAACTCCTGCATCAAGTATTGGGAGAAATTTGCCTTCGCGGATGACTTTTGGATGGAATAAACCCGCAGTTGCGTTACATGAAGAAGATCACGAGAACCTCCCACGGTTAGCCTGACGGCAAGGGGACTTTAACCCATGATCCGTCTACCACTGAGGATATTTCACGTCAGCACTGTGGTCGGTGCAAGCCGGATGCGAAATTCGTGTCGACCGGGATTAGAACCCGGTTAGCCGCATTAAAAGGCAAGCGATCTATCCCCTGAGCCATCGCTGCTCCCTGTCCCCCATTTTAAAAAAATGCACTAATAAACAAGCTATAGACATGTTGTTAGAATAAACAAGCCTATAAACAAGCTATAGACATTACTTGTCCCGAAGCCCATTCTGACCAAATTTCAGATTTTAGCATCTTTATTTTTTGCAAACAGAAAAATATTATTTATCTTACAGAATGTAAAACGTGTTCATTTAAATATATTGAGCAAACAGGTACTGAGTTAAATAATGAATAATTAGTCATAAAGGAGTTTCATAAACACGATAACTATGATATTGAAATTGTTCACTTATAAAAACCTTCTTTTAAAGATATTGAAATTCTTATTCTTAAAAAAATTGAAGATTTAAATATAAGATTAGATTATGAAAACATTTTTATTTGTAAATTGAAAACTTTAAACCCCCATAGGCTTAATAATAAATTAAATGGAGAAGGTAACCTAGATTTAAATAATGCGTGCATTTTTATAATAAATTGAACACTTTTAATAATAATTTTTCATGTTAATTGCAGGGGTAAAAGAAAGATAGGTAAAGATAAAAATAAATTTAATTTGGTTCTTTTCAAAACTTTGTTTTCATTGGAGATCAATAAATTTAACATTAAAAAGATTAGGAGTTTGATTTTTAGTAATAAAAATTCAGTGTTGAAATAGACGATTAAAGAACATTTAAAAATTGTAAAATTTTCTACCCCTGAGTTTAAATATATTGTATTAGATCTTATTAAATTTAAACTTGCAATCAAAACACTTTTGATTTCTTAAATGTTTCAAAAATTAAAAAAGAATTTTGTGTTATCAATTTTCTTGATAAAGATTTTGAAAGAGGTTTACTACCTTTGACTGTTAATAAACTTATTGACTGTTTCCCATTTAAAGAGAAAATCGAGGTTTCTGTTTGTTTTAGATATTGTAAGACTTTAAAGAAAAGAATTTGTAATTATAATTTCTATAGTGAAAATTGAAATGATTTAAGGATATTTGTTTATGCGAGCTAGAATATTTTAGAGATTTTGTTGATAATGTTTTTAAGCGCATTGTCACAGGTGACATTAACTGAATCAGAAATAAAGATTTTTTTCTCAAGGGACTTGAGACTAAATTTTTAGACCAAGAAATAAATATCACTCAAATATTATTCTTGCTTCAATCAGTAAGGATTTAAATTGTTTTATTGCAAAATGCTGTAGAAAATTTAATTGGACTATCGAGGGATTTAGTGAATGGAAACTTTGTGTTTTATATATTTTTAAATTAAATTTTTTGAACAATAATATAAAATACCAGGGTTTTTATTTGAATTCTGATATTATTAAATCTACTAAGGAATTAAAATATAATTTTATTATTTGTGTTGTTGACAAAGCATCTAATAATTTTTTCTTTATTTGCAAAATGTTTTTTAGACATTTAATGAGTGAAGAATATGATAACAATAATAGTTTTAACTACCCTTATTTATTTCTTACAATTAAGTTTCACAAGACACCAGTTAAATTTAGGTTTGTAACTTGCAGTACTGGCTGTTATAATTCTGTTTTTGGTTAAAAAAAATTTATTATTTAAACATAATTTTAAATAAAATTATGTCAAATGATAAGCATTTTATTATTAATAACAACCAGGACGTTATTAAATATTTAAATTACAATAATACTAATACTATTTCTACATGTGATTTTGAAAATTTATTTACGAGTTTACCACACAATAATTTAAAGAATATTTGTTTAGAAATTTATGATAATTATTTGAGTAATGAGGACATTAATAAGGAATATTGGATAAATTTATGTAATATAAACATTTTGAAAATTAAATTTTTTAATGCTATTTCTTTTACAGACAAATTCAAGGTATCTCAATGAGAAATTTTAGTCAAGTGCATTTTCTAATATTTTCATACATTTTCATGAACACAAATTTGTGCAACATAATTTATTAATTGGGTTTAGATTTATTGATGATTTAATTGTTTTTGATTGCAATGATTTTGATGTATTTAAAGATATTTATCCTAAAGAACTAAATTTAATAATGATTAATTCAGATGAAAATGGAGCTAATTTTTTAGATCTTGATATTAAACTTTACAACCAAAACATTTTCATCGGATTATACAATAAAATAAGAGATTTTGAGTTTAATGTTATTAGTTTAACATATTTTAAGACCAACTTATACTTTAAGATATTTAAGAATATTTTGATTGGTTAAATTATTAGGTTTAAATTTACTTGTAGTTATAAAACAGATTTTCTTTCCGCTATACATAATTTCTCTGAATTATTGTACACTTTTATCTCGATGGTTTCAGATTTTTGGTCCAAAGGGATAGTCGCAATCTGGGAAACATATCGAATTTTATAAAGCTACGACTTTTTCAAAATTTGATTTCTCAGACACTCTTCGACCGCTTTACTTAAATTTCATATTTTGCCATGTAAAATTACATTCCTTAAAATGATGTCAAAAATTATATACTTATAAAACTTTTTTGACTCCTATTAAACAATATAATAAAAAATAATAAATACTTACCAAAACGTAAATTTTGCATGGAGTTCTCTTTGGATAAACAAATTATTTAATTGTGTGCAAAAATTTTTCAATTCGCTTAAATTGTTCTCGAGATATGGCGAAATGCGCAAAAATTTAGACTAATGTTAAGGGGTCCAAACTTTGGATCGCCCTCCTGACCAAACTATAGGGACCCTATTTCCCAGATTGCAGCTATCCCTATATTTTTAGGATCAAAAATCTGAACCCATAGTAAAAAGATATGTTTATTCAAAAAAAGTACGTTTTTGAGTCGTATTTTGTAACTTAAAATATCGTCGGAACTAATTAATTAGCATATTTGAGGTCACCCCTAACATTGAGAACTATAGAACGTGAACACCTTTAACATTGAGAACTATAGAACGTGAAAATTTGATAATCAGATCAAATGTAATTCAGAAGACTCCCTTCAGAAGAGAAGAGGATTCAGAAGACTTCTTTTTAGATTTATTATTACCTTTTTCAAGCCGTATAAAATATATTAGTTTTTCGGGTTTACAATAACCAAAAATTGACATCGATAAATTTTTTTAAAAGGTTTGATAACAGTTAGACCTTGCTTTTTAAATTGAATCAAACCCAAGTTTTTCATTGAAATAGCGAGGGTTTATTTAATCAAATTAAATTATATTTCTTAGTTTTCAAAAATTTCTCGTTTTAAATTATATCCTTATATTTCACTGAAATTTTTTAAACTATTTAGTTGCATGAATTAAAAAATTTTAATCAATGATATCAATATTTATTTATGAATAGTATGGTGACTGAAAGAATTTTTTAAAAAGAGAAGCTACTTAAAAACATTTAATATCTTCCATGAGCTTAAACAGTGGTTAATATATAAATTTACATTTAGAAATATTATTAAGATAGATAAACTTATAATTTTGTCTAATATACTGTGATATAAGTATTCTCCTTTTATTTTCAAGTCACTGTAGCTGTTGTGGCACTCTTTGTTTAAAGCCTATCCACCGCGACAAGGTGGTGCCACATCGGATAGGGTCGGTTTTTAATTGTCCCGCCAAAAACCGTATAAAAAGCAGATAGTGATTCGATTTTTAATTGTCCTTCGGCCAAAAATCGTGTAAAATGCAAGCAATATTTTGATTTTTAATTGTCTTAAAGCCAAAAATCACAGAAAAAGCAACTGCAAGAAAAGGTCCGGACACAGCGTAACCCTCAGAACATGCTGATGCTACTTATCNCTTAAAAGTACCTAAAAAACAACCGGTTACTTTTAGCCAGATAGTGTCTTAAAAGTACCTAAAAAACAACCGGTTACTTTTAGCCAGATAGTGTCTTAAAAGTACCTAAAAAACAACCGGTTACTTTTAGCCAGATAGTGTCTTAAAAGTACCTAAAAAACAACCGGTTACTTTTAGCCAGATAGTGTCTTAAAAGTATCTAAAAAACAATCGGTTACTTTTAGCCAGATAGTGTCTTAAAAATACCTAAAAAACAACCGGATACTTTTTGCCAAATAGTGTCTTAAAAGTATCTAAAAAACAACCGGTTACTTTTAGCCAGATATTGTCTTAAAAGTACCTAAAAACAACCAGATACTTTTAGCCAGATAGTGTCTTAAAAGTACCTAAAACAACAGTATACTTTTAGCCAGAGAGTGTCTTAAAAGTAACTAAAAAACAACCGGATACTTTTAGCCAGATAGTGTCTTAAAAGTAACTAAAAAACAACCGGATACTTTTAGCCAGACAGTGTCTTAAAAGTATCTAAAATTGAAAAATGCTCTTCCATTTACCAATGTTTATTTCATCCGACAAACATTAAAACCAGTTTCTTTGACTAATAAAACAAAGTGGGGAAAGCTAGTGAGGAACATCTTTCGATTTCAAATAGGATTTGGTAGGTATGATTATTCATAAAGTTCTTGGGTCATTTTTGACAAAGATTATAAAAACCTGTATGAATATAATAGATAGAGTCTACATTTCTAAACAAGAGTGAGTAAATTAGAATTAGATACATATATTATTAAGAATTAAAATGGAATAAAATAATCAGGATTGCATTCTTCTTCAATGGACATGGATTATATAGTTCTGTTAATAACTCTTTTAACAAAACAAAAATGTTATTCCTGTTAACAAAACAAAAATGTTATTCCTGTCCCCCATTTTTTTATAACCGTCGTTGAACAGCTGACCCAATTTTATGAGCTTACGACGGCTAATATTCAGCTCCGTAGCCTTGTCATTTTAAATCCAATCCAGAAGACAAGGGAGCACCTGGATCGAGTATTGGGAGAAATTTGCCTTCGCGGAGGACTTTTCGATGGAGCTAACCCGCAGTTGCGTTACATGAAGAGGAAGATCACGAGAACCTCCCACGGTTAGCCTGACGGCAAGGGGACTCTAACCCATGATTCGTCTACCATTGAGGATATTTCACGTCAGCACTGCAAGCCGGATGCGGAATTCGCATCGACTCAGATTCGAACCCGGTTCACCTCATTGGAAGGCGAACACTCTAACCAATACGGCTCTCTGTTCCCCATTTGTAAAAAAAAAAANAAAAAAAAAAAAAAAAAAAAAAAAAAAAAAAAAAAAACGCTAATAAACAAGCTAGAGACATGTTGTTCGAATAAACAAGCTTATAAACAATCTATAGACAATACTTGTCCCGAAACCCATTCTGACCGAATTTCAGATCTTAGTAACTTTATTTCTTGCAAACAGAAAAATATTAGTTATCTTATAGAATGTAAATCGTGTTCACTGAAATATATTGAGCGAACAGGTACTAAGTTAAATAAACGAATTGGTAGTCATAGATTAGCCATAAAAGAGTTTCATAAACATGATAACTCTGATATTGAAATTGTTCATTTTCAAAAGCATTCTTTTAAAGATATTAAAATTCTTATTCTTAAAAAAATTGAAGATTTAAATATAAGATAAGACTATAAAAACCTTTTTATTTGTAAATTAAAAAATTTAAATTCCTATAGGCTTAATAGTAAATTAAATGGAGAAGGTAAACTAGATTTAAATAGTGTGTGCATTTTTATAATAAATTGAACACTTTTAAAAATAATTTTTTATGTTAATTGAGAGGATGCAGTGGTAAAAGAAAGAAAGGTAAAGATGAAAATAAATTTAATTTTATTCCTTTCAAAACTTTGTTTTCATTGGATGTCAATAAATTTAACATTAAAAAGATTAGGAGTTTCATTTTTAATAATAAAAATTCAATGTTGAAATGGATGCTAAAAGAACATTTATAAATTGTAAGATTATCCCTGAATTTAAATATATTGTATTATATTTTATTAAATTAAAACTTGCTATCAACAATTTTGATTTTTTTTCAAAAATTAAAAAAGAATTTTGTGTCATTAATTTTCTTGATAAAGATTTTGAAGGAGATTTATTACCTATGACTGTTAATAAACTTATTGATTGTTTCCCATTTAAAGAGAAAATATCGAGGTTTCTGTTTGTTTTAGATATTGTAAGACTTTAAAGAAAAGAATTTGTAATTATAATTTCTATAGTGAAAATTGAAATGATTTAAGGATATTTGTTTATGCGAGCTAGAATATTTTAGAGATTTTGTTGATAATGTTTTTAAGCGCATTGTCACAGGTGACATTAACTGAATCAGAAATAAAGATTTTTTTCTCAAGGGACTTGAGACTAAATTTTTAGACCAAGAAATAAATATCACTCAAATATTATTCTTGCTTCAATCAGTAAGGATTTAAATTGTTTTATTGCAAAATGCTGTAGAAAATTTAATTGGACTATCGAGGGATTTAGTGAATGGAAACTTTGTGTTTTATATATTTTTAAATTGAATTGTTTGAACAATAATATAAAATACCAGGATTTTTATTTGAATTCTGATATTATTAAATCTACTAAGGAATTAAAATATAATTTTATTATTTGTGTTGTTGACAAAGCATCTAACAATTTTTTCTTTATTTGCAAAATTTGTTTTAGACATTTAATGAGTGAAGAATATGATTACAATAATACTTTTGTCAAAATTAATAATTCTAAAAAAGAAATTGATAATAGAATTTCAGCTGTTTCCTAGAATAGTTTTAATTACCCTTATTTATTTCTTACAATTAAGTTTCACAAGACACCAGTTAAATTTAGGTTTGTAACTTGCAGTACTGGCTGTTATAATTCTGCTTTTGGTATAAATTTTTTTTTTATTTAAGCATAATTTCAAATAGAATTATGTCAAATGATAAGCTTTTTTATTATTAATAACAACCAGGACGTTATTAAATATTTAAATTACAATAATATTAATATTATTCTTACATGTGATTTTGAAAATCTATTTATGAGTTTACCACACAATAATTTAAGGAATATTTGTTTAGAAATTTATGATAATTATTTGAGTAATGAGGACATTAATAAAGAGCATTGGATAAATTTATGTAATATAAATATTTTTAAAATTAAATTTTTAATGTTATTTGTTTTACAGACAAATTCAAGGTATCTCAATGGGAAATTTTATTCAAGGGCATTCTCTAACATTTTCTTACATTTTCATGAACACATATTTGTGCAACATAATTTATTAATTGCGTTTAGATTCATTGATGATTTAATTATTTTTAATTGTAATGATTTTGATTTATTTAAAGATATTTATCCGAAAGAACTGAATTTAATATAGGCTATTTCAGATGAAAATGGCGCTAATTTTTTGAATCTTGATATTAAACTTCATAATCAAAAACCAAGATATTAAACTTTATAACCAAGATTTTAAACTAAATGTTATTAGTTAAACACATTTTATTTCCAACCTATACTTTAAGATATTTAAGAATATTTTGATTGGTTAGATTATTAGGTTTAAATTTATTTGTAACAATAAAACAGGTTTTCTTTCAGATATACATGATTTCTCTGAATTATTGTACTCTTTTATTTCGATAGATTCAGATTTTTGATCCAAAGGGATAGCCGCAATCTGGGAAATATATCGAATTTTAAAGCTACGGCTTTTTTAAAATTTGATTTCTCAGACACTCTTAGACAGCTATACTTAAATTCCATATTTTGCCATGAGACATTATATTCTTTAAAATGACGTCAAAAATTTTATACTCTTTTTTGACTCTTATTAAACAATATAATAAAAAATAATAAATACTTACTAAAACTCACATTTTGCATGGAGTTCTCTTTGGATAAACAAATTATTTAATTTTGTGCAAAATTTTTTCATTTCGCTTAAATTGTTCTCGAGATACGGCGAAATACGCAAAAATTAAAGCTAACGTTAAGGTGGTCTAAACTTTGGACCGCCCTCCTGACCAAACTATAGGGACCCTATTTCCCAGATTGCAGCTATCCCTATATTTTTAGGATCAAAAATTTGAATTCATAGTAAAAAAATCTGTTTATTCAGAAAAAGTACGTTTTTGAGTCGTATTTCGTAACTTAAAATATCGTCGGAACTAATTAATTAGCATATTTGAGGTCACCACTTTTAACCTTTAACATTGAGAACTATAGAACGGGAAAATTTGATCATCAGATCAAATGTAATTCAGAAGACTCCCTTCAGAAGAGAAGAAGATTTAGAAGACTTATTTTTAGATTCGTTATTACCTTTCTCAAGCCTTATAAAATATATTAGTTCCTCGGGTTTACAATAATCAAAAATTGGCATGGATAAATTTTTAAAATGTTTGATAACAGTTAGACTTTGCTTTTTAAATTGAATCAAATCCAAGTTTTTCATTGAAATAGCGAGGGTTTATTCAATCAAATTATATAATATTTCTTAGGTTTCAAAAATTTCTCGTTTGAAATTGTATCCTTATATTTCACTGAAGTTTTTTTCACTATTTAGTAGCAAGAATTAAACCATTTCAAGCATTGATATTAATATTTGTTTATGAATAATATGGTGACTAAAAGAATTTTTTAAAAAGAAAAGCTATTTAATATCTTCCATGAGCTTAAACAGTGGTTAATATATAAATTTACATTTAGAAGTATTATTAAGTTAGAATATAAACTTCTAATTTTGCCTAATATACTGTGATGTAAGCATTCTCCTTTTATTTTCAAGTCACTGTAGCTGTTGTGGCACTCTTTGTTTAAAGCCTATCCACCGCGACAAGGTGGTGCCACATCGGATAGGGTCGGTTTTTAATTGTCCCGCCAAAAACCGTATAAAAAGCAGATAGTGATTCGATTTTTAATTGTCCTTCGGCCAAAAATCGTGTAAAATGCAAGCAATATTTTGATTTTTAATTGTCTTAAAGCCAAAAATCACAGAAAAAGCAACTGCAAGAAAAGGTCCGGACACAGCGTAACCCTCAGAACATGCTGATGCTACTTATCACGGACATTCAGAGAGATTAAATCAATCTCTCTGGGCCATACAGAACAATTACTCTGTCTGGCTCAGAAAATCCAATTGCAAGTGAACAATGTTCACCCTGTCCAACGCTACGCATTGAACAGCAATTGAATTTGGAAAAGAACTTGCAGATCCTTCTAAACCACTTCATAATGCCAGTGGGTATTTAAAACGCTTTTTTTGAAAAGAGCTTAAAAAGAACAAGTTGATCGCACCACTATCAAAATGGAAATGACTGAAATAAAACAATGTTTCATTATTAATCTTGTAACAATTAAATTGGAGTATTGTTGGTATTGAAAGAAGGAAGTTGTATTTAAATACCAAACGTAAACAATGAGATAACTAATTGTTAATATGAACTTTAAATAAAAAATGTTTCATTCTTGTACAAAAGCTTGGTGTGCAGATGATCAGTTCTAATGAAATGAGAAAACGTTTTAAAAAAGTCACACTTTAATAGGAATAAGCATTCGGGATATAATTTTTTTAATACAGTAAAAACTCGATGCAACGAAAACAGCATATAACGATAAATTTATTATTACTACTATTCCTATAGTCCACTAGTTTCCGTCAAAATATTAGTGTTAGAGATACAAAAATTGTATATTTATGACAAGTTAGCCCACTTTCGCGACAAGCGTTTTTAGGGCGGGGCATTTTTCTGCCATTTATGTGAACAATCCTATTCAAAAAAAGAAAATATATAGAAGACATCTTTATTACTTTTTTAAAATCATTATTATTTATTTACTTGAAAAAATTAACAAAAACTGGAAATAAGTTTTTGATTGATCAGTTCGTGCAGTTGCAATGATGATTTATGTGGTTTTTAATAGCTTTTACGGCGGGCATAGCTATGTTTTTAAAAATTTTAATTTCTTTTTATTACGATGCGTGAAATTTTGAATTCCAATAATCACTTTCTAAACACTAATAAAGATTTCAGAAATAAAGATTTGTGCCGATTTTATTGTAAATATCATCCAAGCGACTTTTCGACAGTTATTGTTACGCATTTCTACACGATTTTTTTAATTACGGATATTTTTGGTACGATATTATTACGATTCACACGTTTCGAATCGCGTATTTAATTTCGACACTTTTTAGCGTGCTTTATTTCTACCTATTTTATCTAAAATCCAATTTATATTACCTTAAATCCAAGTTAATAAGTTCGCAGTTATGTGTTGCTAACCATTGTATTTTCACTTTGTTTTGAAAATTCCGGTATTTCCTGACAATTTTACTACAACACTCGAAATTCGAATAGCTCATTTAAATTTCGATTGTATCAGAAAATAAATATCGAAAGCATTAAAGCCATTGTTTTCTCTTGAATAACTGGTATAATGCTCGGCAATTCTTGAATGCAATTCTTAGTCCTGATTTTTACCACTTGAAAATAATGAAAGTTTTTGAAAAGAATCGGGTTGTGTTTTATTTTGTAATAGATAGGGAATTTAAAAATTACATTAGAGAATAATAATTTTCCTTTTAATTAATGTAATTATGATATTTTAAGTCGAAATATTTTAAAAACGTTCAAATAATTCTGTCGATATTGAAGCCAGCATAAATAAGCCTATGAGGTGAAATTTAGGATTTTTTGTTCCTGAGGCCTATACGACGACGGCCGGTGGCTGAGTGGTAGCGCTCCACGCTCCCCTTCCACCTGTCCCGGGTTCGATCCTCTTGTCGGGCAAGGTTGACTCAGCATTTCATCCCTTCAGTGGGTAGATAAACGAATAACAAGCATGCTTGGGAACTGAGCACTGGGGGTTCCGCATTTTGCTGACCACCTGACCGGAACATTTGCTCCTGCACCCCAGAGCCTAAGGTAAAGAAAACTGATATGCCCACAGTAGGCTTTGGGCCTCTATGGGCTGTCGCGCCACTGAGTTTAGTTCAGAAGCATATAGATGGCAGCACTTTTTAGAATATTTACTCACTGAGTGTTTTTTGCTTTATTTTTCAGGATTTTCAAAAGGGGTCAGCACTTGATTTATTTCTAAAGTTTTATTAATGGTTTCGCAATTTATTTTTTATTTTGATTTGGTTATTCAAACTGTAACTTTATCTTTATTTATTTTTCTTATACGTGGGCGTTTCATTTTTAAGTCTTACTTCTGTGTACTTTTAAATTGTGTTTGTTGGTCATTCATTTTTCATTCACTTTACATTTCAGTTTTTCTAATTGCTTTTTCTCATTTGCTGGTCCATTATGGAACCTCGAAGCGCAGTCAGTGTTTGGTATTACCACTGACGAAAGAAAGGCTCCAGTGTGTTGACAGGCAGTGTGTTCCCTGATGAAGTGCCGTCTTGCTAACACACATATCTAAAAATATTCTTCGTTTTCTGCTAGAATTGTATTTCCGACTTTCTGAACTGTAGACATGGTGTTAATTTTTTTCTGCAATGTTTGTTATGCTGAATTCAAATCTGAAAACCACTTTGATCTCACTTTTTTTTGTTTTATATTTTATAACCATCGTTGAAAAGCCGAGCCAGTTTTTTGGGTTTATGGCTAATAATGTTCAACTCTGTATTCTTGTAATTTTGAACACAATCCAGAAGGCAAGGAAAATCCTGGATCGAGTAATGGGAGAAATTTGTTTTCGTGGAAGACTTTTTGATGAAACTAATCCGTATTTGCGTTACATGGGGAGGAAAACCACGAAAATCTCCCATGGTTAGCCTAAAGGCAAGGAGTCTTTAATCCATAATCCGTTTACCAGGATATTTCTCGTCAGCACTGTGGTCGGTGCTTGCCGGATGCAGAATTCGTATCGACCACCGATGCGGAATTTGTATTCGAGTGCTCAATCCCCTGAGCCATAACTGCTCTGATTTCAAGTTTTGAAAATATTTTTCGAAATTTAATTTTTTCGCTGAGCACTATTCGTCCTTTGTTTACCACTACGCTTTTATTACTTTCTCATGCAACGCCGATTTCACGAGTTTATTTTCGTTGTCTTCAAACGTATTCAAGGCAGCATCTGGACTTTAATTCCTCTAAAGTTCATGCATGTGTGAACCATTTAGGCATTTCTTCGATTTCTAAACCGCATGATTTTGTCGCTAGTCTTATCACCTACAGAATTTACAGTTAATGAAGAAACGCAATAAAAAAGTTCCCTTCCATCTTCCAGCAATGTATCAGACCTTTCACGAACAAGGCCGATTTGTTACGAAACCTGACACTGCCAAAAAGCCAAGCTGCACTGCTAGGATCTGATTTTAAAGAATTTAATTCGCTTGCACCAGGTACAGCAACTACACATCTTTGCCTCACACGCAAATAACTTCCGAAATTCTTTGTAAAGTTTGAAAGTATTTGTTACTGTACTGCAATGTCTAATATCAAGCCTTTGGGTTCGGACGCAACATTGAAGCATAGTGACGGCTCATCGACTCATGTGTAACAAGTTTGAGAACAGTATTATTACAAAATGGGAACATCTATCGGGGGAACAACTAACTATGCATCGTTACCGGTTGAAAATTCTACCTTCCTGAAAGAGATATACGATAGTACTTAACCCTTCGCTTACGGCTGGTACAACTGGTGATCCATAATAGCAGGTGCTGTCAGGTACCGTGGGCAGAAAGTTAAAAAAAAGCTATCATGATGTTGCAGTAGTTCATTTAAGTCGCACTAGAACTGCACAATGGGCTATTGGCGACGGTCTGGGAGACATCCCGGAGGATGATACGAAGACACGCCATCACAATTTTGATTCTCTGCGGAGGGGATGGCAGCCCCGCTTCGGTAGCCCGACGACCTGCGCACGAAGTCGAGCACTTTACGGTAGCACAGTTCAACGAGGACCAATACCGCACACCCTCGGTCTCTACGCAGACTGATCCAAGTGGTCACCCACCCGCACACTGACCGTAGCCAGTGATATAAGCATCGTATAATCATCAGTATAAGCATCGGCGACTATGTCCTCTCCTCTGTCTTTCTGTTTTTGTTGTATCCTTCCAGATTCGTAGAACAGTTGTGGACTGATCGTTAAGACACGGTTCCCAGCAGATCACCGAAGTCAAGCATCACTGGCTGCAGTCAGTGTGCGAGTGGGGGACCACTTGGATCAGTCTGCGTAGAGACCGAGGGTGTGCGGTATGGGTCCTCCGTTGAACTGTGCTACCGTAAAGTGCTCGACTTCGCGTGCAGGTCGTCGGGCTACTGAAGCGGGGGTGTCACCTCCTCTGCAGTGGATCAAAATTGTGATGGCGTGTCTTCGGATCATCCTCAGGGATGTTTCCCAGACCGGCGCCAATAGCCCATCTAGTGTGACGTAAATGAACTACAACTACAACAATAATTAACGATATGTTAATTGAACACAGAGCAGTATAGCTCATCGAATTAGTTGAAATATAATTCTTCCTAATCTACTCAATTTACTTAACTTAAATTTATTATTTATTTGTGCAGTCTATTTTAAGCATGATATGTTATTGATTTGCGTACCTGGCAACTTTGATGCATAATTAGTTCTACACGGCTTCGTGTCAGTCTTTGTGTTAAGTCTCTGTGTAAATATATAGTGAAAGAATTGAAATCTTGAAAAAGAATCGAGAAATCTTTGTGTAAAGAATCTTTGAGAAGGAATCTTTGTGAAAGAATTTAAAATGAGTTACTTAAGAGAATTGATATTTGACGGGCTTGTCTTACTCGAAATGGAGTGCAAAGAACACTTTCTAATGTAAACAAATGTCACGTTTCTGCCACCATTCAGGATCGAGATACCCGCTCTACGTCACTGACAGGCATTCCATTATGTATTTCTAAATAGCATCGTCACACGGCTCACTATTTTCTTAGCTAATGCCATACTCATGAGTGTTACGCTTAATGGAAGATTGGAAAAGTGTAGTTTAAAAACCCTGGGGGGGGGGTACAGACAAAATGATTTGCATATTTTGAATCAGCATGTTTCAATTGCCTTAAAAAATGTGAGCGATAGCAAGATATTTGCCACTTTTAAAAGATTTGTTTATTCGTGCTATGGAAAAAAGAAGTTTACATTCAATACATAAAAATAAATAAACTTAAAAAATGTACAAAGCATGCAGATAAAAGTCTCAATAAACTCGCCAAAGAATAAAATACCATTCCAAAGCTTGCTTGAGGTAGGCAAACGTGTCAAATTAGCATTTACAAATTACCTTTGCCAGCAGAAAGAAGACTTAATGAAAATAACATCAGAGAACTTAAGACTTCTCTAGTTTTAAAGTAAGAAAAAAATAAATTACTAAATGTCTAGTCTAATGCTCTAGTGACTTTTAACGAATCTGGGTTGGTTTAAAAATTTCACTTAGTTGTATTACAGAAATAACTCACGTAATGTGTCAGCAATTTCACTCATACTTCCAGGTGCATTAACTCAGAATTCCTCTAAAAATAGAATTTATTGAAAAAAACTATTTGTCTGATGATTACTATTAATTAAACAGCATATTCTATTTTGGTCTCTCGAATCAAGGAAATGGCGAGTTCGTGAAGGTTTAATCCAACTCTTTAAAGAGACATTAAAAAGTAATCGCGTAATAATATCATACGGTTCAACGTTTTATGATAAAGATATTTACAGTTTTCGTTTTACTTTTATTAAACGGTAAATAATTATATTTCTTTTTCAAAACGTTATATATACTTTTAACTAAATTTTATGTTAAGCTGTGTTAACTCAATGTATGCAATTAATATAATAAATACAAAATGTCTACTGAAAATTCTAAAGCAAAATGAAGAATAAACGTTTTCCTCTACAGCCTAAAATGAATCATTCACCACTTAGAAAAAGAAAAGTTGTGATCTCTTTATTACAATCACTGGTTACCCATAGGTCAAATGTTTTTTTTTTTCTTTTCTGGTTTGACTCCGATAAACGTCACAACATTTCAAATCATGGGTTGCAAAAACTGCCTCAATTGATGTTTGATTGGTTCTCAAATCCTGGCTATTATACGTGTTTCAAGACGTCACAAAATACTTTTCCTTCTTCAGTATTCACATTTATATTAAAATCACCGCCAAGACAGTGTATTATAAGTTAATAATAAAAAGAATATAAAAAATACTTTAAATTATTATTATGTAAATACATTAAAAATGACTGCTGGTGAAAATAAAAAAGAATTTAAGAAAAATATTATCAAACAGCAGCTGTTGCCATAGCAACGCGTGCGCACTGTTTACTATTACTCTTGAGCACAGTTGAAAAGGATGATGACGTCCAAATAAGGTGCGCACGCTACCAAGCCAAAAACAATACCCATTTTGCCAATGAGTAAAAAATATTTGAAAGATATGTTTTAAAAAGAAATCACAATTAAAAAAACTTCTTTCACTAATCTTTTTACTAAATTTTTTTTTTAAAAAAAAAAAGTAAAAATTGCATCTGTTCTGAAATCTACGTTTAAAACGGTTAATCCCCTCTTCTTAAAACTGCCACAAATATTTATTGACACTAATTACACAAATACTAATTACTAAACTAATGACACTAATTACATAAACTAATTACACAAATATTTATTGACAAATTGTAATCTTAAATGGGTGTGTGTTTACATTTAGAAAACGCAAGGGGATAAACAGGGCCGTTTTATCCATTAGGCACTGTAGGCAACTGCCTAGGGGCCCCGCCACGTTCAGGGGCCCTATGCTACAGAGAAAAAAATTGACAATGTTTCTTAAACAGTAAAAATTTAATTCGAAATTTCAATGACGATTGTCTTACTCTGTACATTACATCGACGCTATTTTAGTACATTTCTTAACGCATTCCAAATTAGATATTGATATTATGGTAGTTAATTCATATATAACGCAGTAATATAATCCTAAGCAATTTTACCGCGGTAATTTTAACGCCGACTAATCAGATGACTATACAGCAAGAGCAGCTTTTTTAACACAACACGCTTGAAAAACGCGCAAAATTCTACGTTGTGAATACACACTTACTGTTCTGGTACCTACCATAGGTATGTATATTCTATGGCCAAGCTACCAAAGTTGTGCTCAGAGGAAAAGAGAAATTAAAAGTTGATACATATTTGCCAGTACTAGACATGCTGTGTACAGAACTGTCGCGGCGCCTAGAAGCTTACCGGGAAATAAATGATCTGTTTGGGTTTCTAACAGATTTCTCGACAAAATCCGAGGCTGAAATTTTACAGGCCTCCACAAAGTTTAAGGAACATTATTTCGAGGACATTGAGCTTGAGTTTATAGACGAAATGGTGCAGTATAAATACTTCTTCTTACAATTAGAAGACGCCGGAAAAAAATTGTGCCTGCCGAAGAGTCTTACAAACTGATTATTGTTAACGGCACAATCAACTTTCCCGAATGTAATGACAGCTTTGCAAATACATAGAAGTCTAATGATTACAAACGCTACTGGTGAACGAAACTTTTCCAAATTGAAATTAATTAAAAACTGTCTTCGTTCAACTATGTCTCAAAACCGTTTAAATTCATTGGCCATAATGGCAATTGAAAATGATGTATTGGAAAAGGTTAACTTTCAGGATGTCTTGAACGATTTTGTAACAAAAAAAGTTAGAAGAGTTAATATTTAAGCTTATTGTATGATTTTTTTTAAATGCATATATTAATTACTTATATTCTTTTCGTTTGATTCAATATTTTTATTGAATAATGTGATAATATACATATGTAGTAAAAAACAGCGTAATTATAAATAAAGTGTTGCGTTAGCGAAAAAATATATTAGGAAGTTAGAAGACGGTAGGGGGGGGGGGCGAGACGAGCATTGCCTAGGGGCCGCGACATGCATAAGCCGGCCCTGGGGATAAAGTCCCCTCTGATCTCTCCCCTGATTCGCATTTTTCAAATTACCACTGACCGTAAAGTACATTGAAAGGGAATTTTTTGCTTTTCCCTTCATTCTCGGGAATAAGCAATTCTGTCTATGACCTCAAAAACCAGGCTTGTTTATGCGCATGTGTTGTGCGTATTGAAATGTGCGTTATTTATTTCTATCCTGCTATGTGCGTTAATAGATACCAACCAATGAAATAAGTAATTTATCATTTTGACTTTAGTTGTGTTTATTCTTGCAAAACTTCAAGTACAAAAGTAAATATTGTTGGTGGATGTATTTAACACATTTTAGAGTTTGGTGCTAAGTAAGCCTGATTTACTCAAGAGTAGCTATTATAGTTTCCCCCCCTTAGATCAAAGTTTTCATATTTCCATTTTTGCTAGTTTTTCCTTTAAAAACTCGTGTTCTCTTTTGAAAAATGTTATCTAATTTGTGATAAAAGACTTTAATTTAAAGTAGTAATTAGGCAGTAAATATGGAAGTTGAATTTCTTTATGAGGCAGTACAGTATTATATTATACACGTCGATGAACAGCCGAATCAATTTTGGGTTTACGAACGCTATATCTCCTGAGCCCTCACTGCTGTTTTGCAACATATTTTATTTTATTTTCTAACTGTCGATGAACAGCCGACTGAAATTTCAGTTTACGGCTGCCAATGTTTAACTCCGCAGCCTTGTAATTTTGATCCCAATCCAGAAGACAAGGGAACTCCCAGATCAAGTATTGAGAGAAATTTGCCTTACTGGAGGACTTTTTGATAGAACTAACCCGCATTAGCGTTACACGAAGGGGAAAACCTCAAAACCTCCCACAGTTAGCCTCACGTCAAGGGAACTCTAGCCCATGATCCGTCTACCACTGAGGATTATTTACGTCAGCACTGTAGTCGGTGCAAACCGGATGCGGAATTCGTATCGACCAGCCATCGCTGAGATTCGAACCTGGTTCACCTCATTAGAAGGCGAATGATCAATCACCTGAGCCCTCACGGCTCTTTGAGGAAGTTATAATTTTGATTAAGTTATTTTAGTTTAGTTAGTTAGTTTAGTTTAGTTTGATTAAATTAATCTGAAACTTAATATTATCGAACGTAACATAAATTAGGTCTTAAATTTTCAGCAGTGTTTACATATCTTATTATGTTAATAATTTAAATGAGTTTAGATGTGCATTTAAATTTAAGTTATTATCTTAAATTAAACTTTTTTTTAAATAAATATTACATCGAGACCCAAAGTTTGCAAGTAAACGAAACATCTAAAGTGACATATAGCATAAAAACATCGTAGTTTTAAAAACAATTTTATTTTTACAATGTATAAAAATTTGCTCATTTTAAAAAAAATCATTAAAAAAAGTATCATCGAAGTATAGAATATCTACTTTTCTTTACAATATTATCCTTTCAAGTTAAAAGATATTAAATGAGAAAAGTAAAAAAATTAATTAATTATATTTTAATATTTAAAGTGCAAGTATCAATTTTTTTCAAAGGCTAGGTTCCTTAAATAAATCCACTTCAATTGCATACAGAGGTTTATGGATGCCATGAGCAATCTCTTCATGAAGCAATAATGAAGTAATATCTTCAATGAGAATGAAAAAATGAAAAGTGTCACTTTCATGAAAAGTGACACCCCAATGGTATTACTGGAGAAGAAGAACAGATGTGTATATATAATTTTAATTAGAAGGATAAAGCACTGAAAAGATTTATAAATTCATTACAATTTAAGTCTCATAAATTCATTTTTGTGTTGATGTATGAAGGAATTATGATACTCTTCCATTTCAGGTGCAGTAAATAAGTAACCAAACTATTAGTAGTACTTAATTAATTGTGGGCAATAGAGATAGTGCGAGAATAGTTTTTCTCCTGGTCTCAAAGAAACAATATTAATTTTCAATTAAAAATTTATATATTAAATTTTCTGAAATGTCATTAATAAATTTGATTAAAAATCGTGATTTATGTTTCCTGAATTGTTTTCTTACAGAAAGTGTCTACCGAATGAAACATATAATTTATTAATGGAAGCAATACTGGTAATCTAGTAAATGCTTTAGAGTAATTATTAGTTATATAAGTTGCCCCTTTCAACTGGATATGTCTGAGGCCTCTCTTTATTCGATTTATTAAATTTGAGAAAAAAATTTGTTTAACGTTTTAGTAATTTCAAGTTTTACTTTCTTCCTCTTTTAAATTTTCTGCTACATTTACACAGACAGCTCTCTGTTTAATGAAAGAGATTATTTCTCAACTGTAAAGTTGTTTTTTTTCGTCCGTTCTCCAACAACTAATTTTGATGTCGAAATTGAAGCCATTAGCAACCTTCGCAGCTCATCTATAGTGAAATAAAACAAAATACTATCGGAGTGATTTGCGATTTTAATCTTTGTAAATACGTTGAAAAATTCCCTGCAAATAGGAACTTTAGTTATTACTTTTCTCTCTTTTTTTAACTATATAAACTTTTTGACAATTAACAAATTAACTGCAATTAATGCGCTCAGCAAGTTGAAGTTCCTTAGAAACAAACTTATTGTTTAGAAACATATTGATTATGTTGTTAGCAATATTTAGCATATATGTTAAAACGCATATGTAACATAATAGCTATTTAAATCCATGCGTTTTTTTGTGGCATTTTAAGCACAATTTTAGAAAAGCATTGCAGCTATTATGGTGTATCAGTTGATAACATATTTCTGCCTCGAACGTTTAATCATAACATGCAAAATTTGTAATTATTTCATCATTATGATTTGCTTTATGGTAACATTTATTACGCATGACAAGTGATAGCACACACTCTCTAATGAGATATACTGATAGGGGCTGTCATAGAAAACAATTAATTGAAAATAGAGAATTTATTTAAAATTTTAACAGTTGCAATCATAAACAAAAGTTTAATAAGTATATCAAAATTATCGGCAATGAAACCGGCAAGTCAACCATAAGCGCAATCGTATCTTCTACTTACTAAAAAAATTGCTCGAAAATCCTCGTGTGATATAGAAATCACAGTTGCGCGAGAGAAAAATTGCCTATAAATAAATGCAACTCACGTTTGCACCAATCAGATCGTTTGATTTTTATGACGCTTAAATTCTATGTGATGACGTTAACAAATGTAAATAAAAATGGCGGACGTTGATGAGATGATTGGTTGAAATTTTGAGTAAATACATTATATTACTTAAGTTAATACGGAAAATTGAACGGTTATAAATTCTAGAGCGTCTGTGATTTACTTTTCCTTCCTTTACAAGCATCGTTGAGAAAATATGAGACAATACCTAGATAGCAAAATAAGGTTTATTTTAACTCCACAAAAACCTTTTAATGTAAACCTAAAACGTTCTGTTATGCTGTTTACGTGTTAACCTTCTAACCTTAACCATCTGCTCTATTTTACCCACATTACTCTAATTCAAAACCTTGGAAAACAATCTTCTGTATAAAAACCTTAAATCGAGGTTGGCTTAGGGTTTTCAAGCGTGAAAAATTCTTTTCATAAAGCTAGTCTCAAGGTGAAAATAATCTTAAATCTACGTAATTACAAAGTTTCTCTTCGCAAGGTCTTGCATGCTCAGCTAAAATCCACCTTGTCATGAAATTTTAATGGACAATGCAATTTGATTCTACCGCTAGTAAAAACGTCAGCTAAAACGTCATTTTGGACCTAAGCGATCATTTTACCTAAGTGAGAATACTTTTTAAAGAAGCTTTGAAAAATAATTTTTTAGTCCTTTTAGGATGAAAGGTTTGAAACTGCAATATTTTTTCTTCATTTAAAAAAGGTTTTTAGTACAAACATTTCCGTGAGAATAAAAAGAAAATTGCGACAAAAGGTTGCCGTATGATTTCTGGAAACATTGCACATGAAAATGTAATAATATTAGTCAAAAACTAAGATAAGTAATAAAAAATGGTAACCCTATAACTACTATCAGCCGTTTGAGCAATTAAGCAACCCCATCGGCAACTCCGAAATTGCCTTTAGAGTTGAGGATAGAGTGGAGGCTACATTTAGGGTTGCTCTAACTTTTCTCTCGTGTGATATATATATATACGTATAATGAGAATGATAAATAAGTCCACAACACAAATAAGAAGGATGACCATAAAGATGAATAGCTTTACTGGCTCGATGGGCACGCTTTAACCTCATTTCACAGAATCTCTTTCTCCAGAGGTTGAAGGGGAAAAGCCAGAAATTTCCTGGTAATGTATTTACGGTTTTTGGAAATTGGAATCGTGCCCTCAGCTTTGTGGCTCTTGACCATCGTAGGAAAATCATTTAGAATACAGAGTTAAAATGATCAATTTATCTTTAAATATCTTTCCATTAATACAGATCATGGGCTCAAAGTAAAATGATTAATCATTTCCTTTTCTATACGGTACTTTGCATTGTACCGTTAACTCAAATATGTATACATATTGAATTTTATTTTCAATGAAGAAATATTGATCAAATGATTAAAATGTTGATCGAGTGACGCTGGCGATTAATCTGCATCGATTAGAAGTAGCTGTTTCTGATATTAGTTTTTTTTTTATATTTATTTAATTCTAATTGAAATTTGAAATTTACTGTGATAAAACATCACTTTGCTACTTTCTTTGAGGTTTGAACATATTTGTCTGTTTTTTTAAAAAAAAATTTTCTTCAAGATTGAAATTCTATTTTTTTCCTTTACTGCTTCAGATTTTATAATAGGTTATTGATTATTTTTCTTGCTTAGACGTGATAGAACAAATTCAAAATTCTTGATGGTCCCATCAAAAAATTTGATGGTTTATGTTGGTTTCTGTGCGATTCATGATGGTCCAACATTATTTGACTGTCACCATCATCCAACATTTTTCGTTATGTGTTCATGATTTTTGATATGCCAGCAAGCTTCCATCATTCCAAGACGGAAACTGCTACTTTTATACTATAATGGTCAACCATCAAAAGAAGCATCTCATGGAAGAAAAATCCTTGACGATTCGTGATGGTCCATGATAGTTCCAACTATACATTTCCGTGATGTTTAAATGGGATTTCTTGTTGGTTCTCAAGAATATACCCTCAAAACAATTTGATTTTTTCATGTTGCACCAGCATAAATCAGTCTGAATTCTTACATTGAGATGATGGTTGTTCATGATCGTTCCAACATTTGATTTATAAGACACTAAAGTTCATAAAGGTGCAACAATACATTTCCATTTAATACGCGGGCTGCTTTTAATTAAGGTCTGTTTTGTTGTGTACACTAATAGATGACGATTGCGTCGCAACGAGTACTTGCGGCATATCTCGGCATTCATTAGGAACAACTGTTCTCAGTTACAGCCGTGTGTGTATCCTGTGCCATTAGTTCTGTGTCTTTAAAATGTACAAATTTAGCAAATATCCCGCCACATGAGGTACGGTCAGTGAAGCGTTTTTAGTCGGCAAAAAGCCTGTCTGCTGTATACGTTCACCGACAGATTTCTGAAGCTTACGAAGCTTCCTACTGTCATGCTGACAGAAAATTTCGCTACTTCATGACAACGACTCTCTCCACGGCTCAGTCCCGAGTTTGGCTCCTTCGGCTGGGAAGTTTTGGATCACCTCTCATCAACCCAGACCTTGCGCTAAGTGATTTTCATCTTTTCCGATGTTCTAAACATCGTTTTGCCGGCAACCAGTACAACGTTTACGAAGACGTGAAAACGGTCGTAACCTCTTGAATATCGGAGCTGGCGGCAAGTTACTATGAAGAGGGTATTCTAAATCTAGTTGCAAATCTAAGGTGTGATATGATTCTAAATCTAAGGTATGATAAGTGTTTAAGCAAAATTGACAACTATTTTGAAAAAAAAAGAGAAACTTATGTAGAATCAAAAAAAATTTGCTTGATGAAAATTTTCATTCATTTGATTTTTATTTTCAAACGGTCCTTATTTAAGAAATAGCCCTTGTAATAATTCGATCCCCGGCCCAGACTCCGGATTATCGGGATGCAGAAAATCCTCAGCGGCCATGTCGTATGATTATGTGGCATGTAAAAGATCCCTGGAGTGCCTTATTGACTCTTGGCATTTCCGGCAAAATTAAATTCCTAGTGCACTTTAGCATCCATCTCGGTGCTGCCATCTAGTGTAGCAGAAACTAGACGTCCAAATTAACATGACCAACGGTATCTCACCCATTGTGGTGGTCCTGAAAGAGTGGATACCACCTCTGGAGAACGCACTAGGTCTGCTCATCGGCAAGACGAATTGCGCAGCTAATTGGAAATAAAAAATAATAATTCGTGATAATTCAGCGGGGATATAGCAATAAAACATTTTCTTTTAATGTTGGCTCATCATAAATCAGTCCGAATTCCTACATTGGGGTGATGGTTGCTTATGTTGGTTTCCATCAAAAAATATAATGGTTCATGATTGAATTATTAATGGTTACCATCAATATTATGTTTATCCATCAATAAAAAACCATAAAACATTTTGATTTGAGGAGGCTCTCTTCCATATATTATGCATTGACCTCTAAAATCTATCCTTTTCTTTTGCAGAAGAATGATGAGCCATTTTCTTTCCTTTGGCGAATAAAGCGTGATCCACCCTCCTATTTATTCGGGACCATTCACGTTCCATACACGAAAGTTTGGAACTACATTCCGGAGAACGCCAAAGAGGCCTTCATATCCAGCACACAGGTCTACTTCGAGCTGGATCTCGTCAACCCCATGACGGTCTCTGCACTCTCATCCTGCCAGATGCTGCCACAGGGAAAGAACCTCTCAGATGTCCTGCCAGGTATGCATGCCAATTTCGTACGTTCTGTGAAGTGATAGTATTTATTTATGTATTTATAGCTGTTGTTAAACAGCCAAATCAATTTTGGGTTTACAACTACTAATGTTCAACCCTGTAGCCTTGAACCCGATCCTGAAGACAAGGTATCTTTTGAATCAAGCATTGGAAGAAATTAGCTATCGTGGAGGAGTTTTTTGATGAAACTAACCCACATTTGCGTTACATGGAAACGAAAACCTCTCACGGTTAGCCTGGCAGCAAGAGAACTCTAACTAAGGGATAAAAATTATCTGCCTATCATTGAGGATATTTTACATCAGCACTGTTATCGGTGCAAGTCGGCCATCGCTGGGATTCGAACTCGGTTCACCTCATTGGAAGGCAAACATTCTATCCCCTGAGCCATCGCAGCTCAATAGTAATAGTAGTAATTTATATACTTCTTACTAGAGCTACACAATGGGCTATTGGTGAAGGTCTGGAAAGTATCCATGAGAATGATCCGAAGACATGCTATCACAATTTTGATCCTCTCCACAGGAGATGACTTCCCCGATTTGGTAGCCTGACAAACTGTGTGCGAATTTGAGCACTGCTTCGAGAAACAAAAAATTACACACCCTTGGTCTCTTCGCTGGCTGCTCAAAATGGTCACCCACTCGCTCACTGACCGCTGCCAGTGATGTTAGCCTTCGGTGATCTACTGGGAACTATGTCTTATATGTCCACTGGGACACGTTATGTGAGTAAGATGCGGGATATGTCAGAAAGCAACGACAGTGAGTGGACTAAAAACAGCATCTATTGATCCGATGGGTTCACCCTATTAAAAGGTAAAAGAAACTTCGTCGTTATATTGCTTCCAGCAAGATTTACAGGCGTTGAAGGAGACATGGTAATTCTTTTCCAGTATGTTTTTTTTAAAAAATCTTTTACGATCCTTTGCAAGCCCTTTTGATGGTGTCAGTAGTGCCAGAATAATGTACTTTCAGAAGGATGAGTTTTTCTGCACAGAAATAAGCATAAGCTTGGAAAGTCATGTCAGAATTGTAGGGCAGCTGAGGTATCGTTGGCATCTTTGATTTTTCCAGGAAGTTAGCCACAAGGAAGGTAGAGTGGCAATCGCTATGTTCACACACGTTTAGAGTGTTCCTTAGAATCGTGTGAATGGAATGGTACTTTTTCGAATTTAATGTCTGTTTGTAATGCTAAATGAACACTAAGACTAAGCAATAAAAATTCAGTCACTTTCGTCAGTCGCTATTAGTCTAACAATGTCCCTCAATGCTTTTCTGCTTTTACAGTATGAATTATACCGGTGTTGGCATATGGATAAACTACCATCACCGGAGGCCGTTTTATATCACTAGTTAATTTGCCTATTAGGACACTCCTAGATTTTAAATCATAGTGTAAATGACGGCGATTATTTTTGTTGGCGTAACTACGTAACGAGTCCATAGTGTTCCCTTAAGAAATATAAAATTTACTAACTTTTCAAAATCTAAAAGTTTTTTCAAAATGCGAGTTCTTTAATTTTTTTTTTGAAAAGCCGATATGAAAATATTAATATTTAAAACCATTTTATTAATCATGTGAGGAAAAAATTAGGTAAAAAAGCACTACGTAAACTGTCAATTTAATATTTTAAAGCCCGTTTATATTTTAAAGCCGCAGACCCATTCATGCATTCATTCTTCCACAGATCGCTATTCTGACCCAAACCAGAGAACTATCAATCTCAAATTCAATACCCCTAGAGGTATGATTTGTTATGGGACCATTGAGGACTTAGTGACAAGACAGATTTAACGTGCACCACTCACTATTTACTACACGGGGAGTCATCGATCGTCTGGGATCGAACTCAGGGGGATCTCTTGGACATGGGCCCTACTCCCTACTAACCAGGCTATCCCGGCCTGGATCTATATGTTGCTTAGGAATGTGAGAAAGATGGCACTAAAAACTAAGAGAACCATTTTTTCTTGGAAAACAGATTTTTTTCTTTTATGTTCAGATTTATTTTCTTTTTATTGGGAAGGGATGGCTCGATTGGTGCTAAACTTGATGCAATAAGAACAAAATAACATCTTTGATTAAATGTAATATAAACCTCCTTGAGAGGGTGGGGATAACGCATGTCTTTGAAATTGGAGAACCCATAGACAATGGCGAGTTTGAGATGAAAGGAAAATGGAATGTAACTCAAGAACAAATTCCGAACGCAGACCTTGATTTGTGTTTTCAGTCTAGGGGAATAATACGTGGGGAAAATCTTTAACCGTTGCAAAAGAGTGTTTTTCTTGGTTAATGAAGATCACTAACAGAAAGAAAAAGTAAGAAAATGTTTGGAAGAAAATTATTTAAAACTATTCGGCTATCATCATTTATTTTTTGACCAGAAATTATTTTACCATATTCCAGAAGCAATTCCATCTCGAGTTTGCACCCCTGTCACAAATCTGGCTAAGTCATTATCATGGTAAGCCACAGATCATTTTATTATTTTGGGCCCTATTACAGCTTTCGCGGGAGATAAAAACAAGTTTCACGAGGTCGGAAACGGCTAAAAGTGATGAGTTATAGTCTGCCTAAAGCCCCTAACTATTCGTCACGACCCGTGACGGTGACTATGGTAACGAGATATAACTATAGTTCGTTCACCAGGAGTTGGCACTTGGCTCCACCTCCTCGGACGCTTAGTTTATTTCAGCGCGGGAGTAAGAAGAGAAACATCTCCGCCCTCCCTTGAAATTGAGACAACCCCTAATGCGAAATGTCTCAATGCAAAATGTCTCAAAAAGGACAAATTATTCACTCAAAACAGAGAAATACCATAAAAAATGGCGCGAAATATCATCAAATTTATGAAATATTCAATGTTAAAAAAATACAGATAAAGATTGCGAAATAAATATGTTGGCCATGCGATCGCCAAATAGTAACCTTGTTCAGGATTGCTCACAACCCTCTCCCTAAAATAGTGAAATAGTATCGTCCCATACCACGTGATGAGGGCGGAGCCATGTGACAACTCCTGGTGAACGAGCTATATTTCAAGTAGAGGTGTGGTGGGATTGTTTAGGATAGGTTTTGGCTCGTATCGGCAAGAGACAGGGACTTTTTTTCTTCGGTCTATTGTGTTTGCCCTAGAGCGAAGACAAACCACCCTCCTTGAAATGCGCTATTCTTGTTGCCATAGCAACAGACTGCGTCAGACTTTGCAGCGAGGAGAGTTCTTACCGTAGACAAACTATACTTGAATCTTTCCTCTACCGATCCCTACCGGTTCGAGTACGCTCCAACGCGTTTCTCGGAAAACTAATTAACAATACTTTTCGGACAAACTTTTTTCTGAAATCGACCGCCAACATGTAAAAAAATTCTCCTAAATTTGTGCTGTTCAAATATAAATGTTTTTATTTGCAGATGGTTCAGAATCCCTTTGGATAAGTAGTTACTTTGATTGTTTTTGACATTTTCACATATGAAATATTCCTGCATAATGTTCCTGTTTCCTTAACACTAAACATACCATAACGGGTCAAATGACCGTTCAAGAACTTTTGCATCGAAAGTGCGCTTATCGTCTTATCGTTTTTGCACATTTGACTTCATGACTTCTTCTATCAATTACAAACTGTTAATATTCTATTATTATTATTTTTTTGGTATTTTGTTTGTTTCGAATAATACTTGTCGTATACCTATTTCTACCACAACCCGTCATTTGACCGGGAGAACAATTTATTGCTTTAAATGGTTATCGGATCAGAAATGACGATGTAGTTGCTGTTCAACGTATTACATTCGATGAGTTGCACATTTCTGCAGAGACTATTTCGTAGTCAGTTCAATCAGAATAACTGTGAATTCAAATTTCAAGGAAGTACCTAAAATTTTAGATAGGCATTTTTTGTGTAAGAAAAAAGTGACAAAAACTGAATGTTTTGGTAAGTAGCTTACATTTTATTTTGTTAGCTTTACTTCAATTCTAATTAAATGTTAGTTTTGACCCAGAAAAATGTCGAAACAATCAAGACAGCATAAGTTCTTATAAGAAATAATATCAATCATATAAATGCATTACTAGAATAATTATAAGAATTATAATTCTTATATATTCTTATAATTATAAGAATAATTATAAGAATTATAGAAATAATAATAATTAGAAGAAATATGTTTGCTGAAAATGTACAATAGAAACACTTCGTATATGTAAAAAATGAGCTGAGCAATGAAATAAAAACTCTTATCCCTTGTGTTTGTAATTCATAAAAATTGGCAATACACAATTTTGTTTCATTATAATAAAGTTTTTTTTAGTTTATTTCCTTCCTAACATCCATATTTCATACATTTAATCAAGAGACATAAAGTCCGGCTATGCTAGAAATAGGTATACATTAAGTGTTGGTGTGTTTAGTGTTAAAAAAATATCCATCAAGTAACTATTGTTTTCTGTT
The DNA here is from genome assembly GCF_043381705.1 of Parasteatoda tepidariorum. Lineage (NCBI taxonomy): Eukaryota > Metazoa > Arthropoda > Arachnida > Araneae > Theridiidae > Parasteatoda > Parasteatoda tepidariorum. The sequence continues at coordinate 80,180,757 of NC_092209.1, read as the reverse complement.
GCTTCCATTTTGTAGGTGATTTGTACAGTAGGTTAAAAAAGCATTTAGAATACGTTCGTAAAATGATGCCACACTGGATGACAGCGGATCAGAGAGGAAGAGGCTTGTACGCTGATTATCTGTTCAACGCCATTGCAGGTAATTATATTCATAGTTTCGAATGGAGCGTTTATTTTAATCAGTGCATATAATCTTTCACAAATACGTGCGTTTTGTGCAAGGCAATTTTCTATGCAATTATTCATGGAATGGGTAATAGATAAATGAGCTCAGAATAATTGCTAATATTGCTAATATATCAAGTTTAATAACGAATTGAGATGCGTCGTAGCGCTGATTTAACGTGTTTTTGATTATAAGGAAAATTACATAGATTAATCTATAAGTATAAGATAAAAAATATTACGCTCTTTATAGTTTTACTAGTTTAAGAAAATTAGTATTTGAATGGTAGATTGCATTCAGTCTAGATGGATTTAATGTATAAAAACATTTGCGTTGCTATCACTCGTAACGTCTCTTAGAAATCTAATATTTTCGACGAAAAGTCGAAAATATTAGGTAATTCTTATTTCATAAAACTCAAGCTATTGAAACTAACAACATTCAATTTTGCTGAAACTTTGCAAATTTGGATGAGTAGACAAGATTAATTTACTTGGATGCAAAAACTGAATTTTTTTTTCCTTTCTGGGGTTCTGTGAAATCGAATTGAAGATAAAACAAAGGAAAATTACTGACTAATGAAAAAAGGCGGAAAAAGAAAAGTAATATTAAAAATAAAAGTAACAGAAACTGGAGGGGAAAAAATTCCGAAAAAAAGGATAGAATTCTTTTAAAAAATCCGGAAAATAAAAAATATAATCTTTTCATCAGCCCACACGATTATTTCAGCAAAAAAAAGTTTTTTTAATTATTGTATCAATATAGCCAAAGCAAAATATATCAATACATCAATACAATAGTGTGAGGAGCACTCAAAAAACTTTTACAAAAATTACAACAAATAAAATTGAACACAATAACTAAAAATGACACGTAAAGACAGAAAATAAAATACAAATAAAAAACAGAATAAAACGTAAAACATAATCTATAAAGCGAGTAGCGAAATCAAATGAACTTACATGAACGGGAAATTTTTCAAGAATGATTTAAAATATTTTCGTAACAAGATTGCCAGATTGCAAAATATGAAAACAAAAGTGCAAATTGAGATAAAAGCGTATCTAGAGGAGATTTGTTTTAAAGTGTGTTCTTACTGCTGCTTTACTGAAGTGCGTTTGATTTGTTAGTTACCAAGGATGGGCCCATAATAAATAAATACAAGTNTATATATATATATATATATATATATATATATATATATATATATATATATATATATATATATATATATATATATATATATATATATATATATATATATATATATATATATATATATATATATATATATATATATATATATATATATATATATATATATATATATATATATATATATATATATATATATATATATATATATATATATATATATATATATATATATATATATATATATATATATATATATATATATATATATATATATATATATATATATATATATATATATATATATATATATATATATATATATATATATATATATATATATATATATATATATATATATATATATATATATATATATATATATATATATATATATATATATATATATATATATATATATATATATATATATATATATATATATATATATATATATATATATATATATATATATATATATATATATATATATATATATATATATATATATATATATATATATATATATATATATATATATATATATATATATATATATATATATATATATATATATATATATATATATATATATATATATATATATATATATATATATATATATATATATATATATATATATATATATATATATATATATATATATATATATATATATATATATATATATATATATATATATATATATATATATATATATATATATATATATATATATATATATATATATATATATATATATATATATATATATATATATATATATATATATATATATATATATATATATATATATATATATATATATATATATATATATATATATATATATATATATATATATATATATATATATATATATATATATATATATATATATATATATATATATATATATATATATATATATATATATATATATATATATATATATATATATATATATATATATATATATATATATATAGAAATATATATATATATATATATATATATATATATATATATATAGACACAAATAACAAAATGAAATAAAATAATATAAAGAGAAAACTATAAAAGGGAAAATCCAATAGTCTTCCTCAGGACACATCTATTGGAATAATTTAATGCGATATTTCTGAATAAAGAATAATTATACTATGATAAAAATTATTCTTTATATGTGTCGATATCGCAAAAAATATTTTAAGTATTGTCTGTTTTATTTTACAACTTGTTGGAAGTAAAATTATAATTGAGTGTGATAATTTAGCAGTGCGAGTGTGCATTATGTTTTGGGAAAAAGGAAAGTGTCTGAAGAAAATGATTGACTTACATACGTCTAAAGGAAATATTCAAAATTCGAAAAAGAAAAAAAATTAGGAGAATTTAAAGAATCTGTAGACAATGTAGATAATGACTAGACCATTAAATTAAAAAAAAAACAATGTTTGTTACAGGAGAGTGGGAGAGAAAGCGACCAGTGTGGGTGATGTTGATGGTGAATTCCTTGACCGAGAGTGATGTTCGATCGAGGGGTGTTCCCGTCCTAGACTTGTACCTCACTCAGGAGGCAGAGAGAATGAAAAAGAAGACTGCGGCTGTGGAGAGGGTGGAGGAACAGTGTCTTCCTCTCAATTCACTCAACTTTTCTCAAGTAATCCTCCTCTTCTTTTCCATAGAAAAATCCTTTCCTTCGCAAAAGATATCTTGTTTACATTCTGTGAGAGAAAGATTTTTAAATTCGATGCAATTCCGACTTTGGTTTGAATTATCCTTTCGCTATTTTTATCTCTCTAGATCACAGTATTATTTTTTTCTACTACTAACTTGATCCAAAAAAATAATGCAAAAAATTAAGCATGTTATAACCTAAAAATACTAAATGTTTGCATAATGTTTTAATTCTTTTCGAAAGTATCTACATCTTTGATCAACATTTGGTTTAGAGATGTAGCTTATTTCCAAATATTAAAAAAAAAAAATTCGTATGAAAAAAATTAAAAAAAAGAGGAAAAAAAAACAGTGACCTGGCGCGAAATAGGCGTAAAATATCATTGAAAATTTTTCAATTGAATCTGGCGACTGAAATTTCTCAGACACAATGTAATTGAGTAAATTAAAACTTAATTTGCATTTTTAATTCAGTAAATTGTTTTTAATCATTCTCCCCAAAGAGTTATTATTCTAGATATCAAAAAAATGTGGAGAATTGTCCTTTTCCTATTTGTTAGCAGAAAAGTTTCACAATTTTTTCAGCAAATAACAAGTACCTAATGGCAACCGCTGAAGGTCTTATATGGATTAAATGTGGCATATTTAATATGAAAATATTTAAGAAAGTATATAGATTAGGCAACATCTTTTAATGGATCCAGAAACAACTATCGCTTCATTTTTTTATATTATTTAATTTCATAGAAAATTTTCACACCACTTTTTTAGCTTTATAGGATAAAGAGAGACATAATTTTATGAAAAAAAAGTGTTATCGGTTATAAATTTGGTACTTCTATTAACAGATCACAGCTTTTTCCATGATTTATTTGAGCTTGCCACACGGTTAATGAGGTTTTTTTTGTCTCCAAATCTTTAAAGTAGATCCGCGATGACTCAGGGAATAGTACGTTAGCCTTCCAATGAGGCGAGCCGGGTTCGAATCCCAGTGGATACGAATTCCGCATCCGGCTTGCACCGACCACAGTGCTGAAGTAAAATATTTTCAGTGGTAGTCGGATCTTGGATTAGAGTCCCCCTTGCCATCAGGCTTACCGCTGGAAGTTTTCATGGTCTTCCTCTCCATGTAACGCAAATGTGGGTTAGTTCCATAAAAAAAGGCAAAATTTCTCCCAATACTTGATTCAGGAGTATTCTTGTCTTCTGGATTGGGTTCAAAATAACAAGACTACATAGTTAAACATGGGTAGACGTAAGCCCAAAAATTGTGTCGGTTGTTCAAAGACGGTTATAAAATGAAAATATAAAATAAAATTTCGAATTGTGATTTAAGGGTTTACTAAGATTTGAGACTACTTCAGAAATTTATGCATTATTGCTTATATATATTGAAAATGCACTAAATTTATTAAAACAGTCTTAAATTTATAAATGTAATTTTAAGATAACAATGGTTTTTATCTCCTAAGTTATTTAGAAATTATTTTTAAGGAATCATTTTTAAATATAACACCATTTAAACGGTAGAATGCGAGAAAACATTTATAATAATTTGTAAAGAACATTTTAAGGCATTGAAAGTAGTTAAGTTATTCAAAATTCGTTGAGTTTCAATTCTCATTAAAGTTAATTATTTTTTAAAGCTAAAGATAACATTCGATTTTATTCATCCCCAAAAAATAAATAAATAAAAATAAATAAAGTAGGTATGGTTTTGGGTAAACAGTAAATAAATTAGTTTGCGTAATATAAGTTATTAGTGTACAACGATCGGTATTTAATTATTGGATTAATTACAGGATAGTTATTAATTAAATTATCTTAAAAGGTTGGAATATTTTTATCCATGGTTAATTACTTACTTCGTGTTTCCTTTTTAATAGCATCGTACAGAATAAATTATTTCTACTGTACGAACAGAGAAACATTTAAAATTATTAGTTACAGGATTTATGATAGGATTTTTCTCTCCTCTTTATTTCAGTTAAAATAATTACTATCTTTAAAAGTTCGTATTCTTCAATCAGTCTCATAGAGTAACAAAGGAGAGAGAGAGTTGAAATCATTAAATGAGTTGATGAGCGTAAGAAGAAACGAAAATCTCTTCAGCAGAGAGAAAATAAAAAAAGAGTAATTGCGTTTGGAAATCTAATTTCATTATTCTCTTTCAAAAGCTGTCTCCTATAAGAGTGAATTTCGAAACTATTTTTCGAAGGGTGTCAAAGGGAAGGAAGAATATTTTAAGCTCTCTTGCTATTTTTGTCTGACAGAATGAGAATTTAAACTTCATACTTTTAAACAATTAATCATTTTATCAGTCAGTTTAAAACAAGAGCTTTTGTCGTAATAAGAAAAAAAAATAATTGAAGATTGAATTTTAAAACCATAATTGCGGTACGTACATGCATACATACTTATATACATATCTACACCGAAGAGCCATTACATTCTGACCACCCACCATCTATTACAATGGGCTCGCCCAGCTTTTCATGGTTTCTCGCCCAGGAACAATGTTCTCATGGGGAACATCAGGGCCCATAATCCTCATAGAACAATCCCTGACGTCTGTAAGCTACTTGAACATAGTTGCAGACCAGGTTCACCCATTCAAGGCAACAGTTTTTCCTGCGGGGGGTGGTGTTTACCAACAGGATAATGCACCATATCATAAGAGTCGAATCTTCATGGATTGGTTCGAGGAACATTCCAGTGACTTTCAAGTCATGTCTTGGCCCCCAAATTCACCCGACCTTAATCCATTAGAACATTTGTGATCCTACTTGGAAAACCAAATTCGTGCTGCCACGCTACCTTCTCCCAATGTGAGGGAATTGCAGGACCGGTCGGTGAGCCTTTGATATCAGATACCTCAGACTACCTATCAGCACCTTGTGGAATCACTGCCACTGCGGGTGCTAGCAGTTTTGGGGGCTAAAGGTGATCCTACATGTTATTAGCAGGGTGGTCATAATGTAATGGCTCTTCGGTGTATATATATACTTAGGTATACTTATAATTAGCTGACTGTTGGTTTCTATGTAAAGACAAAGGAAGACATTTTTCGATTCATCTCATTTTTATAAACAATTTGCTTCGTAAAACTTGTTTACATTCCTCCATAATATGTCCATATTGATCCATGTTCCTTAACATTTTTGAAAAGTCAAAGCCTAAAAAGTAAAATGATTGAATTGACTATTTTAAAACAACCTTTTAAACAGTTTTTCATGTATTACTTACTTGTAACCAATACTATAGCTTATAATGGCATGAAACTTCAAAATGTTTTCTTTATTATTAATGTTAGAAAGAGTATTTTTTTCTTTATTATCCAAGTCAATTATTGTTGGTTTTAAGGAATATACCATTAAAGCAATTTGTTTTTTTTTTAATGTTGGATCACCATAAATCAGTTCAAATTCCTTCATTGGGGTGATGGTGGTTCATAATCGTTCCAGCATTTTATTTCTGTGGAACTCTGATGGAAATTCGTGATGGTAAATAGAACAACAATCCGTTTTCATGACGGTTTAATTATAATTATTGTTGGTTCAGCAGGAATATAACCCTCGAAACATTTTTTTAATATGTTGACCCATCAAAAATCAGTCTGAATTCCTACATTGGGTGTGATGGTGATTTCCAGAATTTGATTTCTAAGAAACAATGATGGAAATTTCTGATGGTTAAGCATGAACAAACCATCAAAACAAGTTGCTATTCTTATATTGAATCATCATAAATCAGTCCGAATTTCTACTTTAGGATGATGGTTACTTATGTTGGTTACCATCAAAAATATAATGGTTCAAGATGGAATTATTGATGGTTACCATCAAAAATATAATGGTTCATGATGGAATTATTGATGGTTACCATCAAGATTATGTTGGTCCATCAATGAAAAACCATCAAAACTTTTGACTTGAAAAATATCCAAAAGACAAGAAACGTAGCATTATCTGTGCTCAATCTAGCTTTAATTGATCCATATCGAAAATTAATTATTTGCAGTCGTATTTTCTTCATATGCAATGGCAACTGTTAAAGATTTTTCGTGATAGATGGTTTTTCTTTGAGACCAGTTCAGGCACGAAATAAAGGTAACTAAGTGGTGCGCACTGTAGATTGTATAATGAAATCTATTCTAGGTACTGTTTGCTTTGAACCACACCCTCCTCCAGCATGAATTGCATCAGGACGAACCCTCGTACACGACGGACGATTTGATCCGCCATTATAACTGTGGTGATTTGAATGCTGGACAAGACACGGCACCCTTGCCAGCACTTTGCCGACGCAACTCTTCTCTCTCTGAGGAGGAATTATCGCTGGCCAAGAACATTGACCATTATTTCAGGCAAGAGCTCATCTACAGCCGTAACTTGAGGATGGGGGTGAGGGTGGCCCATCTCATACGGCACAATCCCAACCAGAGCCTCTTCTTCGCTTTCGGAGCAGGTCAGTTCTTTTCTTTTCTTTTTTTAGCCCCTCAGTGGACTGACCAAATGACACGGTTTTCAGTAGATCACCAAAGGATCACTGATAGCGGTCAGTTAGTGGATGGGAGTCATACGATTATTTAACGGCAATGAAGAATGAATAATTTTGTCAATCGGTTCTAATCGAAATTAAAAATGAGCTATGTTCAGAAGAGCAAAATTGATGAATAGTACTAAGAATAGAGAATTAGTACTAATTCGATAGAAATAGTACTAATTCGTTAAAAGAAATAATAGTACTAATAATAAAAGAAATTGTACTAATTCGTTAAAAAATAATAGTACTAATAGTAAAAGAAATAGTACTAATTCGTCAAAAAATAATAGTACTAATAGTAAATGAAATAGTACTAATTCGTTGAAGGAAATGTAAAAAGTAGCATTACTGTCACTATAATGTTTCAATAAATTTGTTAATTCGTACTAATTGATATTTTATTTTATAACCGCCGTTGAAAAGCCGACATAATTTTTTTGGGTTTACGGCTACTAATGTTCAACACCATAACCTAATAATTTTAAACTCAATCCAGAAAACAAAGGAACAGCTGGATCAAATTTTGCCTTCGTGAAGGACTTTTTGATGGAACTAACCATGGTTTACTATATTACTGCTATCATTAATTAGAAATCATATTAGGTAGGTATTTTATTTACGTCGCGCTAGAGCTGAACTATTTTCTTTTAAATTTAAATTTATTGTAATTGAACAGACAACCCAAGTTTTTGAGTTTGCGACAGCTAATGTTCCACTCCATAGCCTTGTCTAGAAGACAAGGGAACTCCAAGACCAAGCATTGGCAGAAATTTTGCTTTCGTGAAGGACTTTTTAATGGAACTAACCAGCATTTACTTTAGATGGAGGGAAAAAGACGAAACCTCCCACGAATAGTCTGAGGGCGAAGAGGCTCTAACCCACGATCCGTCTCCCACTGAGGATATTTTACGCCAGCACTATGGTCGGTGCAAGCCGAATGCGGAATTCGTTTCGACCAGCAATCGTTGGGATTCGAACCCGGTTCACCTCATTGGAAGGCAAACGCTCTATCCATCACGATTCTACAAATTAATATTAAGAAAAAGCTGTGTGCTGAAAAGCAAATTTAATGCTGAGAAGGTATTCGTATAATAGAAACGTAAACTTTCGCTGACGCCAATGATGCTTAAAATGTTTTCGTAAAAGGCTAGACAAATATCACGGTAAATGGTGTTGTTTGAATCGGTATCAAATATCTTATACTAATAGGTAGAAAGTATTATATTAGCATTTTTGATGCTATCTAAACTTCACCAATATTAAGGAAAATGTTTTTTACGATCCTTTGAAAGGTATATATACCGTAGTACATTTTGACTATTATGAATCTGTCTCAAATAACAGCTTTATAACAAATGATATAGAATATTGTATTTTAATGGGATGAATTGCTAGAAACGTGTTTTATTATGTAATAACCGAAATAAGAATTGGAAGCAAATGAAACTATTTCAGTTTTATTAATTAAATTGCAATATGTAACATATTGTTCTAAAAATTTACATAAAATGTAGAGCATCCGGGTTTCATTCCTCTTTCCTCATTAAAATTTGTGGGGAACAAAACACAACAACATTCTTTTTCTCCTTTAAATAGTTAAATTTTAATATTCTGCTTCCATTATTATCCGTAACAGTAAGCACAACACCATATGCGTCAACTTTTCTTAATCTTTGAAAGAAGAGGACGAAAGTTAACGCATAATGGATTCAGAAAAGCATCCACCAAAAGCTGCGAGACTTATTATTTTCCAAATTCAAATTTGAATTCAGTTCATTCAAAAAATATTTGAGCCAACGATTCAAATAGTCTTCCAAAAATTCTGCAATCAGAAACAGATTTTGACATAAATTTCCTCGGCCCGTTAGCTTTAACAAATGGAAAATAAATTTTATCACATAAGCATTATTCCCAAGAAGTAGAATGATCGGAGAAGTTTATATTACATTCAGTAAGTGAGTAACTTTCTGCCTTCGTGCTGAAATAATAATCCGGCCATTTAAGGAGTTTGTTGTCGAGGTAGCTCCAAATGACGCATTTTCTGGAAACTGCAAGACCGAATTAGATAAGTTCCATATTTTGAAGCTCGCAGAAAATTTGCTTATGGAACTACGTGATTTTATAAGTTTTCGATTGGGATGTGAGAACTTAACCCACTAAAAATTTATTTTATTTTGATTTTAGTTGGTCATAACTTCCTCAACAATAATCGTGGGTCTTCTTTTTCTTTAATTTAATTCAAATATTTCTATTAATTCTTTTAACGATACATCGTATCAAATTTCATATACATATATTCATATCAATTTCATATATATATNCGTAATAAAGTTGGGTATATTTTTGAAAACTTTTGCTAAATTACTTTCTTCCATCGGAAATTCGATTTAGCCGAATAATTTAATGGTTTGTACTTGCAACCATCTGAAGTTTGTTCTTAAACCTGGAAAACAGAGTTTTCAAAATGTCAGTTCACATGTTTTTCCAATAAGCTCTTCAAGTATTCAGTATTTTTTACTTTTATCAATCGAGTACGCTTTAAATGGTTTTTGGCATTAAAGTTTATACTGATAAATTACGAATAAAACCTAAATGAAAGGATATACCTAGAATAAACTAGTCCTTGGTTTATTGAAACGGCTTAGAGAAGGAATTACCGACCCCTAGTTGATTAAAGCTCAAAGTTGTTTAGCTAATTATCTATCTGTGAATAAAATAATATATTTTTAGGTAATGCAGTAAAAACCTTGCTCTTTATAATGTTTACGAGTCTCGTGCAATTTTAAATTCAGAATATTGATGTTTTCGAAATTAAAGATTATCTTCCGATTTTCACTTTCCCGGTATAGATGATTTTAAGGTTCGTGATCTGGCATACTCTTGCCCAATATTTCCAACACTATTTATTTATGATTAAGAACCATAGGAAAATTGATGCATAATGCAGATATGGACTTCATACTTTAATTGTATAGGATTTGTTGTCCTTAACTTTAATACCTTACACTTTGGTATATTTTTCCTTTTTCTGCTTATTTTCAAGTAGATATACTGTTTTTTTTTTGGGCATTTTTTTCTGGTATATTAAATTTTTAAATTAATGATTGTTCGAACTGCACTTGTAATTCTGCACTTTTTCCCACTGCATTTCAGATGAAATTTGTGAAATGAAGCCCCTGAAGAACCTTTTCAAGAAACACGTTTTCAAAGTCCGATGTCCGTGCAAGGATGAACTGAAGTGTGTTTCATCAAAGGGTGGAATTATCGGAGTGAGTATTCCTTTATTAATTTATATAAAATTATCAATCGGGCAAATAATATACTTTTGATAATAATTTCATTACCGAATAGTTGAAACACCTTATTGAACTTGTTACTGTAACTCTGCAATAAATTATTCAATTGTTCTGAAATTTTGTTCATTTACTAATCTGTACATTGTCTTCCTATCCACCAATTTTCGTTTCAAGCGGACAACTCCTTCTTGGTGCGTCGATTTTTTTTGTTATAGAGTGTACATATAGCATGTTTAAAAAGTCTATGGCGAAAACAAACTTGGAGAACACAACAGAAAGATTTATCTTTTATTGATTTATAGAATGATAAATAGGAGATATATATTTTAGTACAGCTTTAGAAAGTTTACATTAAAAAAGAAGCAAACAAGAAGAAGAGTTTGCGATTAAACTATCTGATGGGAGGATGCGATCGAATTCCTTTTAATTGGTTTAGGCTTAAAGCATAAAAAAGAATCCCTTTAACCGTAACTGAGATGGTGTAACAAATGATTTCCCTACTGGGATGAATCTTTGGGAAAAGGTTAGTATACCCAAAGAAGGAAAATAAATATTCATACATTCCATAAACGAAATTCAATTATCTCTTATGCTGACTCGATGGTTATGGAATTGAAATTGCTTCTTTGTGACATGCCTTCCCCCCTTTCAAAAAAGGAGCTCCATTAGGGAAGAAGAGAGATTATGATAACGATCCCAGACAGAAGTTAAGAACAATCCGAAAATAATGAGATTTAAGGAAAAATTCCATTATTTGTTTTTCTGATTGGGCTTATTTTTTTTTTGTTTTGAATCCGGGGTTTGTTGATTTGACTTTCCTCCGTTACTCTACATAATCCATTTTTCATTTAAATTGAAAGAGGAACTGCAGTTATTAATAAGGCCTAATTCCTTTCCGATGGATTTAATAATGGAATACATTATGCGGAAAAATAAGAACATTCGTTTCTTGACAATTTATTTCTTTTACTCTCTGTCGTATAATTCCTATCTTTGATACATCTCTAATTGAATAGTTGCTGAGTGCTCATTCTAATTGCAAGCTGGAAAAAAAAGAGAAAATAACTAATAGTCTTGAACAATACTACGAAATCATCGATTAATAAAGCTAAAAATAATGTCAATTTTTCTTGAAAATTATATTTTCTCCTTCACGGTAGCTTTACTTTACTAGATTAAGCAAAACGCGTTTTTGGTAGTTAACCCCATCGAAATAAAGATTAACTGTTTTCTGTATCATTTAGCATCATGCTCAAGTTCAACTTACGTTGCTCCAAATTTGCCACAATTAAACGATTTCTGATTTTTCTGATACTAACTCCTTTCGAGCGACCGTAAAAATCAGTTTCATCAATATTACCCATGCAACAATTTTACCTTGACTCAGTTGGGCTCAAAATTTGCTCGCTATCAGTCCTATATGAGCATACACCGATTGACCAATATTGGGATGTCTAGATTGTTTAATATTGCTCCTATATAGGGCCAATATCGGCCTATATTAAACCAATATAGGGCTTATGTTTGACGAATGATGACTGTAAAATAACGGGTTAGTCTGACAACTCTATATAGAGCCTATATGGATTGTAAAGTGGCTGTAAAATCTCGGGTAAATAGGCCAATTCTATCTAGGGCCAATATCGGAAAAATAACAGCCCTGTATTAAGCCAAGATTCGTGAATATTGCTCCAATGCGGGCCCAAGTTATTTAGCTGCAAGGGTATATATGCATTTTACTTTATAACCGTCGTTGAACAGCCGACCAAGTTTTTTGGGTTTATAGCTACTAATGTTCAACTCCGTAGCCTTGTAATTTTGAACCCAATCTAGAAGGGAGGGGAAGTCTTGGACAAGTATTGGGAGAAAGTTGCATTCGTGGAGGATTTTTTGAGAACGTTAGATTAGACAAGGTTCCAAGTCAAGCATCACTGGCTGCGGTCAGTAAGCGGGTGGGTGACCACTTTGATCAGCAAGCGTCGGGATTGGGTAAGCGGTATAGATACTCGTGAAACTGTTCTACCGTAAAATGCTCTATTTCGCGCAGGTCGTCGGTTTACCATAGCAAGGGGTTCATCCCCTCTGCAGAGGATCAAAAATTGCAATGGCATGTCTTCGGATCATCCTCAGGGATGTTTCCCAGACAGTCGTTAATAGCCCATTTGTGCAGCTCTAGTGCGACGTAAGAAAAGTACCCACTTACCATTGTCTAAATTTTACAATCGGTGCTAGAGTTTTAACACAATCTTCAATTTTATCATCATAGATAATAGATTGTTTTAAAACGGAAACGAATTTGTTTTCTCTAATTTATAGTTGTTAAATTTTTTATTATTATTATTATTTGTATGTGAGGAACAAGGATTCAATTGAACTACTTTTATCTTATATAATTTCCTTATGACAGCGGCAATGCTCTGCATCATGAATTTGCATAAAGATTTTTTTTGAAACTTAACCATTCGCCTATTATAAAGTTTTAAAAACTGTCAGTCTATTTTAGAACGCCATATTAACGTAGAACACATGATAGAATATATTCTATATTAATATGTACAGGGCAGATGATAGAATAATGGTAATGCTGAAACTTTTGTGAACAAATTATGAAGGAAAGTACTAGATGGATATACATTCTACATATAATTTTCTTAGTTGATAGCAAAACCTAAGTCGATAATGGAATAACTATTTTTCTCCAAGAGTTGCAACCGATCTCTTTAATTTCCAAGATTCTCAGGCGGTCCTAACATAACACGAATATCTCAGATATTTCTTTTTTTTTTTTGGGACATCAATGAGAAAATGTTCCCAACCAAATATATATGAGAAAAAAAAAGATGATAATCAATAAAGAAAATGACAGCAGCAGTTCTATCTGATGGGACCAGAAATATAATTTCTTTTGGGTAACAAGAAGAATTGAATACTTTATTATCACATTTGGAGGATCAGAAAAATATTTCTTTGTTTGGACTATTTGGGTGAAGTCCTTTACTGCAGACACATAATACAATCGATACAGTTTGCGTCAACTTGATGGGCGATCATTTGCTGATCGTTTTCAGCAGACCAGCTGTTGTCATTCAATATAATTCATGTCATTTTTCAAAACATATAGTTTTGAATCAATAGTTGTGAACTGAGCCACGGTGGTTTAGGGGATAGCTTTTGCCTTCCAATGAAGTAAATCGGGTTTCGAATCATAGCAATGGCTAGTCGATACGAATTCCGCATCCGGCTTGCACCGACCACAGTGCTGATGCAAAATATTTTCAGTGGTCATCATGAGTTTGAGCCCCCTCTCCATCAGGCCCCCTATCCCGTTAGATCCCCAAAAAGCAAAATTAATGGAGAAATGAAATTAATTGGTTTAAGAGACCATAAAAAATTATTTGCAAACTAATATTGACGCCAGTGATGTTTTATTAAATTTAGTAACAAACACTAATATAAATAAAAAAAATGACCAATGATGAACAATTAATTTTCATAATAATTAATTTTCAATTGAGCAATTCAATGTAAGCAAATAATTTTTATAACAATTAATTTTTATAATTTTTATTTGAAATTAAAAATAAAAATATAGTACTAAAAAGCAAAGCAGATCGAGAAAAATTATAAATTTTTTTAGAAGAACCGTGAAAAATTTCTGCACTATTATTGACTCCAATGATTAAGTAATTAGTTTTGGTAATAGTCACCAATCGAAATAAAAAAGAAAAGAATTCTATAAAAATTATCAAACAGCAGTGGACGCCATAGCAAGGCATGCAATGACGACACATGCGCACTGATTTCTATTACTTATGAACGCAGTTAAATAGTGTAAGGAAGTCCAAGTGTAAGGAAGTACAATTGACGCTAAAAATTAGCGTCAATTACAGTAAGGTGATTTTTAATTAATTGATTTTAATGGTTTTTCTCCCAATGTAACGCAATTGCGGGTTAGCTCCATCAAAAATTCCTCCAAGAAGGCAAATTTGTCTAGGAATTCCCTTGTCTTCTGGATTGGGCTTAAAATTACGAGGCCATGGAGTTGAACATTAATAGTCGTAAACCCAAAAATTGGGTAGGCTGATATGAAATAAATAAAAATTCGTTGTGAACTCGAAGTTCTTGCTTATTGAATAGTTGCCCTAATTCATTAAAAAAAATGAGTTACTTAGATTTTCGAACTAAATCAACAGCACTTATTTAGAAGAATATGTTTATAATCCAACAAAGAACACTTTTTTACAAATATTTCCAGAAAACGTATTGTTTGAATTTCCTTTGAAACAATTTCTTTATTTAGTTTGAAATGTTTGTAATTTTTTTTATTTATTTTAGATTTGCATCAGGGTTAAACGCGACCGACTTTTCTAACATTAAAATGCATTTCCTTTACAAACTATTGTAAAACTGTCCAGTCATGTATTTATTACTGCATATGATAACTCTAAAACATTTTTTTGCATTTATTCATTACATAAAAAAAATTATTTGATTTATTTTACCTCTACCTTACCGCATTTTTCTGTAATAAAATTATCGGTTACTGGGAATGTAAGCTTACTCAGATGGAAGCATTTAATTTAATAAATGTCGTTGAACAAACGACCCAATTTTAGGGCTTACGACTACTTATGTTCAGCTCCGATGCCTTGTAATTTTGAATACAATCCAGAAGACAAGGGAACTCCTGGATCAAGTTTTGGAAGAAGTTTGCCTTCATTTAGTACTTCTTGATTGAACTAACCCGCATTTGAAAACCACAAACACCTCCCAGAGTTAGCCTGGCGGCTAGGGGATTCTAACCCATGATCCATCTACCACTGAAGATAATTTACGTTGGTACAGACCGGTTATTAAGTTGGTGCAAACCGGATACGGAATTCGTATCGACCAACCATTGCTGGGGTTTGATCCCGGTTCACAACGTTGGAAGGCGAATGCTCTATCACCTGAGCCATCACGGCTCAGATGATAGGTTAGTAGTTAGCGTGAATTAATTTTAAATAAATTATTTTTTTAATAATTGGTTAGCAAAGGTAATTTCGAATTCGAATTCTTCCAAAATGGCTTATAAATTTTATTTAACACAATCTGTTTTTAGTGCATGGTAAGAAAGCGCAAAATTAACATAGAAGCATGATTTCAAGCTCATACTGATATTATATTCATTAAAAAGAATTATATTTTTCAGGTCATTTTCTAGGGAACAATACGGTTTTGGATTTTATTCAAGCTCAAGGATTTGAAATTGAACACGTGTCAGTCAGTGCAAAAATACCAAAGAGGTAAGAATCATGCTGTTTGTTTGTTACTTTCAATTGTTTTTCCAATTTCAGAAAAATCCAATAGGATAAAAAAAAAGAATGTAAAACGCTGATGTGTATATTTTTTTTGTTGAAAAAAAGTAAAAAACCAGGTAATCGTTGGGAAAAAAGAACTGAAAACAGAAATATATCAAGCGAGTGAGCAGTCATAAGCATGAACTGGTAAAAATGTTTTGATAAAAATTTGATATTTGCTTACTATCTCGTTGACCATTTTCGCCAAATGGAAGGAAAAAAATGGTTTTGCATGCAATAAGTCATATTTGTCTTTGTACAATATTTTGTTCCATTCACTAAATCTTTTTAATTTTTGAATGAAATCTGGACGAATGAACAATAATTACGTAAATAATTTCAAATTTTTTTACATCCAATCTGATTGGTTACCATTAATTTTTAACATTTTTATCAAAATATTTATTTCTGTAAGCGCTGTTATAGAGAGTCAATATATTTTTTGAGATTTAAAATTAAATGGCTTTAAGAATGCTTTCAACATACATTAAAAAAAAATTTTCCCGACAAACTCTAGAAAGTATGTAAATTGGTTTGCTTGATTTGCTTGAAAGGATTTGGTAAGTAATATGGATTTTTGAGCTAACGTGCCCCATTTAAATATTCAATCAGATAAACCGTAAAATACCGATTAAGCTCCCCTCAAACTTTAGGGAAGAATATGTTGAATGGGGCGATATAATGGTAAAGAAAGAAGTTGGGGGCGAAAAATAAATTCGATTATATTTGTTAAATTGTTAAGGACTAAATATTATTGAATTTAATCATGCAATAAAAATATTTTAAGTACTATTCAATTTAATTACAAAAGTCATGCTTATTTTTATAAAAAAAGAAAGTTTACCCTCCTCGCTGAGCATTAAATAAATAATTAATTTTTAAGTTTAAAACATCATATAATGATGAAGGGCATGTACTTGCTTATAGAACTTGATAATTTTGAAAAATATTACCTCCTTTCTTAATAAAGCTCTGAATTTGCATCTTAATACTTTTCTCTTAATAATACTTTTTTTTTTGTTAATAATAGTTAAAGTTTGAGACTTATACAATAATAAAAGTACTGATGTAAATTTTTTGGACATTTAAAATTAATTATACTAAGTTATTTAAATTAATTTGAATTATTAAAATTTTTTCTTCTTGACAGATTAAAAACGGGTTGATTCCTGAGTAGTTGTCGTTATTATGCTATTGAAAAAGAGTTTGGTGGATCTAATTACCATTTTTATTTTACTGACTTGATCAAGTTTTTACAGTTTTAAGAATGAATGGAATGATTTGAATACTTTGTTTGTTGTAGCAAATCGAAGAAAAGTGTAGAATCTGAGACAGTATCTCCCATTCGAAAAAACCAGGGTCGACGTTCCAACCGATATCATTTTCTGCAAAGATCTCAGGCTCTGAAGCGGATATTGGAATCTACAACTGCTCCCATAACCACTACGCAGTCATCCAGACGATTCAATGAGTTATGGGTCCGTCTCGATTCGTCTGCCTTCAGCAGAAAGTAAAAAGCTTTCTCATAATGGACAAGAGAAGAAAAATGATTAAAATAATTTTTTAAAAGTATTTAAGAAATATTTTTTATTTATTTATCTATTTTTTTATTATTAATTATACAAAAAAAATTTAAATCCGGAAAACAAAATAAAGAAAAAATTTAATTTCTTCATCAGCTCACACGATTATATCCGCAAAAATGAGTGCTATCCAATCTTTTCTTCATTTCGTTTTCCGGATTTTTAATATTTTTTTAAGAATAATAAATAATAAAAAATAAATAAAAAATATTTTTTAAATACTTTCAAAAAATAATTTTAATAATTTTTCTTCTCTTGTCATAATTTTTTGTTATTTTCCATACTTTCTCCATTTTTCAATTTATTTTATGAGTTCTACATACTTGCAGCTTATGCGCANGGAAGGTTCGAAAGTATACAAGCACTAGTAAAACAAAAATCGCCTCAATGCGTCTGGACACATTGCATGATCCACAGAGAAGCTTTGGTTTCGAAAGAAATTTTACATCCGGCGTTCAGTGGCAGACTACTATTTCATATTGTTTTACAACACATGGCTTTAGCCCTTTTGTGGGAAAGACTTTAAAACAAAACTTACAACAGTTACTTTTCTCAACAACTGAAATTTAGAATAGTGTGATTAAGAAAAATATGTGAACTGTTTGCAATTTCAAATTAATATTTAAATGTACAGGTTTAGAATTTTCTACAGTGAAAAGTTTTCGGAACTTCAGTGTTCAAAAAAGTATACAAAAGCTAGACGTTAAGAACGTATCCAATGAGCGAGTAAAGCGAGCATCGGATTGCGAAGCCATCCGAAATGATCTGCGAAAGCAGTTCCGGGGGTTGGCGAGCACTAGCGAGCAGGGGGCGAAGCCTCCTAGTTAAATTTAAAGTAGCTGTTAAGGATGATTATTTTATCTTAGCTTTTTCAATATTAATAAAGGCGTCAGTGTGAATTCTCGTTATATGACTGTTATTGCACTTTAAAAATTATTGAGAAGAAAACAATGAAAATAGTCATCCACCAACCAGACCGGATCCGGAAGTCATAAGCACTCAAAACTTTTTCTACCGAGAGAGCACGACAAATGCCTAAAAATTGCTCTCTCTGTTCCCCAAATGTTTTGTAAAAAGTCCAGAAAAAGAGAAAAGAAGTGCATAATACAAAAACAAAATACAAAAGTAAATTACATAAACTAATTACAAAAGGAAAATAATCTGTATTTTATAAACGTCATTGAGCAGCCCACCCAGTTTTGGGTTCACAACTACTAATGTTCAACTCCGGAGCCTTGTAATTTTGAACCCACTCCAGAAGACAAGGAAACTCCTGGATCAGTACCCCCAGAGGTATGAATTGTCATGGGAACATGGAGGACTTTGTGACTAGACAGATTTAATGTGCATCAGTCACCATTTACTGCACGGGAAGTCATAGACCGACGAGGATTGAACCCACGCCCTCTTGGACATGGGCCGAGTACCCTACCAACCAGGTTATCCCGGCCCTAAAAAGGAAAACATTGCTGAAAAAACCTACTTAAAAATAGTCTTATTACAAACCAAACCTCCCTTTCCTTCTTTTTTTTTCCTTCTGCGCATTAGTAGGCCTAGTTTGTTTTCAATGTTTCCTAGTTTGTTTAAAGATGATAGAAGTTGTATGCTTTGGTTTGAAAGCTGAAAAAAGCCGAGTTGAATAAAGCTTCTGAAAGTTGTGTTCTTTGGTTTGTAATAGGACTATTTTTAAGTAGGTTTATTCAGCAATGTAATTTACTTTCGTATGTCTTTTCTCTCCTCCTGGACTTTTTACAAAACCTTTGGTGTACAGAGAGAGAGAGAGAGCAATTTTTAGACATTTGTCTTGCTCTCTCTATAGAAAAGGTTTTGTGTTTTTATGACATCTGATGAATCTATTGGTTTCAATTTTCTTATGGAATTTCTGCCGCTTGCGCAACTTTCCTTTAGAATTGTAGTATTAAACTGCTTTATACATGATTTTCAATTACTGTATTGTATTCATCATCAGGAAATCTGATGCAAGTGCTAATCTCCTTGAGCCTCTACAAGCATTCCAGCCATGGAAAGAGAGGAGTTCATCATCCGTTATGTCTTCCGATCATCGCTGGGTCACTGCAGTTCTTCTCCTCTTCAGCTTGACCGGCATCACCTGAGTGACCTGTTTAAATATGTTCCATCTGTACACATAACAGCTCATGTCGTTCGCTCTGAATATTGATTTGTTTTAGAGATGCGTCATCATAACAGTTCCAGCTTTTCACGTTCCAAAAATAACAGTTACAAGCAACCGTCTCTACAGACGCAAAATAACTGGTGCTAAATAACAGTTCTCAGCAATCACTTTTAAGACAGAGTATTTTGAGACCTTGTGTAACATATTTCTTTTTGGCACTAGTGGTTGCTTTTTCGATTCCAGTTTGTTGCTTTTGCTATTGGTAACATCCAATGGTTCAAAAAACATTATTTTTGGAACGGAATACTAGTTTGATGCCTGATATTGCTCATTTAAAAGACATTACTTTTTAAATTTTCTTTGCATTTTTAAAAGAGATAAAGAAATGGATAGAAACAGCAATTGGACAGAAAAAAAATTAAAAATTTAAAAGCTGTGTAAGTCGAATGTTATGGAAAAGTTAATTATATTTATAAAATGCCATTTCCGGAAAATTATGAAACTTATTTGTTGCAATGCTATCGGTATAACCTAGATGATGACAATCATATAACTGCCATCACCTTTGCGAAAATTAGAAAAAGCGACACAGGTTACTCATTGGCAAAATGGGTGTTGTCTAATTTTTTTTCCAGTTTGAACTGCAGGTTAGAAAATTTCTGATTCCTAATTAAAACAATAAAAGCAAAAATATCGGTCAAACGATGAAATTCTCTTTTATTCACAACTCAAGAAGTATTTATGGAATCTCTCTGGTCCCATATCTCGAAACTAAGCTCACCCACTTAATGCATAACAAAATTAAAAGTGAAAAAAAGAATTCTAAAAAAAATTATCAAGCAGCAGCGGTAGCTATAGCAACGCATGCAATGACCACGCATGCGCACTGTTTACTATTACTCTTGAACACAGTTGAAAAGTGTGATGACATACAAATAAGGTGCCCACGCCATCAAACTCAAAACAACACCCATTTTGCCAAAGGATAAAAAAAAAGTAAGCAATTTTTTTTTATTTAAGAAAAATTTAAACTCCTCATGCAGCCGTTCAGAACAAAATATTTTATATCCTTTTAAAGCTTCTATATCTGTAAAAAGTGCACTGAAAATGTAATCTTAAATTGATAAAAAAAGTGTACTGCAATAATGTCAAAAAAAGGAACGTCATTTTTATCGTTAATCGAGCTTGATTAAAGAGAAATGTTTGCAAGTTATCACGTGTCGTTTATGAAATCTGCACTTTATCCTCAAAGAAAATGTTTTGAAAATGAGCCATGCGAATTGATGTTTAATTTAACCAAAGTAATCAATTTTTATAACCTTGTCTCTGGTGGTAGTCATTACCACATGTAAAACATATTTCATCTACGAGATCATAAAAAAAAATCGGTCAATAGCACACTTATACAACTGAAACGCATTTCTCCGAACCCGTTCCATCGCTAGTCGATGGTGACAGGTCTCCTAATTCAACAGTAATATTAGTTCATTCTATTTCTGAAGTGAAGGAGTTGCTTGTCGAAGAAACTTATCTCTTTCAGCAGGTCACGTGTGCTATATTCATTCTATGCAATTGAAAAAATTCATACGCGTTTTCCCAATTGGGTACTTCACTTCAAGAAGAAGACCTCTCATACCAACACATGTATCCAGCTTATCTTTATCAGCAAAATGGCGTATTTAAGTTGAGCTAAGTTCTCTACATGAGTTAGAATGTTGATTAGCGATAAGATAATTAAATACAAGGCCTTATCGCACATCGAATTTGTTGAAATATAATTCCTTCTCGTCTACTTGTTTCACTTAACTTAGATTTATTTGTTGTACAGATATTTTATTGTTACCGTGATGTATTTTTGTTTTGTGTACCTGGCAACTTCGATGCATAATTAGTTCGATTATGTTCCATAAGGCTTCGTGTCTGCCTATGTGTTAAATCTCTATGCAAATATATAGTGAAAGAATTGAAATCTTTGAGAAAGAATTTAGAATGTATCACTTAAGAGAATCGATACTCGAGGGGCTTGGCTTACTTGAAATAGAATAGAAGGAACAGTGGCTAACGTAAGCAAATGCCACGTTTCAATATCCAATCAGGATCGAGTTGCCCACACTACGTCACTTGCAGGTATCCCATTTTGAGTTAGGGATGAATGATTTTAATTGAGACTTTCAAATTAACGTCTGCTCGCTAAGTTTCGATATTATCTTCTATATTTGTCTCTATAATTATCAAACATTCCTTACATTTCTTAAGTCATAATAACGTTTCTTTTAAAAAATTTGATTAAAAAAGTTAGTTTGATCTACAATGATTATTTAAAAAAATTTTGAATACAATGATAAATTTTCATTTTTAAGCTTCTCATTTTTAAGATATTTTTTCAAAATTCTCTTTAATCTTTTTAAGCTCTTTCGATTACAGATGTCAAATTTTTAAAATAGGATAAAAATATTTTTAGCATTTGTATTGGATAATAATTAGAAATTTTTTTATCTTCTTACGATATTAACATACCTATATATTAAAAAACGAATGCATCTAACCTGTATCAAGAACTGTAATGAGATATTATGATTGCAATTATCTTGTGGAAAATGATGACTAATAAAATATTGGCAATTTATTTTTGTAAGTAAAAAATAACAAATATGAATTGAGAGCGACTAGTGATGAAGAACGAGTTATAGTTCTGGATTTGAATCACAAAATTACTTTATAATTGCTATTAAATACGAAATATTAACACAGGCATAGGAAATGGCGCTTTACAAATCAGTTTTATAAAGTTTGTTAAGTTCCATTTTTGATCACTTTTAAAAAGGAATATAAATAAACAACAATTTTTTTTTTCCTAGTCATTAAATCATGGGTGCTTCTATACATATATATGTGCATAAATTTTCAAATGTATTTTGAGTGAATATTGATTGTGCTTTTGTGAGTTGATAAATTTGTGAATAAAAACAACACTTTTTTGAATATCCTTTTTTTTATATCTCATTCTTCATTTTTTTATGTCTCATTCATAAACCCATGGCTGCTTTTAAGATTGTGTAAAGTGCGAAAAAAATGAATATCCTGAGTAACTTTTGATTTATTATCTTCTCACAGAGGACTAATAGTAAGACACGGTTTTCAGTATATCACAGTAGTCAATGGAGGCAGTGATGGCTCAGGGGATAGAGCGTTCGCCTTCCAATGAGGCGAACCAGGTTCCAATCCCAGTCGATACGAATTCCGCATCCAGCTTGCACCAACCACAGTACTGACGTAAAATATCCTCAGTAGTAGACGGATCACGGGCTACATTCTCCTTGCCGTCATGCTAACAGTGGGAGGTTTTCGTGGTTTTCTTCTCCAGGTAACGCAAATGCGGGTTAATTTTATCACAAAATCCTCCACGAAGGCAAACTTCTCCCAATACTTGACCCAAGAGTTCCTTTGTCTTCTGGGTTGAAAGTTACAAGACCATGGAGCTGAACATTAGAAGTCGGAAACCCGAAATTGAGTCTGGCTGTTTAACAAAGGTTATTATAAAATTAAATAAAATTGTTTTTTCTATTGTGCTTTAAAACTTCGGGGAAATAGTCTAAAAGTGTAATTAACATTAAGGGGTCCACACTTTCGGCAGCTGTCTTGACCTAGTCATTGTTGCCATATTATTTAGATTGCGGCACTCCCCCCCAATATTTTTAGGGCCAGGAATTTATCGAAAAAAAAGGTATGTTTATTCAGATAAAGTACATTTTTGTGAATGATTTCGTAACTTTAAGTATAGTCTGCCCTAATTAATCAGCATAGAGGTTATTCCCGTGAACTAAAAATGTTGAGTTCTAGTACCTGAAAATATGGTCATTAGATCAAAAGATATTCAGTGTGTACCGTTTTTTTAAAAAAAAATTTTTTATACAGTCCCTAGTCAAATTATTAGACGCACTATTAGATTCTATGTATAATCTTAATTATCAGTTGATACTATACAGCTTTATTGTTTTTTATGTGACAGAAACCGGTTTGCACTATTTACGTTAGTGTATCAATTGGTTAAATTAGACGACATATAATATAAATTAGACAATATACCACATAAATATAGAGTATTTATTGTATTAAGCATTATATTAGTATATTATAATAATTAGATCAAATCATTAGACGCAGTGTAGTTTTTTAATAATTACTTGATTTGCAAGAGTTTAGAGGCTATACTTTTACATTTAAACATACGTGTAATGCGTTTTTATAAGGGAGATTTTTTATATACTTATTATTGGTATTTATTTTTTGCGCATTGCATTTCATTATTAACCAATTGATACAGGAGCATAAGCAAATGCAAACCGGTTTCATCCTAGTAAAAACAACAAAGCTGTATAGTATCACCTGGTAATTAAAATTTTGCATAGAATCTAATAGTGCATCTAGGCCAGAAACTGTATTTTAGTTATTTTATTCTTTAGCGCATTATACATTGCCTACAATGTCCTTAAGTTTAATCCTGAAGAGAATGTCTATTTAAATAAATATTTGAGTGACTAACAATTGTAATTCTATCCAAATAGATAATGCGCTTAGTTTAAACAATCGCAGTCATTCTGCGCGTAATTTAAAAACCCGAATTAAAAATATTGAAAAAAAAAGGAAGTCTCCCAAATTGAAAACATTCTAACCGTGCAGTAATTGTGAGAAACGCATAACCGAGTTAATTAAAGTGAATTTCCTGCTCAGACGGAAGTGCTGAGATTCGCAATAATGGGTATTAATTATTCGGTCGAGTTAAGCCATTAAATGTTCCCCCGAAATTAAGCTGAGTACTGCCGGATTAAATAATTCTCGGCTTGTAAATCAGATTTAAATTTATGTTTACTTCACCATTCATTTACTGTGTGTGGCTGCAAAGATTTGTTTTATTTTCACGTTTGAAATAATTATATGAATGATTAAATATATTTTGAGAACTCATTAAAATAGTTTGGTGTAAATAGTTTAAGAAATAAACTGCGTTTTTTTAAAAAATAAAATTAGTTGAAGGAATTATAGATGCAGAATATATTTCAAAACTGTTTTGTAATACGAAAAGTAATTAAACTGTTTTATTAGTTACTTATAATATACCAAATGAATAATGCAAAGAAAGTTGAATTAAGTACAAATAAATTTAAAGAATACATTAGAAAGAATAGATGCATTTATATACACAGGTCCTGGCCAAATTACTAGACGCAACATAATCTTTTATGTAAAACCTAAATTATCAGGTTATGCTATACATGTGTAATATTTTTCCTCGGCTGAAACCGGTTTGTACTTGTTTACGTTCGTGTATCAATTGGTTAACATTGTAATGCAATACGTTAAAAATAAATACAAATAAGAAGTATATAAAAAAAATCTGAATAAAAATCCATTACATGTATGTTTAAATATAAATATATTGCATATAAACTCGTGCAAAACATGTAATTATTAAAACACTACAGTGGATCTAACAATTGGGTCAAATTATTATTATTTTTTTTTGTCATATGCCTGCTTAGGCAGTGGGGGGTGCGATTGTTCATGTTTTTCAGTGGCGCCATCTATGGCCAGGAATTCGACTTTTGCCACGCCATTCACACAACCACAACCCGTTTATAGGGCGGGTCACATTCACACACAGAGGAGAAAGGACATAGAACAGAGAGAGAAAGAAACATCCATGCCTTGCACGGGATTCGAACCCAGGACCTTTCTGATGCAAGGACAGTTCCCTGCCCCCTACACAGGCCGGTCGGCGTCAAATTATTACAATATACTAATATAATACCTGATATAATAAATATTCTATATTTATATAATATATCGTCTAATTTATCCAATCGTCAAAGTTATATCATACATCGTCTAATTTAACCCATTGATACACAAACCTAAACAAGTGCTAACCGGTTTCAGTCGCGTAAAAACAATAAAGTTGTATAGTATCACCTGATATTTAAGATTTTGCATAGAATCTTATAGTGAGCCTAATGATTTGGCCAGAGACAGTATATTAGTTTTGTCACAATTCTCAAAAAATCAAATTTTAAACGTGTAGTAAATATAAAAAAAGAACATTAACATTGCAGCAAACCAAAGAAACCTACTAATCTATGTCAACCTTCGTCTATGAAAAGGTACCCCAACATAGAATCAAGTTAACATGTCTTTTGGATTGGTATTATATTTTTGTAGTGGTAGGCACACTAAAGTACTCCCTCACCAGAATTATAGTTATGATAGAATTCGATGAACAAAAAACCACTAATTGATTCAATGCTGTTTTGTGAGGAGCCGGGAGAGCTGTATTAAGATCACCGTACTTTTGAGAATTTATCGTGAGAGCTGTATAAATGTCACGGTCGTGGTCGCTCCTGTGTTGCTATTAGCATTCGAGTGCATACGTTGTGTGTGATCGAGACTGAGTAGCAACAGTGTGAGAAGGTGGATAATGTTGCAGTCACAAGTAGCAAGTCAACTGTTCAATGGGGACCCTTCCTCGAAGTGGGAGTGTCTGTCAAGGTAGGCGTGCTCACATCTCGGTCTCCAATGTCAAGGAGGGGTCACATCGACTATGTCAACCTTCATCTATGAAAAGGTACACCAACATAGAATCGAGTTACATGCCATATCTACTAGGGAATTTTATTTCTGTAGTGGTCGACACGTTACAATCAACATCTTCTTCACCCTCTTGATGAAACTTAAATATTTACTCTTAATTATTTTTTCTCTCTGAGAAATCTCTCTCAGAAATGAATTTTCTCTCAGAAAAGTCACAAGGAAAAGAATGGTGCTATTTTAATTAAATAATCTAGGGCCTTAGGCCTAAGAGCATCAGTGTTGAATTATTGAACAATAGTCTCTACTGGATTATTACATCGATTCATGCTTTTATTATTAAAGAATGCCAAAGAGTATGAAGCTGCTTACTGCACTGTGAAATTGCTTTAAACAAATGTAAATAAATCGTAAACACACTAGCACACTAAATTTATCATTACGAAACAATTTCATATTTTGCTGTTCAATATTTAGCATATACAATTCTGCATACCAACAATTCAGGAAACATATATAAGTTACATTGACTGACCGAAATCCAGAGAATGTTGATTTTCACCTGTGAATGTCAACAATCGCATAATCACTTTGGTAAATGTCCGGAATATTTGCTATATCCGAATTGTTATTAATTTATTCGTAGATATTATTATATTTATTCGATATTTTATATTTATTGAGGATGGATTAGGAGAAACATTAGTGTTCGGAGTACCGCTTAAATGCATAATGGGCAGTAGCACCAGAATTATGAAAAGTTTAGTATGGCTGTACCAACCTAAAATGCATACTTTTCTGGAAAGAAAAAAAATATCGTAAATCAACCTGGGGTTTCTAAATTTTTTTAAAAGAATTTAGCAACTCTGTAATATATTTCATACATTAAAAAGAGGATTTTTTTAAAGAAATATCTCTGGTAAAAATGAATACAAAAACACTGAAGAAAAAACAATTACAAATGTTTAACAGCAAAAATATCATAAAAACTAAACGATTCGTTTCTACTGGTTAATTAATAGGAAGACTAATTCAAATTTTCAAGAATAGACTAGGTGGTCTTAAGCAAAATAGGTAATAGGTAGTTAAATATGAAACAAGGTAAAAAGAAATTCACCCAAAAAACTTTAAAAAAAAAAAATGTGTTATTTAAAAATAAATGTGAAAGCAACCAAAATTTTAGTATCAGAAGAAATTTAAGTGAAACTGACACGTAACTTGATATTAAGAGCATCTTTTTTTCCCCTCATCATCGGAAAGATTCTAAATATGTTTACTCTTTTTGATAGCAAAAGCAAAAATGAATATTTTTTAGATTATTTTTAAGATTTACATATTATGGATCACCATCAATTCTCAATCATATCAATATGTAAGATACATTATTTTCGTCGCACTAGAGCTGCATAATGGGTTATTGGCAACGGTCTGGGAGACATCCCTGAGGATGATCCGAAGACATGCCATCGCAATTTTGATCCTCTGCAGAGGGGATGGCTCCCCTGCTTTGGAGGCCAATGACCTGCGCGCGAAGTCGAGCACTTTACTGTAGAACAGTTTAACGAGGACCCTCGGTGCCTACGCAGGCAGATCAATGTGGTCACCCACCCGCTTATTGACCTCAGCCAGTCATGCTTGACTTCATTGTTGAATATAATGCCAATATGCATAATGTAAACTTATGAAATTTGAAACGATTTGAACGATTGTATATTGCAAATTTTAGATGCACTTCAATGAACCAAAATTTATTTTTTTCGTAATTGAACTTAGAATATGATTTCTTTTCTACATGTGTTCATATTGCATAATGTAAACTCCTGAAATATGAAATAAACACATGTAGGAAAGAAAGCATATTCTAAATTCAGTTACGAAAAAAAATAGATTTTGGTTCAGTAATGTGCATCTGAAATTTACAATATACAATCGTTAAAATAACAACACGCCATATACTAAAAACCTAATAATACTACCCTTTATGGAAGTGACCTCAAATAATAAATAGCATTTTTGAATTCTTGATATCCCAAATATCCAGGTATTAATAGCTAGGTATAGCATGCGTCGCCATTACAACTCTAATAAATTATAAACATTGCAGTAGAAAACTGCGTTTTGTCTGACCGTGAGAAATTTTAACAATGTTCCGAAAATAACTTTAATTAACTTTCTTGAAAAACATTTTTCCGATATTAATTTTCGAACATATTTATTCGAAGAGGGTTCTTTGTTGTTAACAAGAAACTCAAACGTCGATTTCAGAGAGGTAGTGCGTGTTTTGTTTTGTTTGCTAATAAAGTTACGAAGAGGCTTTGTTTAAGATATCGTGTTAAAAACGCGTTTACACTGTTTTAGAAAAGATTTTGCATAATTATTTTCAGGCCAGAACAAATATAAATTTAATAAAAGTTATAAGGGTGTTGTTTATCTCTAAAATATTTCTTTATTTCTATTTTAAGGGTATTTACCTGCAATATTTATTTATAATCACTTTTAAGCATTCATTATTCCCGGATAGCAAAATAAAGTTTATTTTAACTCAACAAAAACCTTTCAATGTAAACCTAAAACGGTTTGTTATGCGGTTTACGTGTAAACCTTTAACCTTAAAACGAGATCTGTGACTATCTGCTCTATTCTACGCAAATTACCCTAATCCAAAACCTTGGAAAACAACCTTCCATATAAAAACCTTAAATCGAGGTTGACTTGGGGTTTTCAAGCGTGAAAAAATTCTTTAATAAAGCTAGTCTCAAGGTGAAAATATCTTAAATCTAACTAATTATGAGGTTTCTTTTGGTTTTGCTTGCGCAGCTAAAATCCACATTGTCTTGAAATATTAATGGACAATTTAATTTAATCCTATCGCTAGTGTGACGTCAAATAAAACGTCATTATGGACCTAATTGACTATTTTACCTAAATGACAATACTTTTTTAAGAAACTCTAAAAAATAATTTTTAATCCTTTTACGATTGAAGGTTTGGAACAGCAATATTTTTGTTTTATTGAAAAAAGGGTTTTAGTGCAAGCATTTTCGTGGCAATAAAAATAACATTCGGACGCAAGGTTTGCCGTTATTAATTATTTTTCTAATTGAAAATTATGAAACTGAAAGTGTTGTACGTTCATTATAAACAAATCCTCTGACATTGTCTTAAAACGTACCATTTTAGAACAAACATTTTAACCGGTATCTTTATTTATTTACAATTAGTAAGCAGTGCGGGTGTTTACTTTTAAAATAAGGTTCATCTACAACTATGTTTATACAACACTAGTCATTAAAATAACGAATGAAAAATTGTGAAACGCATAAGGCCTTTCGAACTTTTCGTACTATTGAGACCTATTTCATTAATCTTTAAATATAGCATTTTGTTCCAATCATTGAAAATTTTTAAAACCCCTTTTTAAGAGTAATATAGCGACAAAAATAAGAAGGAAAAAAAATCTCTTGTAAAATAGAGTAAAATATAAGTTGATTCCGGTATGGCGATATTCGATATGCTCTTGTTTACCTCGACCTATTGCTTAATGTTTAAGTCCATAAGTCATATTTTACTGATAACGTACAACATATATATAGAGAGAAAAGATTAATTAAAAGAGAAGAAAAATATTTATTAAAATAAAATATTTTTTAATAAAATGTTTCAAAAAAATTAGATATTAAAAAGCTTAAAATCAAAATATTTGAGGGATATATTGTCTTCATCAGCTCACACGATTATGTCCACAAAAAGGAGTGCTTTCTAATATTGTATCAATATAGCCAAAGCAAAATATATCAATACAATAGTGCGGGGAGCACTCAAGAAAAATTGTAACAGAATAGAACTAGAATGTGTAAGTGGAGAAAAAGATTATATCGCTTCATTATTTTGTTTCTCAGCCTTTTTAACGTATAATTTTTTTAAACGTTCTTTTTAAAAATATTTTATTTTAATTATCTTTCTTCTTCTCTTTCAGCTTATCTTTATTTCACATGTTTTCTCTATATTTTTTAACTTAATTTGATAGTACTATATATTTGCAGCTTATTTGCAGTAGATAAAACTCCTTAATTTTCTTCGTTTTTCTCTTTGCGCTATATATATATATATAT
>NC_092209.1:80140163-80149995 GCF_043381705.1 Parasteatoda tepidariorum | reverse complement strand
TATATATATATATATATCACAAATTTAAAATATTTAAAAAATTAATTAATTTAGAATTGGAAAAGTTAACTACGAAAAAATATAATGTCTTTTTCGATATAAACATGATGGGTTTAAAAGAAACAACAATTGATGGTAAAATTAAGTTGTAAGTACTTGTAAGGATGTACTTTTCCTTTAGCTAAATTGAATAATTTAATTAACGATAAACGTCCAAACATTTTTAAACATTCTAATATTAGCAGAGTAAAATATGAATTATTGACTTAGCATTAAGCAATAGGTCGAGGTAAACGAGCCCATTAAGGTAATATCGTCAAACAGAAAACAACTTTTTTTTTACCATATTATACAATAAATTTTTTTTCTTGATATGTTTACTCAATAATGTTTTCCATGCGATCAAATTTACTTTTCGATTAATGTATTTCCCTTAATGATCTTCGTCGCAATTTATTAAAAATTTTCAACGATTAGAACAAAATGCTAAGCATGTCATAGTTTATAAATTCATTCTCACTCCATTAAATCTTTCTAAATCACTATTGACTCTAGTAAATACAAAAATTCTTCTTTAAGATTTTCAATGATGTGTAAGCAAACGAAAATTGCAAATAAAAAAATTTTGACAATGTTTTCATTTCTTAGTTGGTAATGCCACTCAAAAGTAGGATTAAAAAAAATTTGGTTTGGCAAGTTGTTTTGATACTTTTAATTTCACACAGAAATCTTTTTCTTCGTTTATTTTGCAAATTTGTAAAGTTAAATAAAGTTTTTCTTTGTAACTATCTTTATTTTATTTTTTTAACTTTGGGTTTACTATTGCTAATGTTCAACTCCGTAGCCTTGTAATTTTGAACCAATCCAGGAGACAAAGAAACTCCTGGATCAGTACCCCCAGATGCATTAATTTGTTATGGGAACATGGAGGAGTTTGCCACTCAACAGATTTAACGTGCATCAGTCACCATTTACTACACGGGGAGTCTTCGGCCGGCGGGGATCGGACCCACGAACTTTTGGACATGGGCTCAGTCCATACCAACCAGGATGTCACGGACCTTAAGTATCTTCAATTTATTTCATTTTATAATCTTTGTTGAACAGCCAACCATATTTTGAGTATATGACTACTAGTGTTCAACTCCGTAGTCTCGTAATTTTGAACCAATCCAGAAGACAAGGGCACTCCATGACCCGTACCCCCAGAAGTATGATTTGTTACGGGAACATGGAGGGCATTGAGACTCGACAGATTTATGAGTCACCATTAAGTGTCTTTATTTTTTTTTATAACAGTCGTTGAACAGCCGACTTAATTTTTGGGTTTAAGGCTACTAATGTTCAGCTCCGTAGCCTTGTAATTTTGAACCCAATCCAAAAGACAAGGGAACTCCTCGATCGAGTATTGGGAGAAATTTGACTTCGTGGAGGACTTTTTGATGGAGCTAACCTGCATTTGCGCTACATGAAGAGGAAGACCACGAGAACCTCTCACGGTTAGCCTGACGGTAAGGGGACTCTAAGCCATGATCCGTCTACCACTGAGGATATTTCCCTTTAGCACTATCGTCGGTGCAAGCTGGATGCGGAATTCGTATCCACCAGCCATCACCGGGATCGAACCCTGGTTCACCTCATTGGAAGGCGAATGCTCTGTCCCCTGAGCCATCGTGACTCTAAGTATCTTTAGTATCAAAAAAGTGAGCTCAGAAATTCTTCTCGAAAAAACAAAAGCTTGGAATCCCCTTGAAAATAATAATCAACGTATTTTTGTCCGCTATTAACTGAGAGTGCTGAAATAATAACTGGTCAAAGCAAGATCATTTAAAATAATTTTAGTGGATCTAGAAAAAAAAATCACTTAAAGTTTGTATCGATATAGTTAAACTCACTTCTATAGCTTAAGGAGGGGTATTTTCTGAAGAAATAAATATGATAATCCCCACTGTGCCTTTAATATCGATTAATTTATCATCTACTACAATCTGTGGAGCAATATTTGCTGAATTATATAATATTATATAATATTGTGGTGCTGAATTTGATGACCCAAAATTTATTTATTTTTAGTTAACTCTAAATCAAGCATTCATCTATACTTTAAAGGGTGTAGTTAAATCTAAAAAAAAACCTAGTTAAATGTAATATGCTAGATTATGCGCAATGGTGAATGTTTTCATGTATTCCCATTATTTATAATTCATTTTCGCTTCATAATACACCAATTTTGGCGTACGCTTGGATATCGTAAAAAGACAGTAGGTTGTTTACAATCTAGCACGAGATGGTGTGAACTTGTTTTGTTTTCGAGTTGACTTCAGTGATCTACTGGGAACCGTATCTTTACAATCAGTCCACTTCAGGGTTATTTGTTTTCCAAACTGAAATAATATAATTATGACACATAACACAAAATAAACTAAACTGGGTATAGCGACAGCCCAAAGAAGGGTCAAGGCCTACTGTGCCCATCTTAGTTTACTTCACTTTGGGCTCTGAGGTGCAGGAGCTGATGTTCCGATGGGGTTTCCAGCCGAACACGGAACCCCTGTGTTTAGTCCCTAATCACGCTTAGTACTCATTTTATCAACCCAAAGAAAGGATGAAAGGCTGAGTCAACGTTAGCCGGCCTGAGAATCGAACCCAAAACCTGTGGTACGAGAGTGCGAAGCGCTACCACTCAGCCACCAGTTGTTGATGCATAACATAACATAAATTAATTCTTTCAAATGTATCAAGTGAAAAATTTGATGTCTATCTTTTTTTTAATAATAAGTTTTAAATTCTTAGAATGAGCTGTGATGAAGAGGATAAAGTATTCACCTTACATTAAAGTGAACCTGGTTCGAATCCCAGAGATGCCTGATCAATACGAATTCCGCATCTGACTTGCATCGACCACAGTGCAGCAGTCAAATATTCTCAGTGATAGACGGATCATGTGGTAGAAACCCCATTGCGGTCAGGCTAACAGTGGGAGGTTTTCGTGGTTTTCCTCTCTGTGTATTGTATATGTGGTGTTAGTTCCATCAAAAAGTCCTCCACGAAGGCAAAATTTCTCCTAATACTTGATTCAAGAGTTCCCTTGTCTTCTAGATTGGTTTCAAAATGACAAGGCTACTGATTTGAACATTAGTAGTCGTAAACCCGAAGAATTGGGTCTGATGTTCAACGACGTTTATAAAATTAAATAAAAGTCTTAGAATGTACAACAAAGGTGAATGAAAATGAAAAATTACCGTTGAAGTTCTTTGAAGATATAAAGTAGGTTATGCATTCTATTTCATTAGAAGGGTGGCAGGATAATTGTTTTTGGGGACAAACATTTTTCTTTCCGTGACAGCCGTGTTAATTAAGAAGAAAAATCGTTCTCTTAAATAGGTGTCTAAGAAGAATCTTTTTCTTTTTTTGGTAGTCGAAACTGCTATCTCATTATTTTCTTTTATGATGACAACAACAACAAAAAAAACCAGTGAACAATCTTTCTGTAAAATATTTACAAGATAAGAGGGCGCATTTGACAATTTTATGTTCATTTACTTTTTCAAGAGGATTTAATTATAAAAATTGTCATTTCAAATTAAGAGCAGGAAAAAAATTGTGAGTTAAAAAAACATTTATTTTTCGTGTCAAATGAAATACATTTACTTACATTTTCTAACATAATAAATAATTTAAGAATTATAATTAAAAACTGAATCACACTTGACAAAAATAAAATTATGGTTATGCCTTTACAAGATACACAAAATATTATAAACCGCAACAGCTACAGGTATATGAATAAATATTTAATGTTTTTGTTATGTTAATTGCATTTAGTTTTGTTAAAAAGATTCTTAAAGATTAAAGAAATCGTTAAAAATTTATTAAAATAAGTTACATTAATTGTAATATCACTCTATTTTTCAGCCTCAATTCCTCGGCCTCAAATTGTTTTTATTTTTAATAATTCTCTAAAACATGTTTAAAGTAATTATTGTCTATTATTTTTATTTTCCTTCAATAAATTCCAGCCTTTGTAGCGTATTTTTTGAATTCAGAAAAAGATTATAAGTTATTAAATTTTGCTACCACATTCGAAAATTAAAAACTTTTACAACTGACTAATGGGTGTATTTTCTTCTTCCTTTTTTTTTGTAAAAACTGCGACTTTTTAGGGGATCGAAATAGTAAAAATTTCAAACAGAAACTGTTTCTGAATAAAGGATATTTTTTGTTCTAAAGAACGGATTTTTACGCACTACGGCGCTGTCTCAATGATTCAAGAAACAAAGTTTAAATTGAGCTAATAATTGAGTTACAGGTGATAGATAATTTATGAAATCACATGAAAGCATACCTTAAAAGCTTGATATAACGAGTACGGCATATCATGATAGATCCGTTACTACGATAAGTTACTTAGTCATCGTAAAAATCCTAACATTAAAGATACAAAATTGTATGATCAAAATTTATGATTAAAAATTACTAACCTTCCGCTATTACGACTGAATTGTTATTAAAAAAAATTTTACGCTGTTTATGAGACCGATATTATACAAAAAAGATTTAAATAAAGGACTCTTAGCCATTGGCAAAATGTGTGTTGTTTTGGGTTTAATGGCGTGAGCACCTTATTTGGACGTCATCGCACTTCTCAATTGTATTCAAGAGTAATAGTAAACAGTGCGCATGCGTCGTCATTGCATGCGTTGCTGTGGCGACCGCTGCTGTTTGATAATTATTTTATAATTCTTTTTTTCACTTTAAATTTTGTTATGCATTAAGTTGGTGAGTTTAGTTTTGAGATATGGGACCAGAGAGATCATATAAATACTTTTCGAGTTGTGAATAAAAGAGAATTTCATCATTTGAACGATAGTTTTGTTTTTATTGTTTTAATTGCGAATCAGAAATTCTTTTCTGCAGTTCAAACTGGATCGTTTTCAATACTAATTTAGGTGAATATCACAAATAAAGAGGCTTTAAAAAAATCAGACAACAACCATCCTTTCGGCGATCAGAATTTTTTAAAATTCATTTCTGATATCAAGACAGAAAATTGAAAAACTGACATCTTTATTTTCTTAAAATTTTAACAAATTAAAACAATGAGATCTCATAGTTTCATCCTTTCCAACAAAATAAAAATTTTAGAGCTATTTTTAAAATTCCTGCCTTCAAGACTGCTTTTGTTGACTGTTCCCTTATTCTCCTAAACTTACTATTTTAACATTCAATGTAATCATTGACCTTCAAAAGCGCTTTATTTACTGCTTACGGAAACTAGTTACGATTTGGAAACTTGCTGTTCAGACATTTCTGTCTTTTATAAAATACAGAGTTACGTAATTCAGTCTGTAGACAAAAAAACAGTCTACTTAAGATAAATATTTTAAATCCATGTAAAAGGAAAAGAAATCTCTTGCAACAGGCTTTCGATGTACTTTCTCTAAAGAAGCACATATATTTTTTAAGGCGAATTCATATTTTAGACACAAATTAAAATAGTAGTCACAAAAATGGGGTCCAAATAGTGCAACTGGGAAAATAATCAAAGTTTCTTAGTACTTTTTGCATTTTATTTGAGGTATTGCTTTCGATATATTTAAATTTGCTTTTCTCACTAAACTAAATGAAACCAAATTTGAGGCTATCTGACAAATAGTCTTGAAGTTTTAAAGGTTTTATTTGAATAAAAAAAAGTACAAATCACGCAACAAGTCTAAACAAGTGAGGAATTGTTTTTTTGCATAATTTTGGTTTCAAACCTGGGTCACCTACTTGGAAAGCGAGCACTTTTTCACTTGAAACATTGCAACCCCAGGATAATTGCGAAAGTCAATATTTTCTAACTAAGCATAACTTTTCATAGGCTTACTGCTGCGTGTCTTGATAATAGAACGTTTAATGAAGTTTTCCTGAGTCTGGTGGAGAAATTTTTTTGTTGCATATTTTCTAATTAGCTCCAAAGACATGTAGTCGGTTGGAATGAGTATAAAAATATCAGGTTTATTAAAAATATGAAGACTTTCAAAGTTTGAAAGCTGCACCACAATGCATCGCTGATGTCTGATGCAAAGAGATGTATTTTTTCATTAGCTATCGGTATATGGATTTACGTGGACGCTATATAGGTTAGGAATAAGTTATCTGTAAACTTTGATATTTTATACATCGTTCTTCCATGGATACATCGTTCTTTCATAACGATTTACGTGGCCGACAGATAGGTTAGGAATAAATTATCTGTAAACTTTGATATTTTATACATCGTTCTTTCATGGATGCATCGTTCTTCAACATGGATACACCGTTCTTCCATATGGATTCACGTGGATAGGTTAGGAATAAATTACCTGCAAACTTTGATATTTTATACATCGTTCATCCATGGATACATCGTTATAGATTTACGTGGACGCTAGATGAATTAGGAATAAATTATCTGTAAACTTTGATATTTTATACATCGTTCTTTCATGGATGCATCGTTCTTCCACATGGATACACCGTTCTTCCATATGGATTCACGTGGATAGGTTAGGAATAAATTATCTGTAAACTTTGATATTTTATGCATCGTTCATCCATGGATGCATCGTTCTTTCACATGGATACACCGTTCTTCCGTATGGATTCACGTGGATAGGTTAGGAATAAATTACCTGTAAACTTTGATATTTTATACATCGTTCTTCCATGGATACAACGTTCCTCCATATGGATTTGAGTGGACACTAGTATAGGCTAGGAATAAATTATCTGTAAACATTGATATTTTATACATCGTCCTTTCATCGATACATCGTTATAGATATAAGTGGGCGCTGGATAGGTTAGGAATAATTTATCTGTAAACTTTGATATTTTATACATCGTTCTTCCATGTTTATTACGAAGAGAAAAAAAAATAATTCTCCCAATTAAATTGCTAAATAATTTTTTTTTAAAAATTCGTTCGAATAAAACATTTTTTAAATGTTTATTTCAAAATATCTCAAGACTTTTTCAATGTTCAGAACCTCAACAATTACTTTAATTAAAAGAAAAGAGTAGGAAAAAATATTGATGTTTTTTTAACATCTCAGAGTCGAACAGATCCTTTCGTAGTAAATTTTTTTTTCGAAGTATATCGTTATCGACGTGTATTTTTCGATATATAAAAATCATGCCATTACAGCAGCTCTTTTATTTTTTAGCCTGCGAAACATTCTTTTTTTTCTCCTTTGACATGAATGAATATTTGAAATGGAATACATTTTGTTGAAAGAGTAGGTCATAGGAAAGGAGGGTTGACGTTATCGCTATGATGTATGGGAAAGACTACATTTTTCCTTTACTAGGAGAAATAGGATTTTGAGAAGGAAGGCAAATTACTGTCTTATCTTCGCTTCTTCTTCGATGATATAATACTTTATTCTTGTATATCCAGGGAAGGGATCAAGTTAAGGCTTTGATCGGAAACCATTCTATGTCAATATAAAGCTTTGTTAAATCTTCGCCCGCATTTAAATGTTTTTAAATCAAGGCTGCTATCGTTAAAGAAATAAAGGAATAAAGTCAAACTAGATATAACTGTAGAGAAAATGGTGTATGTATAAATTATATAAATATGTCCCAGATAGCAAAATAAGGTTTATTTTCACTCTGCAAAAACTTTTTAATGTAAACCTAAAAAGGTTTTTATGCGGTTTACGTGCAAACCTTCTAACATTTAAACGAGATTTGTGACAATCTGCTCTATTCTACCCACATTACCCTAATCCAAAACCTTGGAAAACAACCTTCTATATAAAATCTTAAATCGAGGTTGACTATCGTTAAAGAAATAAAGGAATAAAGTCAAACTAGATGTAACTGTAGAGAAAATGGTGTATGTATAAATCAGATAAATATGTCCCAGATGGCAAAATAAGGTTTATTTTCACTCTGCAAAAACTTTTTAATGTAAACCTAAAAAGGTTTTTATGCGGTTTACGTGCAAACCTTCTAACATTTAAACGAGATTTGTGACAATCTGCTCTATTCTACCCACATTACCCTAATCCAAAACCTTGGAAAACAACCTTCTATATAAAATCTTAAATCGAGGTTGACTATCGTTAAAGAAATAAAGGAATAAAGTCAAACTAGATGTAACTGTAGAGAAAATGGTGTATGTATAAATCAGATAAATATGTCCCAGATGGCAAAATAAGGTTTATTTTCACTCTGCAAAAACTTTTTAATGTAAACCTAAAAAGGTTTTTATGCGGTTTACGTGCAAACCTTCTAACATTTAAACGAGATTTGTGACAATCTGCTCTATTCTACCCACATTACCCTAATCCAAAACCTTGGAAAACAACCTTCTATATAAAATCTTAAATCGAGGTTGACTATCGTTAAAGAAATAAAGGAATAAAGTCAAACTAGATGTAACTGTAGAGAAAATGGTGTATGTATAAATCAGATAAATATGTCCCAGATGGCAAAATAAGGTTTATTTTCACTCTGCAAAAACTTTTTAATGTAAACCTAAAAAGGTTTTNGACATTTACCAAAGGTCTAGTCATACTAGTTCTAGTTAATTGCCACTGCCCGGTATACATTTGCCTGGTATACCAGACACTGATGTTTTTTTAAGGTCAAGTGTCACTGCCTGGTATACATTTGCCCGGTATATCCTACAACAATGTTTTGTTAAGGTTCAGTGCCATTGCCCGATATATATTAGTCTGATACTCCAAACACTGATGATTCTTCTAATCTATCGTCAGTAAGTATTACAATATCGAATAAATGTAATTATATCCACGAGTAAATTAATATCAAATCAGATGTAATAAATATTTCGGACATTCACCAAAGCGACTATGTGATTGTCAACATTCACCGGTGAAAGTCAAGAACCACCGATTTCGGTCATTCACAGTAACATGCACATCATTAATATAACATAATGACCTCATCAGTATGTTTTTTTTTCTCCATATTTTGCCTAAATAACATTTGTCATTCTATAGAATGCCTAGGGAAAGTATGTAATACCTCTCATATTTCATACTGTGCCTAAAAACATCCGGCATTGTATAGAATGCTTAGGCATTCTATTCAATACCGACGTTTCATACTTTGCCGGTAACATATAAGAAAACAAAAATAATCATAGTAGCAGTATTTGGTGGTAAATGTAGCTGTAATCGCATTTGAAGAATTATGCTGTGCGACATTTTATGGTTAATTTGCGAATGTAAGTTTTAGAATGTATCGAAAGATGAGGATGGTATTTGCTAATCATCTTTATTCAAAGAAAGACTTGTAACCTAAATATCTAGCAGAATGAAGCGATTTTTTAAACAATGAATCTTACAATATGCAACATATTATTTCAATATCTTATTCTTAAACATAACATATTTCAGTGTTTTTAAAATACCACTAAACATTCAGCAATTCTCTTGAGTTATAGAAAAAAGAAATATCGTAAATTATAGGAAACCTTGTGAATGTGCATTAGAATTACTATACAATATGCATTGTATTTTTCAAGCACTTTTTTTTCCTTCAAACTTTCTTGCCTAGAACACTCGATTAAAGCTTTAAAAATGATTATCCCTAAAATTTTGTATATAGCCGTAAGTAATGTTAATTTGATTTTAGTATGAAATCCTCGACATAATCTAAATAATATCAGATAGAAAGTTCATGTATTTAAATTCTAAAAACTTATAAAATCATAAATAATTTATAAATCGATTCAAATTTTCTTTTCAAAGGAGATTAAAATAAAAAAAATTTTGCTTTTTGGACAGAAATTAGCTTAAAAATTGTCTATATCCTAGAAACTTTGAGATATTTC